>NC_059131.1:56486872-56789902 GCF_020740605.2 Lemur catta | reverse complement strand
TAGAAGAAGGAACTTCTGGAATGCGACAAAGGAAATTCTGCAAAGCAGTGGGTGATGGCTTCAAGATGAATAATATCTCAGCTATATTTGAGCTCCTCTTAAACATAGAAAATCATGCTATAAGAAGCAGTATTTAATCTGAGCTTTATTCTCTGCCAAGTGAGGTCATTTAAGGATTTTTTTTAAAACGTTAAGCCTGTCAAAGCAGATCTGCCCTGTTGGTGACAAGGGGGATAGATGAGAAAGTGATATAACAGGACAGGCCCCTGACGCCAAACCTGACTTGAATATAGCATGGAAAGTCACCTTGGGAGAGGGAAGGTGAAGGGATGGGATGGGGACTGTACAGTTAGATGTGGGTTATTGCCAAGAGCCTAGTTTTAAGTGGTGAGTTTGTGGGTTCTTACTGCATTATTCATATTAACTGAATAAAAGTAAGTTATAAGGGAGGATGGGAGTGAGGCAGGAGAATCAGTAAGTCCTTAACAATTTCATGTACCTATCTTTTAAATAAGATTTGTTTAAATGTTTAGAAAATACTAGATTTATAAAAAAGTAAATATCTGTGTAATCTTATCATATTTTGGATGCGGAACTTAGGAGTTTCTCCCACTACCCCTCCCAATCCCAGAGGCAACCTCAGTAAGTTTGGGGTGGGCCCTTCCTAAATTATGAAATGGCAATATAACAGGGAGCTCTTTAGCTTCTTCAACTCCCCACCTGGATCCACTTTGGTAAAAATATCCCTTTAAATGTCCTCAAAAGAGTTTACACTAATACAGTTGCCATGGTGTGAGGCTAAGTGATAACTGATGCAAGGTGAATGGACCCAGATCCTGGAACTCCCAGAGCTTGCAATTTAGGAATGATTTGGATTGATTGAGAACATGAGTTATTAAATAAATATACAAATGTAAAGAAGGTTGCTTTCACCCCAAATAACCAAAGCAATCTTGAGCAAGAAGAACAAAGCTGAAGGCATGATACTTCTTGATTTCAAAATGTGTTACAAAGCTACAGTAATCAAAACAGTACGATACTGGCATAAAAACAGATATATAAACCAGGGGAACAGAATGGGGAGCCCAAAAATAAATCCATGCATCTACAGTCAAGTGATCTTTGACAAGGGTGCCAAAAACAATACAGGAAAAAGATAGTCTCTTCAGTAAATGGTGCTGGGAAATCTGGATATCCACACACAGAAAATTAAATTGGACATTTGGCATGAGCCAAGTATATCATATTTTGTATACCATATACAAAAATAAACTCAAAATAGATTAAAAACTTAAATGTATTAGTAAGACCTGAAACCATAAACCTACTAGAAGAAAACATAGGAAAAAAGCTTCTTGACTTTAGTCTGAGCCATGATTTTCTGGATATGACTCATAAAGCACAGGCAACAGAAGCAAAAATAGACAATCAGGACTGCATCAAAGTAAAAAGCTTCTGTACAGCAAAGGAAATAATCAACAGAGTGAAAAGGCAACCTCCAGAATGGGAGAAAACATTTGCAGATCACATATTTGAAAAGGGTTAGTATCCAAAATGTATAAGGAACTCATATAACTCAATTGCAAATAAACCTAAATAGCCCAATTTAAAAATGGGCAAAGGACCTGAACAGACATTTTGCATAAGAAGACATGCAAATGACCAACAGTACAGTGCAGGAAAAGATGCTCAACATCACTAGTCATCATGGAAATACAAATCAAAACCACAATGAGATACCATCTCATACCTGATAGGACGGCTATTCTTGAAAAGACAAGAGATAACAAGTATTGGTGAGGTTGTGGAGAAAAGGGAACCCTTGTACACTGCTGGTGGGAATGTAAATTGGTACAGTCATTATGGAAAACAGTATGGAAATTCCTCAAAAAATTAAAAATAGAATGACTTTATGATCCAGCAATCCCACATCTGGGCATATATTCAAAAGAAATGAAATCAATATCTCAAAGAGATATCTGCACTCCCATGTTCATTGCAACGTCATTCTCAATAACCAAGATATGGAAACAACTAAATGTTGACAGATGAATGGGTAAAGAAAATGTGATATATAGATATAAGTCTATCTATAATGTGGGGTGCACACACACACACACACACACACACTCACAAACACACATATAATTCAGCCTTAAAAAAGAAGGAAATCCTGCCATTTGCAACAACATGGATGAACCTGGAGGACAATATGCTAAGTGAAATAAGCCAGGCACAGAAAGACAAATACTGCCTGATCTTACTTATATGCGGAATCTAAAATAATCAAACTCATAGACACAGAGAATAGAATGGCGGTTTCCAGGGGCTGGGGTGGAGGAGAAATTGGGGGACATTGGTCAAAGGGTATGAGAGTTCAGTTATGCAGGATGAATAAGTTCTAGAGATCTAATGTACAACATAGTGTCTATAGTTAATACTATTGTATTGTATACTTGAAATTTGTTAAAAGGAGATCTTAAGTGTTCTCACCATGAAAAAAAAAAGAAAAAAGAAAAGAAAATGTTAACATGTGAAGTGCTGGATATGTTAATTAGATTGATTGTGGTGATTATTTCACAGTGTATATGTATATCAAAACATCAAGTTGTACACCTTAAATATATATAATTTTTATTTGTCAGTTATACGTCAATAAAGCTGAAAAAGGAATTTTGAGCATATTTCCTCAATTTAGTATTTGTTTTATGTACAAATTAGATATCAACATTAGTTTTCTAATATATGTGTTACAAAACATACATAAATTTTTAAAGAATGAGATTTTAAATAATTACTATGTGATGATATCTTAGTAGGAGCAAAGTGATAAAATAAGTTTTATTATTTTTGAAAATTTTAGATACTTACCAGGGGCCAGGTGTGGTGGCTCACACCTGTAATCCTAGCACTCTGGGAGGCTGAGGAGGGAGGATCACTTGAGGTCAGGAGCTCAAGACCCACCTGAGCAAAAGCGAGATTCCTTCTCTACAAAAAATAGAAAAAAAATAGCCAGGTGGGATGGCATGTGCCTACAGTCCCAGCTGCTTGGGAGGCTGAGGCAGGAGGATCCCTTGAGCCTGGGAGTTTGAGGTTGCAGTGAACTGGGATGATTCCACTGCACTCTACCCAGGGCGACAGAGTAACAGCCTGTCTCAAAAAAAACAAAAAAACAAAAAAGTTTTGAAACGCATGCTTGTAAATAATCAAAGAAAATGTTCAATTTGCAGGATTGTAAATAATTAAAATTTTTGTTGTGAAACATATCATATATAAGAGTATATAAAAATAAACAGTTTAACAGAAAAAAAGGTTGCTTTCCTTTGCTTCAAGCAAAAAAAAAAAAAAAAAAAGGTGGAGGGCATTTAATGGGTGGTGAGTAACTGTGGGGCCAGGAATAATCTGAATTCCTCTGGCAAGTCATCCGTACAGATGTGCTTTGCATCTAGCGTGTGCCAAGCCCCCGGCTGGGTGCAGAAAGGGTGCAGAGATGAGTAAGAGCTGGTGCCTGTCCTCAAGAAGTTCAGAGTCTAGTAGGGGAGATAATGTCTATACAAATGCTGTTTTACACAAAAATATAGACTTTAACTAAGGCTTACCAACAATGACAAAAAAGGTGATGAGAGCACAGTGAGAAGGGGAAGAAATTGTCTGTTTGAGAATGTGAGTCACCTTGAGCTGGGATCCAAAAGAAAGGCCAGGAAGAGGCTCGTTGGAGAAGGCAGTGAACAGGGGCTTGGAGAAAAGAGACTTAAAGGTTTAGGAAGGGTGGCTGAGAAGAAGCGAGGACAAGGGGCATGAGGAAGCGTCTAATCCGCATCATGCTCCTGGACTCTCCAGAAGGCCCAAGAGTCCCTAAGGAAGAGGCTGATGTGGCGGAACTGCTGGGAGGGCCAGGCACAGATGCTGGGTCGCGTGCTCTTGAGGGACCTATGGAGGGCTGTGACAGCCCTGGACCCGCCACCTGGGGAGCTCGTCTCTGGAGGCTGGGTCTACTGTGGGCTAGGAGGCTCCCTGCCTGGACAGCCAAAGCAGGGGCTGGGCAGGCAGGCTGATAAGACGGCAGTGAGGAAGGTACAGGCAGTGGAGTGAAGTGGTTAGGGTCATGGGTCTAGACCCAATATCTTGAGTTTACATCCCAGATCTCCCACTTTCTAGCTCCTTAATCCTGGATCAAAACTTAGACTCTCTGTTCCTCAGATTCCTCATCTGTAAAATGTGGACAATAAAATCACCTACCTCGTACAGCTGCGGTGAGCAGGAAACGAGTTGACAAATATAAAGTGCTAGCACAGAGTTATCGCTCATTAACATTAGCTAGGATTATTCTCTAGGCATTTTACCTGGGCACCTCCATCTCTCTATCCCCACAAATTTTTTCAAAAACTGGCTCGATTTTCATCCAGGGCCAATACATTCAGTTGATCAAAACGTGCACTATGGAGGCCCGTGGGTTGGGGCTCAGTCTCTCTATGGATCCATTAATGCATCTTGGTTCTGCATCAGAGACAGAGCGTGGCTCCAGCCCCAACCCCACCCTGGGGCACCAGCCATCGAGAAGCAGCTGCCCTTGGTCAGGAGGGCACCTGTAGGAAAGCAGGGGTGCTCCAGGGACTCCATCCCCCCATCGATCAATCAGTTTGGACCCCACCACTCCCATCATTCTTTAATTTTCTAAAATAAGGAGAGAGACGAAATATTTTCAATCACAGGCACCAATCCCTTTTCTTCCCACCCCCACTTCCCATCTCCTCCAATCCCTCCCACAAAGCTAACATCCCAAAGAAGAGTCTTGTCACTCCTGATGTTCTGGAGAAAGTCTCAGCCTCTGAAAACCAAGAGACAAGGTTCCTGAAGGCAGCAGGATGGCCGGGTAGCCCAGGAGCTCCGAGGCATAGGAGCCATCAGCGGATAGCCTATATATGGAGCTGCCAGGAAAGCGACTGTTTCCAGGGTGAGCCCGCACAGCCTTTCAGGAAACTCGGAACCTAGCAACTCAGAACCTAGCAACATAATTGAAGCCTGCCTCGCTCACCTCTCACCCTCCACCACCCGCCCAGCTCCTGCTCTGCAGCGCAGAGCTGCTTTGGAGGGTTTGCTGCTCGTGCCCAGCAGCTGGTGAACTCTGCTCACACGTGTTTCCCAAAGAGCCCTGGAGGAAATCTGGGTCTTCCACAGTGGTGGGGGTTTTGACCTCAACAACAAGTCCCGGGTGGTGGAAATAATAGCAACCCAGAGAAAAGAGAGGGATAAAAGGGCTAAAGGAGACAGCACAAAAGCACAGTCCAGGAAAGTGAATCAGCCCAGACTCTCCCACTTGGAAACAGACAGCGTGTGCTTGGCGTGATGACTGATTCTCCTCTTACTAGCTGTCATGAAAACAAAGCAACCATAGGGGCCATGGCAGATTGGACAAGAGGAACTAAGGAATCCAAGTACTGGCAGGATGCATCTGTGAAGATACACTGGGTCCTCATGATGACCTGTCCACACCAATTCCCAGACCACCTCCTACCTCCACCTGCAGGGTGGCAAAATGGCCTACACAAGAATTAGCTTAACAGGGCTCTGTTCCCTCCTCGCCAACACCAGGATGAAGATGCAGCTGTGATGGCCACAGGACCAGGAAACACTGTGGACATAGGCAGCAAGGTCCAGGGAGATTTGCTTAGACAGAAATCTGTAGAAGTCTGAAACTAGCATGGAGAAGAAATGGTTAGGGAAAAAGAAAGAGGGAGTGGGGGGCGGGGCGCGCATCCCAGAGACCAAAGCCAAGTGTGGCAGGGTTACCAGCAGCAGCCCTGAAGGCAATCCTGTCACACAGGGCCTTTGAAGAGGGACCCCTCCTGTCTAGGGCCAGAACTGGTTTCTAACTGGCCTCTGGTCACTTTTTTCCTTATTTTAACAAAGATGTATTTGATTTAATAGGCTTCTGTCTTAGTGCTATTTGAATATATTTTATTGTCCTTTTTTTTTTTTTTTTTTTGAGACAGAGTCTTGCTCTGCTGCCTGGGCTAGAGTGCAATGGCATCAGCCTAGCTCACAGCAACCTCAAACTCCTGGACTCAAGTGATCCTCCTGTCTCAGCCTCCCTAGTACCTGGAACTACAGGCATGCGCCACCATGCTCGGCTATTTTTTTCTATATATTTTTAGTTGTCCGGCTAATTTCTTTCTATTTTTCAGTAGAGACGCGGTCTTGCTCTTGATCAGGTTGGTCTCGAACTCCTGACCTTGAGCGATCCTCCCGCCTCGGCCTCCCAGAGTGCTAGGATTACAGGCGTGAGCCACTGCGCCCAGCCTTTATTGTCTTAATAAAGGCAGTGTTGACCATTCTTCCATATCCTTATTTCATTGCTTCTCTTTTTAATTTTCAGGCTTCCAGTTCTACCTTCTTTCTATTACTTTCTCTTACCTTCCGATCCTGTGTATTAAACTTTATTTTTTAAAAAACTATTTGCCTCTATATTTCAGCCTTTTTATTTAAAAAAATTTAACCTTTTAAAATTCTGCCTTTGCTTTTTTTATATATTCATTTAAAATGTTGCTTATTTAGATATTTACAGATCAAATACTTTCTATTGTATTTAGTTTTAGTTCAACTTTTTATTCGTAAATTTTTGGTTCTTAAAAAATCCTTGTTATTAACTACACCAGTCATGATTCAGAGTAGGCATGTGGCAGATTATACTTCCTAAAAATGGCCAGAATATTTCCATCCCACACGCTCTTCCAGAACTTTTCCACTGCCCCATCAAGAGGTGGAGTCCAAGTCCCCCCACCTTGAACAACCTGGATGGGTCTTTACAACAGATTTGACTAATAGAGTATGGCAGAAGTGATGCTATGGGACTTTTGAAGCTAAGTAATAAAGGTGCTTCATTCTCTCTTCTCTTCTCTCTCTCTCTCTCTCTCTCTCTCTCTCTCTCTCTCTCTCTCTCTCTCTCTCTCTCAAAGCTAGCCCTTGGAACCCAGTCACTATGCTATGAGGAATCCAGGCCGCATGGAAAGGCCCACATGGATAGGAACCAGGGAACGCAGCTGACAGCCAGCAGTAGTCGGCCCGCTGCGTGAGTGAGCCCTTTTGTAAGCAGATCCTCTAGTCTTCGGCAGAGCTCCTCCAACTTATGTGGGGTAGAACAAAGTCGAGGCTTCCCTGCCAAGCCCTGCCCAAAATAAATGATAGTTACTGTTTTAAGCCACTAAGTTCTGGGTGGTTTGTTATGGCAGCAATAAGATAACTGAAACTGGGAAATAGAAACTACTTTATGTATTTTAAAGAGGAAAAGGTTCATTAGAGAATAGTAAATACTTACAAAATCTTTGGAAGGGCTGGAATGAATCTCAGAATGTAAAAGTACTGAGTTCAAAAACACACCATAGTAGATGGAATACGGGGATAGGAAGTCTGCTGGCCAACACAGCCACCTTTCAACACCTAAGAAGCCAGGGAGTGGAGCCCTGCTTTGGGAAAACCCTGACATGGCTTGATGGCAGAAAAACCACCAAAGGAGACAGGAAGATGACTGTGCCCCACACTCACTTTCCAAATCTCACACAAGGCGTCTGCTTGATATTACCTAATCTGCATTCAGAAATCTAGCGATAAAGCAGTCTGAGAACGATAGCTTAACGCTGTCCAGCCTCTGCAGTAGCGGGAGGCCCTTAGAAGCAAGGAGAGATGGAGATGAAGCAAATGGGTCAAAAGTATCCACATCTGTCTTCTGCCCAGTTGATGACATCAACTTCCATCTTTTCAAACTGTTTCTGTTTTATTTTCATCTCCTCTTCTTGAGGGAAAAGAAAGAGGCTCCCCACCGGACAAAGTTAACACTTAAGGGTTAATAGAAAAGCAATGGCTTAAAATAAACACAGAAAATACCGAGGAAAACCCTCAAGGCCCAGAGGACAACCTATAAAGTCCTCTAAACAGATTGAGACTGCTTGTAACCACTTCTGCCCTCTTATAATACCCTGTAGCTCATTTTATTATTAACTTTCCCCTGCAGAGAGGAAAGTTATAATATCACTAACAACATGGTCGCATAAAGACACATGGTGGATATATTGCACATACGTAATATGTTTAGCCTGTGTACATACACTGACTTCAGGAAAGACTCTAAATCATTCACCGAAAAGAAATTTAAGGCGCCACAGTAGGCAAGCAGCCCATTTTACTCCCCAGAGAAGTCCTGTGCCACCCAGGAGTGAGCGGCCTGTGTAAGTAACCTCTAATAAACTCATTTGACTCACCAAGCTGGATTTAGTTCAGAGGGAGGTTTTTCTATACCGTCCCGAGATTTTCCCGAAACTCTTCTCCATTTTTATTATTAATACCTTGTTTTTCATGATTTGATTTTGTACTGGCTAGCAGAATTAGTGGATACAATAACTGTAGCACCTAGGAGCCTGCACATTACAAGGAGGGGAGTCTAAAACCTTCTGTTGGCCCAGCACGGGGGCTCACACCTGTAGCCCTAGCACTTTGGGAGGCCCAGGAGGGAGGATTGCTTGAGGCCAGGAGTTTGAGACCAGCCTGAGCAACACAGCGAGACCTCATCTTTACAAAAAATAGAAAACTTAGCTGAGCGGGGTGGTGCGCACCTGTGGTGTAAATAAATGGGTACCCCACTGTCAAAACCAGAACCTGAAAGTCAACTCTGATTCCTTCCTCTTCCTTCTGCCACACGTGTGGCTCTTCACCCACATGCATCCATTGCAGAATAGCTCCTAAATCGCTGTTGACTCTGACAGAGTCTCTCTTCCCAGGGCCACCACGCGGTTCGGGCTTCAGGGCCTCTTTCACCTGAATTGCTGCAGCAGCCTCCTAACTGATCTCCTCTCCAGGCTACCTTCCCTGATGTAGTCAGACTGGTCTTTCTAAGACAAGAATCACCTCTCCTACACGGCTTCAACCTCTTCAATGGCGTCTTATTGCCCTAGGGACAAAGTTCAAATGCCTAAACCTGCTAAAAAGGTCCTCCATGACCCTGAGCTTGCCTGTCTCTCCAGCCTGACTCTACTTCCCCTTTCCAGCCTCTTTCACTGCTTCAGCTCCAGCCCTCACAGACTTTCTGAATCCTTTACTCCTCCCTTGTCCTTTTTCTCTCACCTTCTGGCCTTTGCACATACTGTCCCCTTTGCCTAAAACATTCTCCCCACTCAACCTTTCCCCTTTTCTTGGCTAAATTTTACTCAACCTTCCGGTCTCGGTTTGAATGTCACCTCCTTGGGCAAGCCTTCCCTGAATATCTTGACTAGGTAACTACCTCCTGCCTCATCCTATGATCTCAAACCACCCTGTCCTTCCCCTACTCTCACATGCATCACACCTTTCTGTAAGAAGTTGTAGAACTTGCTGATCCATTAAGTCCTCAATAAATATTTAGACGAATGAATAAATGAGTGAATGAAAGCAAGGATTGGAAGAAAACAGCTAGTCATGAAACTCAGGTCATAGTGACCAATTTCACCCTCGTATGAGGACATGCCCAGAAAGCAAAGGGCACACATTTAGGGTGAGGCGAGTTATTCACTATTTCTTAACTGGATATATTGCTTCTCACCTCACCTTTCCTTGCTGTAGCAAGTACTTGTGCTTCAACCACATACTTTATTAATTCTGACTCTCAATCCTGAGGCTATAGGTAAAGCAGATAATATACCCCCATTTCACAGATGAGAAAATGCAAGCACAGAAAGGATTAGTAATTTGTTCAAGGCCACAGAACAAGCTAATGACAGAGCTGGGTTGGAATCGGTTCCCCTGACTCCCAGGCATGAGGTCTTTACCCCACTGATGGATTCTCTATGTCTCCTACAGGCCATGTGTCCCCAACAAATGTAGGGGTCACTGGTTAGGCCCTTGTTGGAACAAGTGTTTAGAAATTCTGTTGAAGTTCCTTCCGTTCCCTACCTATCTTGTACCAGAAACCCGCTGCACATCAGTAATAAAACCAGTTCTGTTCTGGGCCCCCATTTGCTGCTCCCTGGGGAGGTGACCTCCGGGGCCCTCCCCCTTGTGCTCTGACTGAATAAAGCTCCCTTCTGGAGCCTTCACATGACACACCGCATGAACGTGTGGGACCTACTGGTTGCCAAGCCAAATGTGGCTCCAGATTATTCTAGGAAACAAATAAATTGTTTTGCTCTGGATTGAAGGAATTGCTAATTAGGGATTTTTATTTTGAGCAATGTTCCTTGGAGCTGGCAGACAGACGGAGTAGGCGACTTGCTCCAGGAGCATTGTTAAGCAGAGGGAACTATCCATCTCTGCCCCGAGTTATAAGAACCTGTGAGGGTTCATTGCTGCCTAGGTCCTGTCCTCAGGGACAGAGGCGAGGCTCTGTGGGAGGCTCCCTGGCTCGCAGTGATTTCCTCTTCTCTGGGAATGGTCCTCCAAACACAAGCACAAGCCCCTACTGGGATTGTCAACTGTATAGCACCCTGCCAGATAGCCAGATAATTGTCCTAGGGAGAAAAGCAGAGGCCTTTCCTGGGATTCCCTACCTGGAACTGAGAATAAGAATCCATTTATCACAGCAGCTGATGCATAGAACACAGAATCTGCTAATGGCCAGGTCTTCAGTCACCAGTGGGAGGAAAGAGGAGAAGCTGAGAGCATTCTGAAAACTCTTATTCTGGTTCTACCAGGTCCTCATAGACACTCAGTTGTGTCCCTGACCCCCTGGTAGGTTTGTTGTTTGACACTCCCTTGGGTTCACGGGCTGATAAATTTTTTTGTGGGGGGCCCGCAGCTAATTCAGGTTATGTTTCTGTCACTTGCCACCTGCAACCAGAAGCTCAGCCTGATAGTGATGGACAGGATTCAGGGACACACAGAGGACCCAGGCTATGGCTCAGTGGACCTACCTGTGGATTAATTGCCTGGGTATTTTGGAGTCATGTTGTCAGATCTCAGTACAATGACCAATCTTCTTCAAAGAGGTTTAAAGAAAACTATAGCAAGATAGGGGAGGAAGGAAGGTGAAAAGACAGTGAGATGATCTCAGATGAGAGGAAGCAGGAGGAGCCCAGGGGCAAAGACATGCCAGGTAGGTTTAGCAGGCTTGTTTCTGATTCCAGTTCTGTTCTAGAGCTACAGGCCTCTCAGCCTCCTTTTCATCTTCTCAGCACATGAATTGAAAATCAATGCTCTGAACACCATCATCTAATCAAATCAAGACACTTATCAAGGTCTAAGTCCATTATTGCCCATGAAGGGAGAACCAGGCACAGACCCAAAGGGGTGGTGCGAGGCTGATTCCAAATCACAGAGTGGGAGCAGCATGAAGTCACTCTGTCCCTCCCCCTGCCTCTGATCCTCCTAGGACCCATCCACATCACACCTGTTGTGTGGTCATCTACCTCACAGCTCTGCCCAACGTTGACTCTGCCCAAGGAAGGATGTAGAATGAAAGACAAGAGAAAGAATAACGTCCTGCTCTCCTATGGGAGAAGAGCTTGGATACTACCTTGGAACAATCTAAGAAGCTTTTCCTAGTGCCTGTCTTGTAGCCACTTTGTTCTCCTCTCCTCTACCATCCCCCATGATCTAAAATAGAAAGGACAACAGTAAGGAGGGTACAGAAGCCCCCACACCCAAATCCCCATCTAGCCCTCCTCCCAGGCCATGCCAGAGAGGCCCCACCTTCAGTGCACATGCAGGGGTGTGAGGAGCATGAGGAAGGCTCCCACTCAAATGTCTTCAGGTGAAGCATTAGGCCTCTATCTCATGGAAAAGGAAATACTAAGGCCCTGTGAAAAGATTCTCATCTTTATGGATAATTTTTACCATGCAAATTAAAATATCACTGGGATACCTCTCTGCGTATCATTTGGCTCTCCTATGCTGCTGGTTGGCCCAGAAACTGGAACAAACTTTTTAGAGGAAGGTTTGACTATGTATATATATATATATGTGTGTTTGTATCTTTGACCTAGAAATTTTGGTTTTGGGAATCTAGCCTATGGCTACACTATAGACTCAAATCCTGGCACCATCACTTACTAACCTTGTAAGCTTGGGCAAATTTCTTAATATTCTGTACCTCAGTTTCCCTATCTGTTAAACAAAGACTGTAATAATAGTCACCGGATTGTTGTGAGGACTAAATGATGAGCATATGTAAAGCTCTCAATACCTGGCAAGTAGTGCTCATAGCAAGTGCTACATAAGTATTAGCTAGCAAACAGTAATATTATTATCCCTTTAATAGACACCAAGTATACATAAAAGGCCATATGTATCCAGATTTTTTATCATAGTGAAAAACAGGAAACTGTCAAGTTAAAACACTATAGATCAGCCCATATCATTACAGAGAAAATAAAAACCACTCAAGGTAGAGTGTTAAGTTAGTTACAAGAGTGCGTACAGTATGATACCACTGGTGTAAATAATAATGATGATGACAATGTGACTGTTGAATAAATGAATGTTGAATGAATATACATGAAAAACAATCTGTAGGAATCAACCTGAAAATATTTAAATGTATATATCTGGATATAGCATTTTGAAAGGCATTTTTGTTTTTAATTTTTTTTTAATTTTTGGGGGGAGATGGTGGTCTCATTATGTTGCCCAGGTTGGTCTCTAACTCCTGACCTCAAGTGATCCTCCTGCCTTAGCCTCCCAATTTGCTGGGGCTATAGGCACAAGCTACTATGCCTGGCAGTATTCTCATTTTTTGCATTATTATTTTTAACATTCTTGTCTTTTTCCCAATGAGCCTGTTACTTTTGTGGGCATTCAAAACAATAATCTCGCTGGGTGTGGTGGCTCACACCTGTAATCCTAGCACTCTGGGAGGCCGAAACAGGAGGATCCCTTGAGCTCAGGAGTTCAAGACCAGCCTGAGCAAGAGTGAGGTCCCATCTCCACTAAAAATAGAAAACAAAAAAGTAGCTGGGCATGATGGCATGCTCCTGTAGTCCCAGCTCCTCAGAAGGCTGAGGCAGGAGGATCACTTGAGCCCAGGAAGTTGAGGTTGCAGTGAGCTATGATGACACCACAGCACTCTAGCCAGGGCCACAGAGTGAGACTCTGTCTCAAAACAAAACAAAACAAAAACAGCAACAAGTAATAATCATACTCATAATAACGACCCAAGCCATAAACCAATGACTGGCCATGAGCAGAGAAGAGGGAAGAAACAGAAGGACCCTGACAGTGGGTCTCTTGCCCCGGGGGCAGATGATCAGACTCCTTCTGCCCCACTGGTTATGGAAGCCTGGGGACACTGCAGGGGTCTGCGGAAGGGGGCTGGACACTGCAGAGGCTGCAGCTGGATGCAGACTTCATCTCTGCTGCCTCCTGTTGGCCTTGTTCCTTGTTAGTTTGATGCCCCAACCCTGCCTTTGCCACTGCTTGTGAATATATCATTTAGGAAGAGAGGAAAAAAAAGAGGGAGTGGATGGGGAGGGTAGGAGAGAAGAAAAGAAGAGAGGAAGAGGGGAGAAGGGAGAGGCAGAAAAGAAAGAAAAGGGTGAGAGATGCAGTGTCCCTGCATCTCCATGGCCCCAGGAAGTGGGACATGGAACAGCTCCTCAGCTCTCTCTGTTGAGAGTCGCCATGGAGACCGAGCGCTGGCCTCTTCATGATTAATACTCCCAGGCAGCTGTCTTCTTGGAGTCTTTTAAAATATATACACTATTATTTGAACACAATGATATTTAGAGCAGAAAGATCAAGGTAGGGTGTGGAGGAGGGAGCAGTAGCATTAGCAGAACTATGACAGGGGCTGGGCCCTCCCCAGAAGAGAGAGCAGGGATGTTGCCTTCATCCTCCCTCTCCTCCTGCCCGCACCCCTTTCGGGATCCAGCACTTCAGTCTCATGAGCTGCAGCATCAGCATCTGAAGGGCCGGCCCAGAGCCTGGCACAGGGCTGTGTTCAATGAACATTTGATGAATGAATTCATTCATTCATTAATTCATTCAGCAAATGTTTGTTGAGTGCTTGTCTAGAAAGTAAATTCTCCTTCCCACAGCTTTTCTCATGGAAACAAAAAATGCCCTTTCACTCTCCCCAAGGCCAAACACACACACACACACACACACACACACACACACACCCCAACAATTTCGATAACAGATTCTAAGAACTCTGTATGTGCACCTACTCAGCACAAGTCTGATGTGACCCACTATATTCCTATCCAGGGCCATCACTCCAGGGAATTCTTGCTGAGTTTGCACATCACAACCTATTTGAAAAGCTACAGGATCCTAACTTTGAAAAGCTAGAAGATCCTCCATCTAAAGCCATCTTAGAGTGAATCCTTTTGTAAAATGAATTATCTTTCCCTAAATTATGGAGTAGGCTAGCCTGGGCTCTGCTCTCAGTCCCATCACTGAATAAAAGTGTGGCTTTGGGTGAGTCATTTAAAGTTTTTGAGTCTGTTTCCTCATCTGTGAAATGGGTCTCCAATTCCTTACTCCATAGAACTTTTGTGATAATTAAATTATGTTTGTAAAGTGCTGAATGTATGTGACTTCCCTTTTTCCCTTGTGTAAATTCGTGTCTTTGTATTTGAAGTGTGATTAAAGTAGAGCTCATAGATCTAAGCTCCTTCCTCTTCCATCCTCTCTCGAAGACCTTTATTCTTTCTGGGCCCAGAATCTCTTTATAAGCTGTTAAAATAGGGTGGCAGGGCTAAGCTGGGAAGGGCTACAAAATGTTCAGCTGCCATTTTATTCCCTCCTGGTCCTGGATGCAAATTGCCCTCCAGAGGTAGCTGTCCTTTATTTGTGTATCTGTCCACCGCAGGTGAATGGCACAAAAATGGGGATGTGGGTCAGCCTACACTCCAAGCACAAGCTGTCTTCCCTATCCCCTCTTCCAATCACTCCTGCTGCTCCCTAGCCGTGCCCCCAGACCTAGCCTCTAACAAGAGAAAGTTAAGCATGTTGTCCCTAAAATCTAAAAAATAAAAAATTTTTAAAAAGAAAGTTAGGATAACGTGGACCCTTATCCTAACACAGACCTAGCCCAAAGGCCCTTGGCAGACAGCAGCAATGACCTGGCAACTCACCAGAGGAGTAGGGGAATTATCTGTGACTAAGAAGGAGGAGGAATGCTGTGGCAGAGGGAAGAACAGCAGAAGGGATGGACAACCTGGGGCTGACCAATCTGGCCCGACGGGGCGACCTGGGGAGCCCTGGACACCAGCCCAGCCAAACTGCTCCCCTCCCCCTCCCTCCTAGGCAGCAAGATGCCAGAGTGGATTTGAGACATGTGTGCCCTGTGTGTCTGGTGGGGGCTCACCTGGCCTTGGCGATGCATTTGGATTACAATCAAACCCTGGGTCTGAAATAGAGTATAAGGCAAATAGTGTTCAGTGTGTCTAATCTTTATAGACATGTGCTGTGTTTCTGCATTTCCTACATGCACACATATGTGCTGCCAACATAGAACCATATCTGTGGTCATGCTGCAAGCACATGACCCTGTGAAAACCTTTGTATGATTCATGGATTTGAGGAGAAGATGCATACAAGTGTGTCAGCATGTTTTGCAGGTGATTGTAAGAAGGGACATATTCTGTGAACACAATTGAAAGGTCATCGTGGGGTGACGGGTGGGCAACTAGGGATGGAGATGGGGTTCAGGGTCCCAGCAGAAGAGAAACTAAAATCTACCTTCTGGTCCATAATAGGCACATAGGAATGAACATTGAATGAATGAACATTGAGAAATCAAATGAATGGATGTTTGGATGATGGACTTATGGTGAAAGGACTGAGAATGTGTTGGGGTTTGGGCATTCTTGAGCACTCTCTCTTGAAAAGGAGAGTACGGGATGGAAGGGAGGCTGGGAGATACACTGTTGTAGTCCCCACCCCAAGGGGCTTTATTTCTATTTCAAGGAAAGTGGAGAATGAAGGGGGATCCCAGACCTGTCCTCCTCACCTTCCAGCACCCAGAGACCCAGGAACTGATGCTCTTTATAAAGAAAAATGTGCTTTTATTTTCCATGTATTTATGTAATCCTCCCATGTATTTATTTAATTAGATTCCAGAAAGGAGTTAAGTGAGCTATAACATGAAATAAAATGAACTTTTTAAAAAGAGGATAAGAAAATGAGATGGAGGTAAAAACCACAGCACAAGAGAAATAAAACCCAGAGAGTAGGTCGGCTTCTTTGCTGCACTTGGGTCTGATGCTTCTGTAACCAAGATTCGCAGCCTGCTTCAGGTTAGGGATTTTTTTTTTTTTTTAAATCTCAGAAGAAGCCCAATTATTCCAAGTACTGCTTCCAGGGAAATATTTCCTGTAGATTCTCTGTGCGTTGCTAGGTACAACATCCTTAGAGTAAACGTCACTTATATGAAGGCAGGAAAAAAGGTCTACAGAAGCATCTCATACCCTGTGGGTGAGGAAGGAAGGAGCAGGAATTGGCCCTCTGTCTCTGGAGGAGAATTTGCCAGTTGTCTATCAAAATTTTACATATCCTTTGGCACAGAATTAAACTCATTCGAATTTTCCCCACAGATATGTTCACATTTACATAGTCAGGGATGTTGACTCCAATAACGTTGGTAAAAGCAAAGGGTTGGAAACTACCTATATGATCATGGACAGGGGACAAATTCACTAACTCATGGTTAGTCCTTACAATGGAGTACTATACAGCCTTAGAAAAGAATTACCAGGTCGTTATGCTTGGACATGGCACAATCTCTCAGCTATTTTAAGTGAAAAAAATATATATATTGCAGAACAGTGTGTATGCTTGCATATGCATAACAATTTTTGAAAGAATACCCAAAAAACTTAAATCAGGCTACCTCCAGAGATAGGAATGAAGGTGGGTGGGGAAAAGAGGAACTTTCACTTTTCCACTTAGAATTATTAATAATTAGTACAATTTTATACTAATTAACTCCCCCCCCAGTATTACCAAGTATTACGGTCCTTTTTAATTTAAATATGTTATTTTTCCTAGCACAAACTTAAAAAACAAAAAAACTTAAGAAAATGGAAAAACAGGCGTGAGGAAAAGAAATGAATGAATGGCAATAATCTCTATGGTTTATTGAGTGTGCCTGGACGTTGACATGCTCTAACTCAGTTTCTCTCCATAGCAAATTCACAGGAGAGGAAACTGACCTTAGGGGGCATTAAATGACACGCTAGTTAGTAGCAGAGGGCGGATTCGAACCCCAAACTGTGGAATTCCAAAGCCCACACGGTCCCACGCCGCAGCCTCTCGGCCTCTGCCTCCAGGCGCGAAGCGCACCTACTGGGCGCCCGGCCCCACGCGGCGCGGAGCCCAGACCAGCTCACCCGCGACCCCGGCGCGCACAGGGCTCCACGCTCGGGGAGCGCGCGCGCACGTAGCGGCGCGGGGCCGGCGGCGGCGGCGGCAGCGACGTCACAGTTCGAGCTTTCCTTTTCGGGAGTCCCCGGCACACATCCTGTGTCCATGTTTGGGCATTTACGTCACGGCGGCAGGGCCGGGGCCTCCCGAAATGGCAGTGGCCCGGGGAGTCGGAAGCCCGGAGCCAGCGCCGCCGCAGCTATATAAGTGGGGGGGCTGTGGGTTGGGGGAGCCTGGCTGCGCTTTGGAGAGGCGACGAGCCGCCGCCCGAGGCCGGTGCGGGCGAGCGAGGGTGCCGCGGCCTCCCAACTCCCTTCCCAGTGGTGAGCCCCCGGAGCCAGGAGCCCGAGCGCCTGGGTCTGCGCGCCGTGGGGCGCCCCGACCGCCGGCCTCCCTGCCACCCGCGCGCCCCCAAGCCCAGCGGGCGAGGCCCCGGGCGCCCCACAATCGCCGCCGAGCCATGCTCCACCTTAGCGAGTTTTCCGGCCCCGACGCGCTCTTCGTCAAGTCCACCGAGGGCTGTTGCGCCGAACCTGACGCTGAACTGCCCCGGCTGCCCTCCAGGGACGCTTCCGCGGCTGCTGGCTACCCCGGAGGTAAGGAGCGCGACCAGAGGTGCTCAGACGGCGGCACAGCGCGGGGGCGCAGGATGCCTGAGAACTGGCAGGGACTGGGACGCTGAAGCTATGGGAATAGGGGCGATGGGAGGCGCGGGGTCCTGGGGTGCGCACCTCCATTCCCACCCCCACCGGGCCGCCAGCGCCTCCGCAGGAACCTGTGCGTGTATAGGGGCGTCCTTTTGCCTGTGCACGTGTGTTCTGCGTGTGCATATTTGTGTGTGCTTCTTGGGACGTATGCCGGCCCCTGCTGGATCAGAATGTGCAAAAGGCACTTTGTATGTGTCCGTGCGCACCAAGGGCTTCGTGGGTAGGGGTGCGGACTCAGAAGCACACGCTTTAATGTGCTGAGAGCTGATTCCTGCTTCCCTCCGCAGCAGGCGACTTCTTGAGCTGGGCTTTGAGCAGCTGCGGCGCCGGGGGAGACTTAGCCGACTCCTGCTTCCTGGAGGGTCCTGCACCCACACCCCCTCCCAGCCTCAGCTATAGCGGTAGTTTCTTCATTCAGGCGGTGCCCGAACACCCGCACGACCCGGAGGCACTCTTCAACCTCATGTCGGGCATCTTAGGCTTGGCACCCTTCCCTGGCCCTGAGGCGGCAGCATCCCGGTCCCCACTGGATGCTCCTTTTCCCACGGGCCCCGACGCCTTGCTGCCAGGCCCCCCGGACCTTTACTCCCCGGATCTGGGCGCTGCCGCCTTCCCAGAGGCGTTCTGGGAAGCCTCACCTTCCACAGGCGCCCCCTCCCAGTGCCTGTATGAGCCTCAGCTCTCCCCACCCGACGTCAAGCCGGGTCTCCGGGCGCCTCCGGCCTCTCCAGCGCTGGACGCTGCCTCGGCCTTCAAGGGTCCCTACGCGCCCTGGGAGCTGCTTTCCGTTGGGGCCCCAGGGAACTGTGGGTCACAGGGAGGCTACCAGGCGGCCCCCGAGGCTCGTTTCTCCTCAATAGGGACCAAGATTGAGGACCTACTGTCCATCAGCTGCCCTGCGGAGCTGCCAGCCGCCTCAGCCAACAGACTCTATCCCACCGGAGCCTACGATGCTTTCCCGCTGGCCCCTGGTGACTTAGGGGAGGTGGCCGAGGGCCTCCCAGGGCTCCTGACCCCTCCTAGTGGGGAGGGAGTGAGCAGCGGCGACGGCGGAGAGTTTCTGGCCGGTACGCAGCCTCAGCTTTCCCCGCTGGGCCTTCGCAGTGCCGCCGCGGCGGACTTCCCGAAACCTCTAGTGGCGGACATCCCTGGAAGCAATGGCGTGGCTGCGCCACCCGTGCCCCCGCCGCCCGCCCCGTTCCCCCCAGCCAAGGCGCGGCGCAAGGGGCGCCGGGGTGGCAAGTGTAGCGCGCGCTGCTTCTGCCCGCGGCCGCACGCCAAGGCCTTTGCTTGTCCTGTGGAGAGCTGTGTGCGGAGCTTTGCGCGCTCCGACGAGCTCAACCGCCACCTGCGCATCCACACGGGCCACAAGCCTTTCCAGTGCCGCATTTGCCTCCGCAACTTCAGCCGCAGCGACCACCTCACCACGCACGTGCGCACCCACACCGGCGAGAAGCCGTTTGCCTGCGACGTGTGCGGCCGCCGCTTCGCGCGCAGCGATGAGAAGAAACGGCACAGCAAGGTGCACCTCAAGCAGAAGGCGCGCGCCGAGGAGCGGCTCAAGGGCCTGGGCTTTTACTCGCTGGGCCTCTCCTTCGCCGCTGTGTGAGCAGGAGATGGGTCTGTGGGTTGGGGCGCCGCCGCTCGGCGCGCACAAGAAGATCCGGCCTGTTCCCCTCCTCGCTTTTCTTCCGACTGTCCCTCGCACGCCCGGGGGCCGGCCTCCGTCCCGCTTCCAGTTCCCCTGCAGTGCCCGCCGCACTCGCCCTGTTCAGCACCAGCTCCGCGGACAGCTCCCGCCGTCCGGGCGCTGTCTCCCTAGTTCGCAGCGCTTTGGGGGGGAAGTTCCCTCAGGCCATCCACTGAGTAGGCACTTCCTTGAGACTCCAGACAGTCTGTTGTACCTGGCGCACGCCCCACGCCCTCCTCTACACCCCCCAGAGACAGGCTGGGGCAGCGCCGAGCCGGTCTCGCGCGGGACTTTGTACAGCAGTGTCGTTTCCAGCAGCCATTGGATCTAACGTTTTGCTTTGGGTTCTTTTTGTTTGTTTGTTTGTTGTTAATTTTTGTAAAGCAGACGCTACTCTCAAGTAGTTGACAAAACTGTTTATTTTTGCAATTAAAATTATTGTGCTAAAAGCTTACCGAATCTGCCATGTAAGCTCCTGACCCTTCCCCCAACCGCTCCCCTGCAACCATATTTGCCAGAAAATAAAGGAGATCCCCATGCTCATGGAGTACAGGCCCTGAACACATTACACACCTACTGTCAGGCACACCTGCCGGGCACTGCGGTACATAGTAGGCATTTGATAAATGTCTTGAATTAATGAATGAATTTAATCACAGCTGACCTAAGGACTAGAGTGTTTCTGGAACTTGAAAGTGGTTGAAAGGCATCGGTGTTAAACATTGTGCATGCATATGTTATTTTCCTTAATCCTCACAATCCCAGGTGAAGCAGGCATATACTCTATTTCAAAAGTAAGGAGGTAACTTGCTGGTAACCCAGCTAGGGACAGACAGGGTCAAATAGAGCCGTCTGACTCCAAAGCCAGTGCTCATTTTTCAACGCCAGAATGGAGGCACCTGAGCTTAACAGCACCATTTGGAAAGGCTTCCTAGCAGAAAGTGAGAAACAGGTTTGGCAACTAGAGGGAGCCCCAGGCAGCAGCGACAGCAGCAAAAGGCTTGCAGGATTTCAGTGCTGTTTGTGAATACCCAGAGTATGGGTGTCACAGAGGCTCCAGCCAGTGTCTGTGCACCTGTTAAAGAGTCACATGCTGTCAGGCCCAAAAGGTTCTCGGCATTTAGCTAGACCACACCTGAGTCTAGCAAGGAGCAGGCGTTTGCCAGAGGCTCACAGTCACTGTGGTTGCTCTTCCCACAAAGGATCTTCTCCAGGAGGCAGCAGCCCACTTACACTTCAGCCATGCACCTGCCAAAGCCACTTTCCCCAAACTCTCCTTCCAGGTGAACCCTTCATGGCTTTGGGATTGGGGGGAGGATATGATGGTGGTGAGGAAAGCATGATCCTGTTATGGGGAAGGTGCCTCCTCCCCCTCGTCTTTGGCCCAAAGCTTTTACACTCTTTCTGGCCATCTTGGGCAGACCTTGGAGCATAAAAAGCCTGCCATGCCTTCCACCTCTCCACCCCAGTGACCCCTCTCTACTAAGGAAGGGAGAAGGCCTGTGTCTGGGTGGGGACTGCATTCTTTTCTGTGCTGAGCTGTTCCTGAATTAGGAGAGCCAACAGCCCTATGATGCTAGATAAACCAGCTTCTGACCCTCTGGTTTCTTCACCCCTTCAGTCTCAGATATGCTCACCCTCCACCATGCAGTCCAGCTGACCAGAGACAAAATTATCAAGTCAGAGAATTCCAGCCTTTTCTCTCCACAGGTGTTAAGTGTTTTCACGTGGCTGAGTATATTGTATCTAATAAACTAATTGTGGTAAAGGATTTGACATTACCTCTTCTAGGGGAATTAACATTTTAAAAGAGTAGCCTGCAGGGGGCAATGTTTAACTCTATGGAGAGGCTCAAATGATGGGCTACCAGACACTGTGATTAGGTAAGTGCTAGATTCATGGCCACATAAAATAATGGTGACCCTCATTATCTTACTATTTAAGTGACCACCTGACTTTGCTTTCCATGCAGAGCAGGGTATGGAAGAACGTAAAGGTCCATATCTCAAGCAACTGGTCCAAAACCATCCAACCTGAACAGAGGAGGAAGTGCAAACAGGCTATGGGTGGGTGGCCTTTGACCACCCCACCTTTGCCCCCTCCAGCAGCATTCCATCAAGGCTATCAGCTATACTGTGCCCCAACTTGTCTTCACACCACCTAGGCCTAATACCACTGATGAGAGAAAATGGAATTCCAAAGAAGTGACTTACTAGTAGCCCTGGTGCTAAAGCCCAGCCTGGTTCTACAACTCCCAGCTGAGAAGTCCCTCCTGTGTCCCAAGGGACACTGCCCCCATTTACTGGAGCTTCCCTTAGGGATTTTGAGGGAAGAGAATCTTAGGCCAGAGACGGAAGGAAATAATTATAACCAGTCTGAAAATCTACCCAAACCCAGGACCCAACCAGAATCGGACTGTCAGAGAGCTCATTTTCCTTCCTTGCTCCTCTATTTCATCTGATCCTCAAAATGTGGGCATTTTCCCAGACTCAGTTCTTAGCCTTCTTTCCTACTTCAACACACTTAGCATATTCATTGCCAGGTCTTTAGCCATCACGCCTTCAAACATGGCTTCTAAGTCAGCCAGCCCCATGGTTCTGACTAATGAACGTCTCCATATGGGTGTCCCACCACCATTTCAAATACGATCTGTCTAGAGTCAAACCACTCTTCCATATACCCAATTTCTTCTAAGAGTGACCATTATTTGCTTGTTGTCCTAGACTCACCTAAGTAACTACAGCTCTGTGGGATTCACCTTGGTGTCTTCCCTCCCCCACATATCCAAGCTGTCCCTTAGACCTGTTGGATCTTATTGAAATTCTTCAGAGTCTTATCTTCTCTCATTCATGGTACATTGTTTCCTTTTACATATTGTAATTTTTAGCTTGTGAGCTCATCTTCAGTGAGGACTTACCTGGGCACCAGTACTTTGTGTCCTAGGTTGAGGGTATGTTTCTCCTGAGCAGTTTTGTGTTTGCTTATTCCAGGCACTCCAAGAGTATCACTTGATGGAGACCAATGTTTTGTTAATTTCTTGGGTTGGGGGTTCCTGTCTTATACAGGTGTTGTGAGTTCAAACTCCAACTCAAGTAGTTACAAATTTTCAGAGGCAGCTCCCCTTCCTCTAGCCAGGGCCCAGATCAGGACAGACAAGCAATATGCCTCCCTCCTCATGCCTTCTGGGGCTAGTCACAGCACATCTCAAGCTTGTATTTCTTGATCTCAGTTCCCTCATTTTGGTCCATGTAGATTTTCTTTCCTTTCTTGCAAACTCAGCTAAGCATTCTAGGGGATGTCTTTTATATTTTGTGAAGCAGCCCATGTATTTTGTAACAGGAGAGTCTTTAGGTTATCTAGTAGTCAACAATATTGTTGAAAACTGAAACCAAAAGAAATTGATTCTTCTACTAAAATATTTCCCACATTTATTCTCTCTGTGCCTATTGCCAACACTCTAGCCCATGTCACCCTCTCCACATACCCAAATACCTTGGCTATGACAATCACATAGAATCACATAACATTGTAGTTGGAAGGAGCATATAAGAACATCTTGTCCAATCCCATTCTGTATAGAAGAGAAAACTGAGGCCCAAGAGGTTTGGGCATTTTCTTAAGGGCACATAGATGGTAAGAGACTGAAATGGGCCTTGAACCTGGGCCTCCCAGTTCCAAGACCAGTGCATATCCATATACCACTCATTCCACAAATATTGAGTGCTACCACAAGCTGGACCAGTGGTCCCCAACTTTTTTACTTTCCAGTGCTCCTGAGGAATTCAACACACACATCAGTAACAGAGACTCACTCAAGTCCTGATTCTCACACTGGAGAGATGGGAAAGAGTAATAGGAATCTTGATGAGGTGGGATATGGGGGAGGGTTTGACAAAGAAACCCAGAATGCCTGCTGTCTCCTACCCTTTCCTCCCACCCCTGTACCCTGTTTGAGACAAGCCTGCATTGTACCAAACTGCTTCCTGTGCCTCCATTATCCCTCCTTTCACTCCACATTGCCCAGCACTAGTGAGGAAAAATTCCCTAAAAAACCATTCACGACATATTAGTGCTTTATCCCAAACTGACCAAGGCTTCCACCCTCCTACAAAAAAATATGTATTTTTCATCCTTGCAGTCAAAGCCCTCCGCCTCTGATCCAAATTTACCTTCCAGCCTTCTCCTTTGCTCTTTGCTCTGCCTTCTCCCCTTCCCTGACCTAATATCCAAATGCTCCCACCCTTGAGCTCCTTCAAGGGCAGAAGATCCACATTTGTGGCCCCCATATCGCTAAGCCTACCACCCAGCACACTGAAGTACTTAATTACTGTGTTGATTAGTTGACCAAAAAAGCCCAAAAAGGAGAAGGAGGGAAAGAGAAAGGGGAAGAAAGAGGGAAGGGAGGCGGCTGGAAAGGATGAAGCTGGGAAAGAGAAGAGGGAAGAGGAAGGATCAGGAGGGAGAGGTGGCAAGAAGCAGGACTGAGGCCCTGACACCAGCCATGGGGTCCTCTGAGTGTGACCACACCTCTGGCTAGTCTGAGGCCTGTCCAGTTCTTGCTAGCCCACAATGTTCTGCCTCAGCTCTGGGACTATAGATGTGTCTCTGTCATTGAGCTCTCTCTCTCTCTCTTTTGGTTTCTCTGGTTTACATGGAGTAGGATTCAATTTAACATTTTTAGAACTGTGGTTCCCATAACAACCAAGCAGGAACTGTTGTTTGTGAAATGTACATGGGCACACATGCGCACATGCACACATGCAACACTCGTACACACGGGCACACACATGGTGTCTGCAAATACACATGCATGCACTCACATACATATCCACATACAACATACATGCACATCCACATGCACGGATGTACTCACAAACACATGCATCTATGTACACTTGCATTTGCACAGGTATACACCTGCATACACATGCACATGCACACATACACACACATACACAAAAGCACACCATACATACACCAGCATGCCGGAAATTGTCTTCACACATTCACAGAAAGCACAGAGTAAGGAGAAAAAAACAATCATAACAACAAAGGTGGAGCCAAGACAATATATGAATATTTTTGGCTATTTACAAAAGCAGATAGATTTAGGGAGTCTGCATTTTGACAGGTGAAGGTTAAGAGGACTGTATTATAGCTAAGAGATGGTAGGAGGGCACTGTGATTGAGCATAGACTTTGGAGTTTGGCAACTTGAGTTCAAATCCTGGCTCTGCCATATGTTAGATCTGAGCTTGAGCTTCTCTTGCAAAGTGGGGATAATAATAATACCTACTTGACAGGCTTACTAAGAAGATTAATGATATACATAAAAATGATTAGCATGATGCTTGGCACTTGGACAATAGGATCTGTTGTCATTTAGGTGTTAGGAGAAGTGATTTTTCATTTGCTTAATCTAAGAAGACTTCCTGGAGGAGGAAAGAAATTCAGAACTACAAGAAGGAAGAGAAGATAGGGAGAGAGGGAGTTTGCCCTGAATGGCCACTGTACAGCCTCAGTCCTTATTAAATTTGCCTTTTCCCCAAAAGCCATCTGACAACAGTTCTACAAATTATCCTTCCTGATACTGAATGTCCCAATGCCTCTGCCTTCGCAGGAGTGCAAGTGGGGTCAAGGAAAGTCCCCACTGGTCTCGGATTTTCTGGAGAATCCTGGGGCTAAGTTGGATTTCTGTTCTGCTGCAGCCAGACTGCCTCTCAAGACCCTGTCGCAGCCTTGCCCAAGCACTACCCTCAGCCTGAAATGCCATCTCCCCCTTTCGTCATCCAAGGTTCAGCTCAGCCCTGGTCTCGGTAGCCCCCAAGGCCTGATTTCTCAGGCCCCACTGCAGCCCAGCGGTCCTCCTCCACGCCTAGGACGCCCGGATTGTTCCTGCCTCACCAGCAGGATAGGCCTTCCGCCAAGGGCGGGGCCCTCTAGGTGCTCCAGCCCCAAGAAGCCTGGCTGCTATGCTAGCCAAGTGGTGGGTGCGGGCAGGAGGAAACCAGGGCCCTGGAGGCCGCTGGCCCTTTCCTCCTCCTCTAGGTCCAGGACGGGATTTGTGACGGGGACACGTGCTCCTAGGTGGCACTTGAAGGGCAGGACTGGGTCCCCGGACAGGGCCTGGCTGCAGCCACCCCCAGCTTTGCTGGTTCCCTAGGAACGTCCGGAGGAGATCGTCCTAGGCAGTCTTCGCGGAGACCAAGCGTCCGACCCGAGGTCACCGAGTGCACGACCCAGGCGCGCAGCCCACGAGGCCACTTAGGGACCGTGGCGCATATTATAGGAATAGCGCCGCGCCCGCCCCCTTCCGGATTCACGGAACCGCCCACCCCAGGATTTAGCCCCGAGTGGGAGCAGGCCCAGGCCAGAGTGTAGGGTTAGGGCGGAGAGGCCCTGATTAAAGGTGGGCAGCAGAGGCCACAGCTGGAGGTGCCCGGGGCGGGGAGCGCACCGTGTGGTGCCGAGGGCTAGGAAGACTGAGACCCGGGAGGAGCGTGGCGCCGTCCCAGCACCCCCAGGGCGGCGCCGAGGACCCCTCCCCCATAGAAGCCACCTTGAGCGGAAAACGTGGGGTCCCGGCGCAGCCGCTTCTGGCCGCATCTGCCGCTCCCCAGCTCGCCGGAGAGCCCGCCCCGGAGGAGGGGCCGGCTCCGCCCCACCTCTTCGCTGCCTCCCTCCCCCTTCCCGTGCTGTTCTCGGGCCGCGCGCCCCCGCCTCCCCCTCCTCCCCTCCTCCCCTCCTCCTCCTCCGTCTCCTCCATCCTTACCCCCACCCGGTTTGTGCGCCCCTCCTGCTGCGACTAGCTGGGAGGCTCGGCCGCCCCCGCCCCGAGAGGGAGGCGGGGGCGCTAGCCGCGGCGGCCACCCGAGGCTGCGGAGGGGACCGAGATCCGAGGCCCCGAGGCGGCCCTGCGTCTGGACCAGGCACGCGGGGGCTGCTTCTGCACCCCTAGCCCTGGGCCGCCGGGCCTGGCCTCGCCGCGGGGCGGAGGAGGTAAGGGCGGGTCGCGGGCACGCTGCGGGACTGCTCCTGAAGAGGGAAGGAGGGAGGACCCCAGCCGCTGTCTCCTCTTCCCCTTCCTTCTCCCCCACAGCCCTCCGGAGGCCCGCGAGGCCGCCCAACCGGGAGGGATTCTGGGCAGGCCAGGCCAGAGGCAGGGAAGGGGTTAATTTAAGGAATTAAAATCAGAACGATTTGAGACCAGGCTTCCCCTCCCCCCTCTCGTCTGTGGCTCCCCTAGCCAGGTTGGGGGGCGGGAGCGGACTCCAGAACCCCTGTGGGACTTCGGACCTTGGAGAGCAGGGGCCAGCGGGGGGGAGGAGGGGGAGCGCCCTCAAACCCCAGCCCACCCCACCTGCTTCTGAGGGGAATGGGGGAGGGGCTTGGTGCTGAGGCCGGGCTGGGAACCTGTGCGGTGTCTGTGCGTGCCGGTGTGCACGTGTGATAGTCTGGGGGTGTGCATGTGTGTGCACGCATGTTTCCGTCTCCTCACATCCCAGTGCCTGCGCTGGTGACAGTGCTCACGGTGTCTCTGGATGTGTGTGCCCCACTGCATTGCTTTGCATGTGAGTGTGTGTGACACGGTGCCTGTGTGTGCTGCCCACAGTCTGCCTGTGAGTACAGAGTGCGGCCTGCTCGCTCCTTAGGTCGAGTCAGCCAGGGGCCCAGATGGTTTTCTGGGTGTGGGATCCAGGTGCTGGAGCCTGTGTGTGTGACCTTGGGAGGCGTGTGCCTGTTTGCAGAAGCAGGAGAGAACAGAACAGAAAAGGCAGTGTCAGGGCTGCCAGGGAGCAGAGGACTGGATGCATTGACCCCTGTGGGTCTTCACCAGGCTGGAGTGACTATTCTGGGAGGTGCACATGTTGGGGCCACAGCCACAGGTGTGGGGAGCCAGAGCCCCAGTCTTCTTGGGGAAGTCAGAGGGATTTAGGGAGGTGGAGGACATTCCTTTATTCCCTACCCTCAGGGGTCTAATGGGGGGATAATGGGGACACCTCCAGTAGCCTCTCCCATTCTTAGATTACCACCACCTGCTGGCAGATGCCTCCTGAAGGCGCCAAGCTTAGAGCTTCATTGCTTTGGCTTGTAAACCCATCTGTTAACATTCAAACCTTCCACCCCCATTTCTGTAATTTCCACCTTCTCTGCTCCTTTCCTGCACGTGGATTTTACGTGGAAAGAGGGGGAAAGAGCTGTTAGGCCCTGAAGGCCAAGTGGAAGAAAGAAGAGATGCCATGGGTTTGATGGGAGTTGGGGGCAGGGAAGGGGAGACCATCAAAAAACAAACTCTGCTAACTTCTCAAATTTTGCCTGATCTGAATTGAAGCCAGAGAAAGAGAGAGAGACAGAGAGGGAGTTTGGTGATATCCCCACAATTGTTTCTAGATTTAAAGATGCCTAGCTTGTTTTGTTTTTGTATTGGAATATTTGTAATGAGAAGGGGGTGACGGTTATTGAAAGGTAATTGCCATCCTGCCTTTAAATTCCTTAGTGTTCCTACCTCTGTAGTAACCATTGTACCCTTTATTCATTCATTCAACAAATATTTATTGTTATTGTGGGCCAACGTGTGAATGTTACTGTGTCGGTGTGACATGCCACTGCCAACCAGAAAGAACATAGTGTCGAGACTAAAAACTTGGGTATTGAAGGTGGTCAGGTAGTACTGGATTCAAATCCTAGTTTGTCACAGTTTTAGTTATTCATTGGTATATAACAAACCACCCCAGGATTTCAGGATTTAAAACAACAGTGATTTGTTATTTCTCATGATCCGTGGGTTGGCCGTGACTGTGGAATCTCTCGCTCAGCTGCATTCAGTTGAGGGACTGGCAGGAGAGGAACATCAAAATGGCCTCTCATCCTCCAGAGTCTCTGTGCGCACGGCATCTAATCATTCGGTCACCTAGCCCAAGTTTCTCACATGGCAGCTGGAGCCCAAGAGGTGATATTCCAGGAGGAAAAGTCCTAAAGTACAACTGCATATCAAGCCTCTGCATCGGGCTTGCTCATGTCCCATTGGCCAAAGCGAGTCACACAGCCAAGCCCTGAGTCAATGTGAGGGGAGATCACACAAAGGCAGGAATACCAGGAGGCATGTCTCACTGGAGGTCTCCAAAGCAACAGTCTTTACTGGCCTTGGGCAAGTGATTAGGCCACTGGGAGGCATCAGTTTCTTCATCCTAATATGGAGACAATGCCAACCACTTGTCAGCATTGTGTGAGGACTAAATGAGTAGCACAGTATCTGACCAGAATAATTAGTGACAAGTGTTCACTGTTTTGATGATTGGACTACAAGTACCCTAAGGGCACAGCTGTCATTTACTTTTACATACCCAGTGCCTGGCATGGGCTTTGTGCTTGACCTCTCTTGCTGGGTACATAAAATGGAATGAAGCAGACAAGCCCCAAGCCTTGGAGCTCAACTAGAGTGAGCAAACCGTGTAGGGAAGACTCAGCGAGTAGTTCTTACCTCCCAGTAGGTGACTGGCAGAGCCAGGAAAACACCTGTTACTCGTTCGAGGTGATGCTTGGATTAATTTAATTATAACCAATTCACTCAGTTCTAGAATGATAAGTTTGAAAATTGCTTTGGTTACATGAAATCAATCAATTCATCCATTATTCAGTGTGATTCCTCTAACAACGTACTGATGTCTACTATGTGTGAGGAAAGTGTGAGGATGAATCAGTTGTGTTGTCCCTGCCTCCAGTGTATGTGTAGGAGGGATCTGATGTGCATACGGGTCCATGACCTGGATGTGACGCCTGTTACCATCCTTGAAGAGCTAAGGTAAGTAATGATTTGTGCTGTGATGTGATTTGAGCTGAGGGGGGCGCTTGAGGTCAGGGAAGGCTTCATGGAAAAGGAGGCATTTGAGCTGGGCCTGCAGAATTCACCAGTTGGAGAAGGTGGTCCCAGGAAGACGGACCAGCATAATTCTAGACTTGGAGCTATGACAGCACATGGCTGTCCCAGTGGAGCAAAGCCCCATAGGATGCCTGTGGAGGGAAGCAGAGACAAAGTTAGAGCTGGCAATGCTCAGGATGGTCAGATTCTAGCCAGTCTTAAGGACAGGAAGGCAGGGTGGAGTTTACCTCTCAGAAGACGGCTGGCCTTCAGACATGTTTTTAGAATAAAAGTGACATGAATGGATCAATATTTGTAGAAAACTTTGGAAGCCATAAGAATCCAAAGCGGGAGGAGTTGGAGACTCTGGTTAGACAGTATCAGTAGTCCATATATTAATAGAGGAGGATATAGGTCTGAACTGGGACAGTGGCTGTAGGGAAAGTAAGAAGTAGACAGTCAAATATTTAGAAGACAATGGTGACAAGAATCGGTGATTGATGAAATCTGAGGGGGACTTTGAGAAGTCAGAGATGGCTTCGGGGGTTGCTATCCAGGGTGCTGAGTCAATAATGAGGCTATGGGTCCAGATGGGAAACATGAGAAAGAAGCCATTTGAAGGTGGGTATCGTGGCATTGTGAGTTCAGGAAAGTTCAGCCACATTAAGCCTTGAGCCGTCAACATTGAAAGAGGGTCCTTTTCCTTCTTTCCTTCTCGACTGGCTGCTTATAGGAGGCATTTGAAAAAAAAAAAAGAATTGCTATAAATTTCAGGTCTAAGGCATTGAGTTATTCATGCCTTAGGCCAGCAGAAGTGATGCTACAGAGTAGAATTGGCTCATCTCTAAGAAGCATTTAAATACGTTCGGGTCTCTCTCATCTTAAAAGCTTCTTCTGAATTCTCCCATGCTGCCTCCACCTCTTTGCAGCTGAGCTTCTTGTGTCCACTCACTGTCTCACCTCACTCCTCTGCCCCCATCATCCAGGCTCATCAAAGCAACTCTCTTGAAAGTTCCCCATGTACCCTTTCCACTTCTACTCTTACTTGAATTGCCAATATTATTTGCACTGTTGCCCACTCCTTTCCTCCTTGACATCCTCTCTTCCCAAAGAAATCCCATTTCTGCTGCTGGTTCTTAGAAACTTCTTGGTTCTTCTCCCTCCCCTGCCTCTCTGAAGGTCCCACTTTCCCCCTTGCTCTATTTTCTCTACACGCTCTCCCTGGGCATGCTTATCCACTTGCATTTTGATGCTTAAGTTGCCAAAGCTGTATTTTTGGATCTTTATTGCAAATCATGTACCAAATATCTCTGCTTCCAAAGCCCACTGGAACCTCAAACTCATGAAATCGACAACCAAACTCATCATCTCTCCCCAACACCTGCCTTCCTCCATTTTCCCTCCTTACTGAGTTGCATCCTCTACCCAGTTGCTCAAAACCCAAACTTGAGCCTCGTTTCTTTCTCCCTTTATTACCTGCCACAGTCATCCTGTCACCAGGCCTTCTCAACTCTCCTTCCCTGATTGTTTCTGTATCCATCCTTCTCCCCATTTGTACTTCTGCTACCTTGGTTAATAATTTCCACTTCCAGTGTCCCAACAGCCTTCTTCCTGACCTTGTCCCTCTGTGTTCATTCTCTAAACTATAAATCCATTCAAGTCCTTGCCATTCATTTATTCCATAAACACTTACTGAGCACCTAAGCCATGCCAGGCACCATTAGAAGTGTTGGGGAAATAGCAATAATTGAGACATACACTGTCTCTACCCGCATGGAACTTACATTTTAGTTCCCTAAAGAAGGCGTGCTTTTTCTCACTTCCTTGCCCTTGTACATGCTGTTCCATCTGATTGGAATGCTTTTCTTCTCTGCTGACCTCATAATGGCTCTTCTTTACCTGGCAATTCTACTTTGTTCTTCAAGAGTCAACTTAGATGCTGTCACCTCTGGGAGTTTCCCAGTCCCCCAATTCCTCAAGCAAGGTTAAGTGTAGATCCTGTGCCATCTCTTGCATAACATTTATCTAATGACCATATCATCTAATACCTCAGTCTGCCCCAGAAGATCACAAGCTGCTTGAAGGCCAGGACTGGATCTTGTTTGTCTTTGTGTCCTCAACGTACATAGCATAGTACCTGGTATATTTCATGGCACAGAGTAGGTACTAAGTAAATGCACATAGAATGAATTCATGTTTGAATAGAGCTTATAGATAGCTCTATAGATCAATAGAGAAATATAGGTTTGGGAGTGTATTAATTTGGACTCTTGATTGCAAGTGACAGAAATCCAACTCAAACTACTTTAAGCAAAAAAGGATATACTATATTTACTAATTCACATAGCTGGAAAGAAGGGAGATGAGTGGGTCTTGGGCACCCAGGTTCTCAAAAATGCAGTGAGGACTTTCTCTCTAGCCCTTGGCTCAGCTTCACTCTGAATGTTGCCACATTTTTCTCCACCATGCATGGGCTTTCTTCATGGAGGTTGACAGCTTCATCATCCTAACATGTGATTCCAGAGGGACAAGAGGACTCCTCTATCATATAAACTCCAGTAAAGGACTGCGTTGGCTCAGCTTGAGGAAAGTGCTCATTCCTGTGTCAGTCATTGTGGCCAAGGAGATAGAGATACTGTGATTGGCCACGCCTGGTTCATGGGTCTATTTACTAGGATTGGCAGCCCTGCCAGAACCACATGGAGTAGGGAGGGCAACTCCCCAAAGAAAGGATGAGATTTTGCTATTAACAGAAGGTGAAGAAGACTTGCTGAGCAGATGAAAACAATAATATCTACTGCAGGAATTATCACCGACCACATAATACTGGAAGCCATAGAAATACAAGATCATTTGCATTTCTGCAGAGTCAACATGTGAGAATGTGACAGTAGACAGGACCTAGAGAAGACAAACATCTTGAGATGGTTAGTCTTGTTTGAAGAGATGAGACTGAAATCCTTAAAAATAAAGGCTAGTTCAGCCTGTAGAATCCTTCCATCCAAAGAAAGCCTCAAGGGGGACTTGAAAGAAAGTAGACTTAAGATAGGCATATCAGATGGGAAAAGGAGCATGATAGGTCTGGGGATGGCAAGGAGGCAGATCCTAGGGCTGCAGACATTGCCAGTTGGGAAAATCTCCAACTATTCTATCATGGTGCTCACAGTGCAGGACTGTGATGAAAGTTGAACCAACAACCCTTCTATTTTTCTTTTTTCTCCTCTCCTTCATCCCCCTGCCTCCTTTACCTTCTTAGCTACATTTGGGCAAAGCTTCATGCCTATGCTAAGTAGATGTGTAAATCTAGGTAAAAACATTCCTAAGAAGATTCATAGTCATTCCTCAGCTCTAGCAGATGGAAGGAAACTGTGGGGTGGGCTGGCCTGGGGTAAAGAGGCACCTGGACCCCGGAATCCCCTCCCCTCCTCTCCCTTGCACACCCAGACTTTCCCCTTCCCCTGCTTTCTCAGAGCCTGGCTAGCAGGATGCTGCTTTGGAGGTGCTCTGTGGGAGGGGCAGGGAGGGAGAAGACTGGCTGCAACTGAGGCCCTGAAAGGTGACCCCCACAGAGAGTCCACCACTTAGTTGGGAAGGGCAGGCACACACAGATTCCCTGACACCAGGCTGACCATGTGTTACAGAATAACCTTGTTCTTGTTCTTGTGTATGTATGTGAATTAAACTCTATAATATCTCTGGTCACTTTGCCAACTTCTTCAGTTTTGTTTATTAGTCTGTTCAGGTTTTCTATTTCTTCCTGAGTCAATTTTGATAATTTATATTTTCCTAGAAAAACATTCAGTTCATCCAGATTTTCAAAACTTTGGGCCAAAAGTTATACCTGGTAGCATTTTAGTAACTTAAGAAAATTCTTCTCTGTACCAGTGGTTATATCTCTTTTTTCATTCATAGTGTTATGTATATGTATTCTTTCTTTTTCTCTCTTTGAATAGATTTGCCAGAAGGCTATCTATTTTGTTGGTCTTTTGAGAGATTTTTTTTTTTTACTTTTTTAATATACCTAAAGAATGGTGATGTTGGAACAATTACTAAATACTTATTTTTTAAAAAAGAAAGTTAAGTCCTGTCTCATGCATAATAAGGTACTTAGGGATGAGATAATATGATATTTAGGATTTGCTCACAATTATCCAATGGTGGGGGCAGGGCAAGTGTGAAGCCTGGGAGCAGTGTGCAGATGAAACAAAACTGGCTATGAGTTGAGAACTGTTGAAGCTGGATGGTGAGTTACATAGGAGTTCGTCATAATATTCTCTCTGTTTTTTAATATGTATAAAAGTATCCATAATGGAAAGTTGGTGTTTTAATCCGTGCCTTACCATGCCCACCAAAAATTTCTAGATGGATTAAAAATCCAAATGTAGGCTGGGCATGGTGGCTCATGCCTATATTCCCAGCACTTTTAGAGGCCAAGCTGGAAGGATCACTTGAGGCCAGGAGTTCAAGACCAGCCTGGGCAACATAGTGAGACCCCCATCTCTGAAAAAAAAAAACAAAAAAAGCCAGCATGGTGGTGTGCGCCTTGGGAGGCTGAGGTGGGAGAATTGGTTGAGTCCAGGAGTTTGAGGTTACAGTGAGCTATGATCGTGCCATTGCACTCCAACCTGGGCAACAGAGTGAGACCCTATGTCTCTTATTTTTTATTTTATTTATTTTTTTAGAGACAGAGTCTCACTCTGTTGCATGGGCTACAGTGCTGTGGCATCAGCCTAGCTCACAGCAACCTCAAACTCCTGGGCTCAAGCGATCCTCCTGCCTCAGCCTCCCGAGTAGCTGGGACTACAGGCATGCACCACCATGCCCGGCTAATTTTTTATATATATTTTTAGTTGTCCAGATAATTTGTTTCGATTTTTTAGTAGAGATGGGGTCTCGCTCTTGCTCAGGCTGGTCTCGAACTCCTGAGCACAAGCAATCTTCCAGTCTTGGCCTCCCAGAGTGCTAAGATTACAGGCGTGAGCCACCACGCCTGGCCGAGACCCTATGTCTCTTAAAAAACAAATGTATACGAGAAAATCATATACCAAGTAATTGTCAGTTTATAACATGGTTGTTTAAAGCCCTTAATTTTAAAAAAAATTCTGGAATTTTTAAAAAAGGAAACCACAAGTGCTAAAAGAAAACATATGTAACTCAGCCGGGCATGGTGGCTCATGCCTGTAATCCTAGCACTCCCGGAGGCTGAGGTGGGAGGATTGCTTGAGCTCAGGAGTTGGAGACCAGCCTGAGCAAGAGTGAGACCCCATCTCTACCAAAAAGAAAAAAAAAAAACAAATCAGCCGGGCATTGTGGCGTGTGCCTGTATTCCCAGTTACTGGGGAGGCTGAGGCAGGAGGATCACTTGAGCCCAGGAGTTGGAGGTTGCAGTGAGCTACAATGCCAATGCAGTCTACTCAGGGCAACAGAGTGAGACTGTCTCAACAACAAAAAAAAAAAATAAGGAAGCTGAAAACATATGTAACTGTTTATATAATCTTTGAGTAGGGACAGACTTCCTAAGCATGACAGCAAAATCAGATTTTACTGAAGCATACTTTAAAACTTTCGTATATCAATAAAGACCATAAATAAAAGTAAAAGCCAATCAACATACTTGAGAAAAATATTTGCAGTACATAAATGACAAAGGATCAATATTTCAAAAAGCCCTTGCAAATCGATATGAAAATATGAATGTTCAGTATAAACATGAGCAAAGTAGTACATAGGCAAGTTACCAGAGATAGAAATGACTGGTAAATGTGTGAAAAAACGTCCAACCATCATAAAGAAATGCAAGTGAAGCAGCTGGGCCATTTTCCACTTTCAAGTTGGCAAGAGTTCAGCGAGGCCAGATCGGGAAGCCGAGGAGTTTGGCTGCAGTTGGTAGACGATGGCGAGCCCTTGAAGGAGTCTGAGCTGGAGTCATCTAGAGAAGGGGGAATCTGGTGCCTTCTGCATGGTGGCATAGAGCTGTGGGACTGAAGGCGGGGCCAGAAGTCTAGGTGTGAGGAGGCTGTGGCCCAGAAGGGCACAAAGCACGAGAAGAGCAGAAGAACAGTGGGGTTGCAAGCATTCCGAAGGAGTAATCAGCAGGTCTTGACGGTTAGCAGAGAGAGAAAAATGGAGATAGCCGGTGGCATGGCTGGGGGGACAATGGCACGGAGGAAGGAAACAGGGATGCTGGGGACTGAGTGAGGGGAAGTCCAGGATTTGTTTTTGACACTTTGGGTCATTGTGTTAGTCTGGAATCTCATGGTTAGAGACTGGCAACCGACTCAAATGATTAAAGCTACAAAAACATTTGCTGCCCCACTCAGTTGAGACATCCTGGGTTAAAGCTTCAGTCACCACTGGATGTGGATGTTCAAGTCATATCATTAGGAGTCTTTTTCTTTTTTTCTCCCAAAGAGAGGACAGAAACGGCTACAAGCAGCTCCAGGCTCACATCCTACCGGCTGAACACAGGTCCTGGGGTGCCCATGTTGGCCTGGATTGAGAAACGTGTCCATCACTGACCCAATAACTGTGACTCTAATGGAACAGCCTGAGGTCATATGTGTTCCCCTGGAGCCTGGGGTTGGGGGGTGGTCAACCCTACCCAAACCCATTCAAAACGGGGTGGGGTGGGGTGGGGAAATGGTTCACTAAGGGAAAATTGGCAGTCAGTCCACAACAAAGGGTTTCTAGAGCTAAGCAGCAAAAACAATAAATGGCCACCTCAATCCACTTCTTGGCATCCAAGATCTATGTAGACCCCCCTCCTTTCCTGTATAATTTAAAAAATAGTTCCCTGTTTACCGTAATGCAACTGTCCCCCATAAAACTTAAAGCATAGTCATCCCATTTCTGGAAGGAGATATTCCAAGTTCTTACCCTGTTTTCACATCCAGCTCCAGTTCAACATCTTGGCAATGGGCTGTTTGGTCAGGTGCTACGCTCATGGTCTTTCAGTTTATGGTCAGACCACCACAATGGGGGAGAAATTGGATAACTGCAGAACAAAAACCCTCTGAGTCCAAGAGAGGAGGTCAGGAACAAAAGCTGGTCTGTGGTCCACACGATTGACTGAATGGCTAGGAAAAGGTTCCCTGGCCGCCAATCTGCTGCTCTGATTTTGTTGTCTCCGTGAGAGTGGCCCTGAGAGGTGCAGGTTTGGGGATCGGGGGTAACCTTACAGGCTGAGTAATCCTGGTCTTTGTTTTCCAGGTTTGGGGGGAGGGGTTGGGTTCTGGCAATATAATTTCCCTTACCCATTAGGAGGCTTTTCAGTCAATTTGCATTTGGTCATCCCCAGAGCTATTAACCAAAGCTAGAGACCTCATTGAAAGTTATAATTCTTGGATGAAGTCCCTGGTGGTAGTGTTGAGGAGGGGAGGAGTTGTCTCCTAGCAACAGGCCCCAGGGCTCCGCTCATCCCAGGAGCCCTTGGTTCTGTGGCCTCTAGCTGGGCCTCTGCCACAGGGCAATGCAACCCCCCAGTTTGGGAGGCAGAGCTCATTTACCCTTTCCTACTGAAGCTGTGTCCTAACGGAAGGCTGCTTCTAATGGAAGCTTCTGTGAAGCTGGGAGGGCACAGCAGGAGAGGTTCAGCAGGGCCTGAGGAGTCAAGAGCCTGTCAGGCCCTAGGCTTATCTCCCTCCGAGTTTCCAGCCTCCTTCTCTTTGCTTGAGCTGACTTTAGCTTGAAGCAGAGAACTGGCTCTTAATTACCTGACTCTCAGCCATATTGGATTACTGGCCTTAGGCGGAAAGGGCCTCTCTGAGCCAGCTGCATTTTCATCCTTTCTGCTTTCAGATGGATCCCTTTCAGCCAGAGTGTATCTCTTTCTTGCTAGACCTGAGGCCATGGGAAAGACACACCCAACATCCTGACATTTTGCTACAAGTCCCCTAACAAAGTTCTAGCCTTGGTAGGTGTACATGGTCTCAGCCTCAGATGCAGTGGGAGACAGTTTAAATCAGCCATTTTGCTGCTCTGTGACAGGCTCACCAACTTTCGAGCAGGGAACAGGGGAAGCAGTGCTACCTTATACTCCTCCCCTTAGTTCAGCTAATTCCTTCTTAGAGTCTATTAAAAATTTCCATCTCTGATTCTAATTTCCTGGCTAGGACATTTTCCTGGTGCAAATAACATAGACCCAACTGTAACTAGCTTAGGCAAAAAAGGTAATTGATTGGCTTATGTAACTGAACAGACCAGCATCTCAAACAGTGTCTGTGAGAAATCTCTTTCTCCATCTCAGGTCTGCTTTTTTGGGTTGGCTTCATTCCCAGGTGTTTCCTCCCAAAAGGAGACAAAGATGGCCCTAGAAGCTCTGGCCCTCTCCACCAACTTAGAAACCTGAGCCCAAAAAGGATGCTTTCCCTCAATAGTTCCAGAATAGCCCCGGGGCTCGTTGGCTCAACTTGGGTGCTCTGTGCCCGTCCCAGGACGCTGGCCAGGCCTATATCCCATTCCCCAGACCATGTGGACTGAGAAAGTGGAAACGGAACAATGGTTTTCCAAAGTCAAATCAGGGTGCTGCTACCAGGAGGAGGACTGGGTGCTGGGCTGGCACAGGGAACAGGCAGCCACCCATACATCCATGTGAAAATGGCAGGTGGCACACAGAACTCGGGAGCAGGTCAGGATGGAGAGGTCAATCTGAGAGTCTTGAAGATGAGAATGACTCTGTGGGAGGGAACCAGGCTGCCTGTGGGGAGGATAGAGGCAGAGGTGAGTGCAAAGGCAGACCTCAGAGAAAGGCCATCAGAGTTTCTCTGAGACATGAAGTTTAGGAAGGCAGCAGGATCAGGAATTCACAGAACTGAGAGGAAAATCCAAACAAGGCAGCATCATGGCAGTCTCTGAAGATGCAGGGGTCAACAATATCAGCCAAGGTCCCAAGTGGTCGAAGATCCTTGATGACAACTGGATTGTCTGATTAGCAGGTGGTCTATGACCCCGAGGAGCACAGTGACAGCAGAGGGTGGTGGGAGCACGATTGCAGGCAGTTAGTGAGGGGATGGCAGTGAGGAGTGGGATGGAGACCCATAGGCAGGGGAGAGGTGACAGGAAGCCAGAGATGGGGGGTTGGCAGCAGGAGTTGAGGTGGGGAAGGAGTGAGATGCCAGAATGGGGCGGGGGAGGGCTTGTGCCAGAAAGGTGTGGGAAAGACAGATATAGGACCCTTGGCGTGAAGGGTGGGGCAGGAACACTTACTGGAGGTCTCCCTATCCTTTTCTAGGTCTGAGAAAAGGACCCAGGTGTCTGGAGTAGCAGGGATGGGAGGGTGTGGTGCAGAACAAACAGTGACACTCACAGGTATCATTCAGTGGAGTGATGTCTTGGTCCTGCAACAGGGTACCAATAGTCCAGCCTGCGTGATGGGTGTGGTTTGCATGAGATGGAAATAAGCATCTTCTTTTTAAGGATTTTTAAAGATGTAAATACATAAAGTAATATAATGCACCAATCTTAAGTGTGCAGCTTGATGGTTGTTTACATATGTATGCACCTGTATACATCCCCTCAAAGCAAGATACAGAACATTTTCGGCATCACATAAGGTTCCCTCTTGCCCCTTCCCAGTCCATGCAGCTCCCAGGGGTAACCTCTATTCTGGACTTTTTCATCAATGGTCTCTGTTCTTGAACTCCATCTCTGGAATCCTACAGTACACACTCTCTGGTTTGGCTTCTTTTGTGCAACACAATGTTGAATGGATTCACCCATGTCATTGTGTGGTACCAATAGTCCTCTTCTTATTACTGGGTAGTATTCCATTATGAATATGACACAATTTATCCATTCTACTGTTGATGGGCACTTGGGTTGTTTCCAAGTTGGAATCATTATAAATAAAACGAAGTCCTTTGACAAAAAAGAAAAATCTCATTCTAAAACCTCATTCCCTCTCACTCTCGCATATGTGCAGGCCGTCGCACAGGTACCAGACCAGGGCAGGCCCTCTAACCTCTTCCCGGGTGGGTGATACGGGCGCGGGGGCCGGGAGGGGCGGGTGGGAGCAGCGATGCCATCCTCCTAAGACTAACTCCCTCTCTTCTAGCCTCCTCGCCCCTGGCCGCGGGCGCCCTGAGCCTTCCTGACCCCGCAGGGGGGCTCGCCCGCGGCCCCCCATGAGCGCGCCTGGCTGACCGTGGGGTGGCCGCGGTGGAGCCAGCGCGCTGCGGGGGCGGCGGGGCCATGGCCTCGCTGGACCTGCCCTACCGCTGCCCCCGCTGCGGGGAGCACAAGCGCTTCCGGAGCCTGTCGTCGCTGCGCGCGCACCTGGAGTACAGCCACACGTACGAGACGCTCTACATCCTCTCCAAGACCAACAGCATCTGCGACGGCGCCGCCGCGGCCGCCGCCGCCGCTGCCGCCGCCTCTGGCTTCCCGCTAGCGCCGGAGCCCGCCGCCCTGCTGGCCGTGCCCGGCGCCCGGCGCGAGGTCTTCGAGAGCACGTCCTTCCAGGGCAAGGAGCAGGCGACAGGGCCGTCGCCCGCGGCGCCACACCTGCTGCACCACCACCACCACCACGCGCCCCTCGCCCACTTCCCCAGCGACCTGGTGCCCGCCGGCCTGCCCTGCGAGGAGCTGGCTGAGCCGGGCCTCGTGCCCGCCGCCGCCGCGCGCTATGCGCTGCGCGAGATCGAGATCCCGCTGGGGGAGCTCTTTGCCCGCAAGTCAGTGGCTTCCTCGGCTTGTTCGACGCCGCCGCCCGGGCCCGGCCCCGGCCCTTGCTCTGGGCCCGCCTCCGCCTCGCCCGCGTCCCCCTCGCCCGCCGATGTGGCCTACGAGGAGGGCCTGGCGCGCCTCAAGATCCGCGCGCTGGAGAAGCTGGAGGTGGACCGGCGGCTGGAGCGGCTAAGCGAGGAGGTGGAGCAGAAGATCGCAGGCCAGGTGGGGCGGCTGCAGGCCGAGCTGGAGCGCAAGGCGGCGGAGCTGGAGACGGCGCGGCAGGAGAGCGCGCGGCTCGGGCGCGAGAAGGAGGAATTGGAGGAGCGAGCATCGGAGCTGTCGCGCCAGGTGGACGTGAGCGTGGAGCTGCTGGCCTCGCTCAAGCAGGATCTGGTGCACAAGGAACAGGAGCTGAGCCGCAAGCAACAGTGAGTAGACCCTTGGGCCCCTGTGGGTGGGTGTGCCCCTGTGAGTCACTGTGCTGCCACCACTACCACCACCACCACCGTGAGCGAGCCTGAGTATGTGGCCATGGCTTTGTAATATGGAATATGTGGCTATGAGCATGCAATGGGGATTGGGGCCGGGGCCAGATGGGGGTGGGAGCAAGAATGTCATGATGATGTGTGTTTGGCACCGTGAGTACATGGCAGTATGACCATGTGACTGTTTTTGAAGACTCTATCTTTCTACTCCTCCTCTGTCCTAGCCAAGGCCAACTCCTGCATTTTGGCACCAGATCCTCCTCCCTTTCACCTACTCAGAGACATGGCCGGATTCTCCCTTCTCCCTTTTATACCATTAGATTTACTCTATCTGCATATCATTTCTAAAAGCATGTGGACGTGATGTCATTTCTCCCATCTGCCACAACCCCACCTCTCCGTAAGCTACTGCCCCTTTTCTGTCCTCCTTACAGAAGAACAACTCCTTGTCTCCAATTTCTTTCCTCACTTTATGTCGTGGACCTGATCTGATCAGGTTTCCAGCAGTGACTCCAACCCATGTCAGCGGGGACCTTCACGTGGCTAAGGCCAAGCCATCGTCATACTTGATCCATCAGCACATTTGACATAGCTGGTCCTTGAAACACTTTCTTGGCGTCCAGTACACTCTTCTCTCAGGATTTCCTTCTATCTTTTTGTCTACCCCTTTTGAATCTTTACTGGCTTCTTCTCATTTCTCTGGTCTTTAAATGTAAGATTATGAACTACAGAGGGTCCCCAACTTACAAAGGCTCAACTTACTGATTTTTGGATCTTATAGTGGTGGGAAAGCTATACACAATCCATAGGAACTGTACTTCGAGTACCCATACAACCATTCTGTTTTTCTTTTTCCGTACAGTGTTCAGTAAATTACGTGAAATATTCGAGTTATTGGGCTATGTGTGGGGATATGTGACGTGGCTGTGTGCTCTAAGTGTGTCCCCGGGAGTGCGTGGGGAGGCTGTGTATTGAGGCCACGTGTAACAGAGCATGTCTGTGTGAGGCGGATGTGACTGGTTATGGTGTATGGATTGTGCGTTTGGGGCTGGGTGGGTGTGGTGTGTGTGACTCAGTGCGTGTCTACGCTTCTGTGTGTGCCACTGTGTGGGGCGTGTGCTGGGCCTGTGCCGCATGTGCCCATGTGACCATGGGCAGACACTGCAGGCAGCTGTGCCCTGTGTCTCCCTGCACCGGCCAGGCTCTCCTCCAGAGGGTGGGTGAGCAGCCAGGCCGAGGCCCTGGGGTAAGAGACTGCTCCCGGCCCAGGGAGGTGGTGCAAATCGACCAGTTCCTGAAGGAGACGGCGGCACGGGAGGCCAGCGCCAAGCTGCGGCTGCAGCAGTTCATCGAGGAGCTCCTTGAGCGGGCTGACCGTGCCGAACGGCAGCTGCAGGTCATCAGCAGCAGCTGCGGCAGCACTCCCAGCGCCAGCCTGGGTCGTGGGGGTGGGGGCAGCGGCGCGGGCCCCAATGCCCGGGGCCCAGGCAGAATGGTGAGTGCCCACCTGTCTTGCCTCTTCCACCTGCACACCTGGGCCCCCCACGACCTCCCCATACACAAGGCCTGACATCCCCTATAAGACCCCATGCTTTCCTTCTCTGGCTCTTCTCCCAGGAGCAGACTCTAGGCCTGGAGTAGGGGTCCAGGAACAGGAAGCCCCTCTGATGGGGCAGGAGTGCCAGCCCCTGAGGCTGTAGTGAGGTGTGACTCAGTGGCCCTGGCCCTTACAGGCCTATCTCTACCCATCCCTGTAAATGAGAGCCCAGGAGTCACAAGCTGGGGTCTGGGGTGGTGGGTGAGTGGGGGGGGGGGGTGAGTGGGGGGAGGGGCTGGTGAGCCTGCCTCTCTGGGCTATCTGTCTGTCCATTTGTCCATCTTTCCCAACCTTTTTCTGTCTCTTTCTTCTCCCTCCTCTTCTCTCTATCTTGTGCCCTGTTTCTCCCGCTGTTGCCTCTCATCCTCTTGCCTCCCCTGCCCATTTCCTTCCCTTCCTGCTCTGGGGCCCACAGCGAGACCACCACGCGGGCCCGGCTGTGCCTAGCACATATGCGGTGTCCCGGCATGGCTCCTCTCCAAGCACAGGGTAAGCCTTGGGCCCGGCCCGCCCCACGCAGCCCACCCTCACCCTGCAAAGATCCACTGGCCTGTCAGGAGCTTGTCTCCTCCTCCTTCCCCTGTCCTCCTTGGGCCATCTGTGGCTCCTTGTCCATACCCAGAGGGAGCTTTTGGAAAGCAGGGCGGGTGCGTTGCCCTTGGCCGGTGGTAGGGGTGGGTAGGGAGTTCGGGCAGGCCTGGTGCTCCCTGGTGCTCCTCACCCCTTACTGTCTGGTCCACCCCGCCCCAGGGCCTCCAGCCGTGTGCCAGCTGCATCTCAGAGCTCAGGCTGCTATGACAGTGACAGTCTGGAGCTGCCTCGGCCAGAGGAGGGGGCCCCTGAGGACAGTGGCCCTGGGGGCTTGGGCCTGCGGGCACAGGGTGCCAACGGGGGCTCAGAGAGGTCCCAGCCCCCTCGCAGCTCAGGCCTGCGGCGCCAGGCCATCCAGAACTGGCAGCGCCGACCCCGCCGACACAGCACTGAAGGAGAGGAGGGGGACGTCTCAGACGTGGGCTCCCGAACAACCGAGTCAGAGGCTGAGGGGCCATCAGATACCTCCCGTGCTGGGCCTGTTATAGCTGGGCCATTGAGCAGCTGCCGGCTCTCAGGTAAGTCCCGGGAGGCTGGGCAGAGAGGCCAGCCTTTCCCATGGTGCTAGGCCCTCTCAGGGGACGCAGGGCTGAGGCAGTGAATCTCCTGGACTCCTGCACCTCCCTTCCCCTCTCCCCGGACTTGGTGCCCTTTAAGCCTGGGGCAGGAACTTGAGTGACAGGGCAGGGCTGCTGGCACAAGGCTCGTTAACTTTTATAGGGAGTCGTTGAGTGTCGACTGCGGGCTCTCTGAAGCCCCAGCACAGTGGGGGAGAGGCACGTGCCACATTCACAGGAGGCCATGCACACGTGCGGGTGGGTTAGGAGGTTAGAGGGTTAGTTTCAGGAGTGCAGCTGCACCCCCTTTGACTGTTCTAGGCAGCCCCTCACCTGCCTTCGGGTTCCACACACCCAGTTTATGCTCTGGCTCCCCCAACCTCTTTCCTTCTCCAAATCTGACACAGCCACCTCACGTAGGGGTTGAGTCTGGACTGTTGGGTGATATACAGCCTTAAAAAGAAAGTTTAGGTCGGGCACGGTGGCTCACACCTGTAATCCTAGCACTCTGGGAGGCCAAGGCAGGAGGGAGGATTGCTTGAGTTCAGGAGTTTGAGACCAGCCTGAGCAAGAGGGAGACCCTGTCTCTACCAAAAAGAAAGAAAGAAAGAAAAAAAACCTAGCTGGGCATTGCGGCACGCACTTGTAGTCCCAGCTACTTGGAAGGCTGAGGCAGGATTGCTTAGAGCCCAGGAGTTGGAGGTGGCACTGAGCTACAGTGACGCCACTGCACTCTACCCAGGGCGACAGAGCTCTGAGACTCTGTCTCAACAGCAACAAAAAAGAAAGTTTACATGAGGAAGGGACACCTTTTTCTAATTTGTAAGATTAGGGCTGGGGTACTGCAGAGGAGGGGGAAGCAGAGGCCCTCCTCCTTCCTCCCAAGGCGCCGGGCCCCCAGCACGGTCTTGTGTGCCCATTCCTCCTGCAGTGTCGACCCCACCCCAGCTCCCCACTCACATCCCCATGCTGGCCCTTGACCCTCCATGCTCACTTTTGACTCCCTGGTGTTCTGCAGCCCGCCAGGAGGGAGGCAGTGGACGGAGTCGGCGAGTGGAGAGGGGCAGCCCCTCGCGCTCCAACGAGGTCATCAGCCCGGAGATCCTCAAGATGAGAGCCGCCCTCTTCTGCATCTTCACCTACCTGGACACGCGCACGCTGCTGCACGCCGCCGAGGTCTGCCGGGACTGGCGCTTCGTGGCCCGCCACCCCGCAGTCTGGACGAGGGTGCTGCTCGAGAATGCACGCGTCTGCTCCAAGGTACCTGCCCCTGCCTGCCACCCTCACCCTGCTGTGAGCTTGCCTTTCCCCCTCGTAGAATCTGGCCCCTCGCGATCTGGTCCTTGCGACCCTTACAGCACTGCAGCTCCAGCCTGGCTCCCTGAAATGCTCCCATGGGGGCTCCCATCCTGGGGCTGGCCCACCTCCAGCCAGCCAAGCTCAGACTTCCTCATCTCCAAATACCTTTCTCCTCCCCACAGTTCCTGGCAATGCTGGCTCAGTGGTGCACCCAGGCCCACTCGCTGACACTGCAAAACTTGAAGCCCCGGCAGCGGGGAAAGAAGGAGAGCAAGGAGGAGTATGCCCGGAGCACCCGGTGAGGCGTACAGTGGGTGGGTGGGTGGGTGCTTCTGGACCACAGACCTGGAATTGAGTGAGGATGCTGCCCAGAGGAGGAGGTGGCCATAAGCAGCTCTCTGACCTCCTGGTCATCCCCAGGGGCTGCCTGGAAGCGGGGCTGGAGTCCCTGCTGAAGGCAGCCGGGGGGAACCTGCTGATCCTGCGCATCTCCCACTGTCCCAACATCCTCACCGACCGTTCGCTCTGGCTGGCCAGCTGCTACTGCCGTGCCCTGCAGGCTGTCACCTACAGGTGGGTGCACCCTGCCCAGGTCCCAAGGGACCCCTAGGCGCTGCATAGCTTTCCCCCAGGGTTCTCAGGCAAAGAGTCCCAAGAGCTCTGTGGCTCAAGGGACAGAAGCCTTGGCAAGAGCAGAGGCCACCAGGGTGGAGAACTCCAGCCTTGTCTTTCCAACAGGAGTGCCACAGACCCCGTGGGCCATGAAGTCATTTGGGCCCTGGGCGCAGGCTGCAGAGAGATTGTCTCCCTCCAGGTGGCACCACTTCACCCCTGGTGAGCCCTGGCAGGGGGAAGGGGGCGGGGACAGGGTTGGGCCTGGTCTGGGGCTGGGGACTGAGCAGATCTGAGCCCATTCCATAAGCTGTTGGGGAGACAGATTCACACACATTGATTCACACATATTAATTCACACATAATGCATTGAGGTGTTAGGAGCAGAGCTTTAGAATCAGACCTGGGATCCTGGCCCAGCTCACTGGCAGTGTCACTTTGGGCAACCCAGTTGCGTCTTAGTTTCTCAAACTGCAAAGTGAAGGTGATGTTAGGATTCTGCTGACCTTATCAGGGCTATTGCTGGCCCCAGTGAGATCATGTACACAAAACCTGCAGGGTCCACAGTAAGTGCTTGGTAAACACTAGATAAAATGAGCCAGGTTTGTTTTGCATATGAAAGGCAGTTCAGGGAGGTCAGTGTATAAAGTTCAAAAGAGCTGGTTGTTGGAGAACCCAGGGTGTGAAATCACTCCTCTTCTACTCAAGCACCCCAGGCTCCCTCTCTCCCTGGCCAGCTGCTATTGCTGTTCCCTGCAGGCCGTCACAAGTGGGTCCACCTTACCAGAAACAGGGCCTATGCTGATCCCTGCCCCCTTCCTAAGTCCTCTCTTCACCGGACAGCTCCAGCCAGGTCTTCCAGTGTGCCTTCACCAACGGCCTGGCTACAGTGTCACTGCTCCCCTGCTTCAATTCCCACTGCACCGTGTCCTGAGCCCTGCCGACATCCATCCTGCAATAATGTCTCTATGTTTTGATCTCCTCTAGACTGGTGGTTCTCAGGGCAGAGTGTGGGAATGTCCATGTCCGTATCCCTGGTACCAAGTGCATAGCAGATGCCAGGGAGATGTCTGTTGCCTGGGCAAATGCTGAGGGATGAAATGTTCAGGGAAACAGCAAGTTTGGTGGAGTGGAGTGGACAGGGCCAAGCAACAAGTATGGAAAGGAAGGTCGGAGCAAGGTCAAGAAGGGCCTTGCTAAGGAGCTTAGGTTTTTGCTCCTAGTACTTTTATCTAGAAAGTACTAGGAAGCTACTGGAGGGTTTTAAAGAAAAGGATTAAGATCAGACTGGTAATATTCTGTGTCCTTGCCCCCACAATGGATTTCCACTCCTTGAGGGCAGGGACCATGTCTGTATTGTCACCACTGTATCCCCAGGGCCTGGCTCAGTTGTTCTTTTCTGTCTAGACACATGGTAACTATTGGCTGAAAGGCGGAGTGAATGGATGTAGGAACGGCTTACAGCACGGAGGGTGAATTGGAGGGAGGCTAGTTATAATACAGAACGTTGATGCTCTGAACTGTGGGTTCAAGAGCTACTTAGGCATCAGACTCTGCAGGGCTTGGCAGGAGATGAGGGGAGATGAGTCAGGGGTGATCCCAGTTTTCTGACTTGACCATTTGGGTTCTTGGTGGGACACTTGCCTGAGACAGGGAAAGGTCCCAAAGGAGGAGCACACTCAGGGGGTCGGGCATCCAGGGGCTTCCCTGACAGCTCCCCACTCCCTGTTCTCCAGCCAGCAGCCCACGCGCTTCAGTAACCGCTGCCTGCAGATGATTGGTCGCTGTTGGCCCCACCTCCGGGCCCTGGGGGTTGGGGGCGCCGGCTGTGGGGTGCAGGGCCTGGCATCACTCGGTAAGTCTTTCCTTGGGACTGGGGTGGGGACGGGTGAGAAGCACGTGTGGGTACAGTGCTACCCTGAGAAATCCCACAGGGGCTCGGGCTGCAGCCTGGGTGGTGGCAGGGGCCTCAGTGCTGGCATGACCTGTGGAGTTTATCAACAGGGCCTTCCCTTGTTGCTCTTCTTAGCAAGAAACTGCATGCGGCTGCAGGTCCTGGAGCTTGACCATGTGTCGGAAATCACCCAGGAGGTGGCGGCCGAGGTCTGCCGGGAAGGCCTGAAGGGACTGGAGATGCTGGTGCTCACGGCCACCCCCGTCACCCCTAAGGCCCTGCTGCACTTCAACAGTGAGCAATGGGGGAATGCGGGGCAGGGGATGACCACCACCTGTCACCGTGCCCTGTCAGCAGGTAGCATAACCAATTCCCTGTTGCTCCTCATCAGCACCCGGGCAGACTGACCAGGGTTCTAGCCCTGGCTTTGCCACCAGTGCCTTCTGAGGATAGTGTGAGTGTGACATTCAAGGCCCTCCAGCATCTGGTCCACATGGTTCAGTTCAACAGATATTTGTTGCCATACAGAGACAACGTGCTCTACCCATGTTGGAGGCATAAGCTGTCGGCCCCCATGTGAGCCTCTAGCCCAGGGCAGAGGTGGGGGAGGACAGGTTAGGAGCACAGGTTCTGGGCTGGACTGACCTCGGTCCCCGTTCTGGCTCTGCTGCTCATTAGCTGTGTGACTTCGCGCAAGTTTCCATACTTCCGTGAGTTCTGTATCTCTGTCTGCTAAGCTGACTTTCCAGAAGGGGTAGGAGGATTCAGTGAGGTGATGTGTATAAGCACCTCCAGGATAAGTCTCAGGGTGAAGACTCCCCTGTCCCTGGATTCCCAATCATGCCTCCTGTGGGTGACCCCCTTTCTCAGACCACCCACTCCGCTCGCAGTCACTCCTCTACCTTCACTGAGTAGGAAGGTGCCCAGCTTGGGCTGCTCCTGCCCAAATGAGACCACCATCTGGGACCCTTTGGCCCCTGGGAGGACCCCATGTCCTGACTGCTTAAACGTCCCTTGACCTTCTTGCCAGGACCCTCTTCTTCCCTCCCCTTCGGACACATGGTCACTTCCTGGACCTCACCATCAGAACTAACTATTCAGCCTCCAAAATCATGACCTCCAGGCCCTCCTCAGCCTCCCTGACTTCATGTGCTATCTGGTCCCTTAAGCCCTCTGCTCCCAACTGTTTCCCCTGGCTCTGCTGCTTCAACTTCCAGCCTAGACCCGTCAGCCTCACCTCAGCCATTCTGTTCCTTGCAGTTCATTTCCAAATGCCCAGGCCATAGTACAACTGTCCCCTCTACCAGGGAAGTTCCTAGAGTCCTTGAACAATTGGCTCTTTCCCACTCACCCTCCCAGAGTCCACTGCAGCCTCTCCCCTTCCCCAACCCCATCGCCACCTTCTCCCCATGTCCAGCTGTGAGCCCCTGGATGGCGTGGGCCGGCTCCCCTCGTTTATGCTCCCAGTGCCTGGCACACGGTTGCCTCTCAGTGGGTGTCTGGTTTCATTAGTGAGAGGGCAAAGGAGACATCACTCATGGCCCATTGCCCAGGCCAAACATGGGTCCCCCCTTACCCCCCTCTTCTCAGGCATTTGCCGGAACCTCAAGTCCATTGTGGTCCAGATTGGGATTGCTGATTATTTCAAAGAGCCCAGCAGCCCTGAGGCCCAGAAGCTGTTTGATGACATGGTGACAAAACTCCAGGTGAGGGGTGGGCTCTGAGGCCACCTAAGACCCCAAGTGGCATCCTTCGACTAGGGCTGGCAGCCTGGGTGACTGTGCTGGGGGGCCCCCACCTGCCTGGCTCTGAGAGAGAACTAACCCAGGGTTTGGTCCGCAGGCCCTGCGACGGAGGCCCGGTTTCTCTAAGATTCTGCACATCAAGGTGGAAGGTGGCTGCTAACCCGGGTAGGGGGCGGCAGGGCCCCTGCCAGCCCCACACCAGGGCACTCTCTTTGGACCTCCAGAGGGACCCTGGTTTGGACTAGACCTTCGGAGGCCTACTGTTATCCCTGGCTTCCAGGGAGGGGCGACAGTTTCCTGTCCTTCTCCTGGAACTGCAGAGCAACAGGCCTGACCCAGGGTACTGCCTCTCTAGGACAGGGGCTCGGACAAAAGCTGCCCTCCGACCCCCACCCTACCCCCAGCTGGAGCAGCCTTCTGGCACAGCCAGCGAGGAGCTGTCCCCACCAGCACCTGGTGTCATCACCTGGAGGATCTGCAATAACCACCCAGTGGCTCCTCAGCTGCTCAGGCGGGCCTTTCCTCCCTGCACCCAGCCTCCCCATCAGGGGCCTCTGCCAGGCTCCCGGCCAGAGGAGGTCCCAGAGGCAGCTCCGATTTGGCAAGGAGGGCTCTTCTGCCCCTACCCTGTCCCAGCCTTCTGTGGGGCATCCCCTTTAGACAGCCTAGGTTCTGAGTCCACATTCTCCAGGGCTAACACAGGCAGGCCTAGGGGCCTGGGCACATGGTCAGCCAAAAGCTGGGGCATGGCAGTGGGGATGGGTTTGGAAAGGAAAACACTCACCACGAACTTCTCCCCAGGATGAGACCACCCCTCCAAGGTGGGGAATTGCCAGGTGGAGAAAACTTATTTGCTGCTGTAAGAAGACAAGACCTCTCCTCCCGACCCAACCACCACACACCCCACCACATTCCAGAGCTAAATTCAGAGCTGAAGGTGCATGTTTCTATACCTACTATTCATTCCTGAGGGACCTTCTGGAGGGTCAAGGTCCCAGCCCTGGGAAGCCCTGTCAGCAGTGAGAAGTAGTTACCATCTTCAAGGAATTTCCCTCTAATCAGGTGCTTGGGCAGGAATCGGATGGCCTTTGGGTTCCCAGGGCCATCTGGGAGGGAGGCACTGGGCTGCCCTCTGTGCTGGGGCCTGGAGCAAGTTCAGAGGAGGGCGGTTTGCTCTGCTTCCTTGTCCAGTGAACTTGCTTAAGGATATAGCCGTGGCAGGGAGCCAGACCCGTGGGGCCAAGGAAAAGGAAGAACATTCTCAACAGACTTGCGCCCCCTTCCTCAGTCTTCACTGGCCCCATGGCTAGGGGCTGTGTTGGGGGTCTTCTGCCTAGGGGCAGTGCTGGGGCCTGGGCTGGAGCCACTTGGCTCAGAAGCCACAGAACGCCAGTGGAGGTTTTCACTGGCCCTTGCACAATCCCCAAAGGACCAAGGCTCCAAAGAGTGAAGTCTCCCCAGTTCTTCCTCTTAGAACTCCCACGGGTTCAGAGGCTGCGGGTCCTTCCAACCTTCATTTGGAAAGTTCTTTTAAACATCTAAACTAGATCCATCTTAGGGTTTCCTTCTCTCCTGTATAGGATTGGCTCCCAGCCCTAGCCATTAGGCTGCTGGTCCTGGCTGGCGCTGGGGTCATCTCGTTTCCCAGTCCTTCCCAGGGACCCAATTTTCAGCCACAACCTAGGACATCGAGACCCAGCCCCAGGTTACCTTGTAACGAGTCCTCCAGAGCTGAGACCCCACGGGCACAGCAGCCTACCCCAGGTCCCTTGGCTTCACTCCCTAGCACTGTCCCAGGTCTTTATTATTATTGCTGACTTTTTCTCCTGTGGCTTGTTCTGTCCCTACTCTTTGAAGACCTGAAACACCAAGGGTGTCATGTTGGCAATTTCCTATCCAGTCCTGCATGAAGCCTTGGCGTGTGTGACACCCCTGCGCCCCTACCCCAGTGCAGGTGGCTCCATCGGCTCCCACCTCCCCAGCCTTGTCCTCAGGAGTCACAGGAAGGAGCAGCACAGCTTTCCTCTCCTCCAGAGGCCTGGAAGGGAGGTGGAGGCCCACTCAGGGCCTGGCTGCCCTGGGTTTGCCTGGCCTGCCTTGCCAGCCACACCCCTGTAGCTCCTGTTCCCATGACCCCAGGACCAGAGGTGCTGTCCTCCCTGTCTCCTGGGCAAAGCACAAAAGGATGCCCTGCTTGGCCTGAGCCTGCCTGACTGAGGAACCTTCTCTGCCCCAGGGAACCCTGTATTCCTGAACATAAGGCTTTGGGCAATTTTGCCCTGGATGGTACCCTCTGGAATGCCTGGCACCAGCCCTAGGACAGGAGGTTGGGGAGCACGGGCAGTGAGCTAGGGTGGGAGAAAAGTGGTGCTGAAAGGACGGATGCTAGTCGTATGTTCATTCACTCATTCATTCATTCGTGCAACAGCACTGAGCACCACCAGCGCTAGAGGCAGAAGGATGAACAAGACCCCCTTTTGCCTGGCGGGAAGTCCACCCCAGGGGGTTGGCTCTTTCCAGGAAACCCCTTAAGTTCTCCATCCTGTGTTTTCTGGCTGTGTGTGTAAAGGATGTGTCATGTTGCACGGGTCTGAGCCCTTGCCAACAGGAATGACAAGTCACAGTGTGTCCTATTGCACTTGCACCCCTCTGGCTGACTTGTGCACCCTAGCCTTCACGCATGCCTTGAGCCTGGCAGCTTTGCGACCCCCTGCCCCCACCAGCAACTTGATGCTCTTCTTTTGTTCTCTGCTCAGGGGGATGAGCCCTGCTGCTGAGTGGGGAGCTTTTGCTTGCTGGGATGCGCCACATTTACTCACTTCTTTGGCAACCATGCAACCAGGGCTGAGGATGGGGAACAGGGACAGAGGGCCTGGCCATCCCTAGAGGCACCTCATCCCATCTGTACCCACCCAAAGGGGAGCCGTCATTCCCATCATACCTAGTAAGATGCAAAAAAGGAATATCAGAGAGCAAACCAAGGCAGGCCCTGCTCCAGGGGTCCCAGTTATGTGTACAGGTCCTATGGGTGGTGGCCACTTGGTGTCCCTACCACACAGCCCGGCCCTGGCACCTGGGAGGCTGGCATGCTTGGCTTGAGTACTTCATGCTTTTTTCAGGCTGCTTCCACACAGCACTGGCAAGAAATGAAGATGCATATATATGCATCCCTGCAGGGAAAAAGTGGGCTGCCCAGAACCACAGCTTTTCACTGGCCAGGAGAGACCACCTAAGGAGCAAGGCAACTCGTGTTTCCTCAGTCTTGTGATAGTGGAGTCTGAGCCAGCCCCTCAGGAATTGCTTCAAAAAGAAACAAAACAAAAAAAACAGCCTCTTCCCAAGGCCTGCTCCTCCAAGGTTTGGCTCTGTTCTTTGCCTTTGGGTCCTGCCTGACCCCTGGTCCTGGTCCCTAGTCCTCTGGGCCACAGGTGGGGAGCTCCCCGGGCCCCAATGCAAGGTGTTAAGTCAAAGGAGACCTTCCCAGAGTGACTATTGGTGCCAAAGTCCCAGTTCCTGGTGGACTTGGGGTGAACACAGGAGACGGTGAGTGGGTGTATGGCCCAAGTGCCCAGAGATGTTAACTTGAACCTATGAGATCTTTCCCAGCTTCAGTCCCTGATGAGTGTGACTTCCCTCCCCTGGGGGTCTGCTTCTCTTTTTACCCCTAGTGGACATGCTTTCTCACCCAGCCTTGTTCCAGGCCTGCATTTCTGTATATATTGCTATGTATCGTGTGTATGTATTTATTCCCGGACAAGTGTGTTCATCTGCAGCCCTTGCCTGAGGATAAGGTTTAGGATTGGGTGAAGATCAGACTACCAGGGTCAACTACACAACTACTCCCTCCCCAACCCCTTGGGACCTCAGCCGGTCCCCAAGCAGCCCTGACAATCAGGCAGGCTCCCCAGCATGAGGCCAAGCCTCCTCTGCCACTGCCGGCGTGGCCCTGGGGGAGGCTTGGCCTCAGGCTCCCCAGTCTTCGCTCTGCCCCGGCAGGGGTCTTGTATCCAGGGGCAGAGGCCTGAGGTGACCCAGGCTTGCCTTGTGGCTGATGCCAGCAGACTTGGTTCTAGTGGGCACCTCTAGTGGGGACCTCCACAACTGGCCCCTAGGCCCTGCCTTCCCACACAGCCAGGCTGCCATGGGCCTGAGCCGTGAGAGGGCAGCTGCCCCACCTCAAGCACATCAGGCAGAGGGGTGGAGAGCAATTTTTGGTTTTACTTTTGTTTCTAAAGTGGTGCCTGTACCTCCAGCCCCCAGGGGGCCTTCCCTGGCCCCACTTGTCTGCCCCACCCAGGCATCGCCATCCCAGCACTTTGCTCCACGTCACCTGTAGATGCCCTTTGCTGAATGTACCTGAGTGTATGTATTTAAAAGGACTCTCATGGGCATCAGAGAATTTATGGCTCTGTATCCAATAAAAGATGGTGAAACCGGTCTATCTGCCCCAGGCAAATGGTATGTGGCCATATTTGTCAGTCTGTGTCACCACAGCCTTTCTGCAGCTCAAGCACAGAGGCAGGAAGGACGCAGCCTGCCCAGTCGGCATCAGTGGGGTGAATGGAGTATTAGGAAGACTTGCCTCAGGACTGCAGAGATCACTGGAGGTGACTGCCACCAAGGTTACTGCCCCTGCCATAGCTCAACCCTGCTTTTGGTGTCTGCATCCTGACACAAAGCTGTGGCACATGTCATTTCTGGCTCTCAGCTGGGAGAGGCCACCTTCGAGGGCAAACCCAGCACAAGTACAGCAGGAGCAGGCACTGCCCAGCCCCTCCCCGGCTTGGCCACGTCCTCAAGAAGCTCTGACTAGCCAACTAGGATTTGCCCAGGGAAGACCAAGTTGCCAACATGGCCTGGCCTTGACGTCCTCATTTTACAAAATGGCCTTGACCCACTGGTTTGATTATTAGTATACTGAAATATTTAAATTCAGAAAAGGAACAGGTGTTTAGGCTTAAAATATGGCAAGCAGAATGAGCACTTAAGCCTCACAACTCTTTGAACCGGCTATTCTTATCACACAGGTGGAATAGTTGAGGCTCAGAAAATTTAGTCTATCTAAAGACTATCAAGTTCAGACTCCAAAGCCTGAACTTGGCCATAGCCCCATCTGCTTTGGAGTCCATCTAGCCAGCAGTGGCTGGGCTCAGAGATTTTTATTATTATTTTCACCACTTCCAAGGTTCAGGCAGTGAAAACTTCAGTGGCTCAAGGTGACATAATCATTAACCTCCAGCTTCAAGAATTACTAATGACAGCTAGCTGCAGGCCAGCCATCAGGACCAGTATAAATGTGCAGGCTGCTGGACCCTGCTGGAATTCCAGGTTACCCACCGGCCATTCCAAACTTCCATTGGTCACAAGAAAGCAGAAGGGAGCCCTAAGATCACTGGTGGCTGGACTGAAGCAACCAGATGGGGGCCCTTTCAGTCATCTTACTAGACTTCCAAGAGGTCACCAGAGTTTAGAGAGAATGAGGCCTCTCCAAAACTTCCACCTCAGAGTCCTCAACTCCGATATCAGCAGTAACAGGGAATGAGAGAATGAGCCAAAAGAACATGGAGGCAGAAGGGGCAGACAGGGTAGACAAGGTAATGCAATCTATTCACTCAAACCAGAAAAACCCTGGGAGTGGTGCCTAGCTAGGCCAGGGCTAAATAAGATCATGTCAGAATAAAAGGAAGCAACTCCCTATCTCTTAGCCATTTCTGGGACAAAGAATGCAACCACAGTGACACCCCCAGACAAGGGCCACTCCAGTGGAGCCCACCTACTGGGCAAGTGCACACAAAACTAAAGTTCTGAGCTGCAGTCAAACATTTGTAAGTAAAACTACCAGGCCAAAATAATTGACAAAGTTAATTCTAAGTGTTAAGTTTTATTTAAATAACCTCCAGTGAGAATAGAATGGGCCAATTACTACCCTTTCCTTGTAACATCAATTAACCAAGCCAGGGAGACTAAGTGCACCCTGCAGCCAGTCAGTCCTGTGATGGGTGGGATGCCTCTCAAAGTGGACGGCCACGGCCCCGGCCCCGGCCCGCTGCTGGGGGGGCATCCACAGTCGAGCGGGGGTTCTTGATGGTTTCATCTACAGACACGATAAGGCACGCCGCCTCTGAGGCTGCCGTCAGGGCATTGATCCGCACCATAGCTGGCTCCCACACGAAGGCCTCAAAGTTGTCAGCAATGTCCTCGTTGTTGATGTCCACCCCATACCATGTGCCCCCCTAAAAGAGCAGGAAAAGAAGGGAGATAATATGGAACTGCTCTCAAATTTCTTCTTGTATACTGGTACTCCAGAACACTTGGACTGTTAGAAATCTTTGGGCTCTCTGAACTTGACAGCATTTCCTCCAGGAAGACAGCATCTTCCTATGGCATCCTTTCAGGAACCTGGAAGCACCCCTACTCCTGCCAACCACTCCCTTCCAAGCCTGGACAAACTGATCACCCAAGAGCTCCAGGCCCTCCATCAGGCAAGCCCCATCCTCAGGTTTTCTGAGGATTATGTGTATCAAACTATGAGTTCTCAAGAGAAACAAGAATGGATTCTTTCCCACTCCCTCATCTCATTGCTTAAATTAAGCCCCATTTTATAGATGAGGAAACTGAGACAAAGAGAGGTAAAGTGACTTGCTTAACGTCCTAACACAAGCCAGAAGCAAGGTCATTCACTAAGTGTTGCTATCACAGTGCTGACCAGTTAAACATATCTGCTTAACAAATGGGGAAATTAAATTCTTAGAGGCTGAAGTAACTAGCCCAGGATCACACCTGGAGGTGGTAAAGCCACAGCAGGGCCACAGCGCAGCAGGGCTCTGGAGTGCTTCACCACCACGCTAAGAAACGCTCTGCACGAGTCCTCTAGGCAGGAGGCTGCTGGGCTCCTCTCAAAGCACTGTAAGGAGCGATCATACTCTTGGTAGAAGCACTGAAGAAACCCTGGACCTCCAGTCCTGGCACCATGGCTTCCCCTCTGACTTCAGAGACAACAGTTAGTTGGTACTGGATGGAGCTGCAGCCTATCACCTGGGCACAGCTTGTGTAAGCACAGCATGCACTCAGAATCTAGCCCCAGGCACCCACCAATCCCTGAACCCAGAGGAAACAAAGGACCCACCTGGGCATGCCGAGCCCGCAGTTTGTTGAGGATGTTTGTGGCATCAAAGCCAGCATTATCACACAGCTGGCGTGGGATAATCTCCAGGGCCTTGGCATATGCCCCAATCAACAGCTGCTGCTTTCCAGGAATAGTCCTTGAGTAATCCCGCAGGTACTTGGACAGCTCCATCTCAATGGCTCCGCCACCAGCCACCACTGAATCGTTCTGCAGAAATGAGACCATCTCTCAATTTAAGCGATCCCTGGTCCAAGCTCCAAGCTGGGCCACTCACCAGGTCCTCCAGCCCAGAGAGTGGTTCCTCATTCCTTCCCTCACCCAAAGCCCCAGAAGCTCAGACATGGCCCCTATCTAGCACATGTCAACTTCAACCCAGTGAGCCTTATGGTTTCTGACTCTTCAAGGTCATCTGTAGCTCGAGGTACTGGCACAATCACTGGGATGGCTGACTACAGCAGCTCCACAGTTTGCTAACAACAAATCTTAGCAGCATAACCTATTTTTGAGAGACTGAGGCTCAGTTTCTCTTAGATGTGTGGGGTAAAGCAGGGCCCGCCACACCGCCCCAGGAAGGCAGGTTACATAGGGAAGGAGTCACCACACACACATACAGGTCTGATCGGCTAAGGCACAGCAGGCTGTGCAGGAGGAGGCCATCAGCCCAGTACCTTACCTTGATGGCCCTCCTGACGATCATGATGGCATCATGCAGGGACCGTTCTGTTTCCTCCATAAACTGCTCAGCACCGCCGCGGAGGATGAAGGTGCATGTCTTGGCCTTGGGGCAGCCAGTGAAAAAATTGTACCTATGCCGAGAATCAAATCATACACACGTGAACTCCTTTCTGCCACCATCTTGCTGTCCTATCCTCACTGCCAAGCTCTCCTAGGACTCAGTAGCTACTCTTATGTTCTTCATTCAGGCTGCCCAATCCCAACTTAAAGACATTTTCTTGGAAAGCTCTGGGGCTGCACCACTAGGGCATAAAAAGTTGTGGAGTCAGACTTTAGACCCAAGTAGGCCTTTTTCTCTCCTGTAACACTGAATATATCTGAGCTCTTCATGCCCAAAAGGTGAAACCCTGAAGAAAGAGCAGTACAAACTGTATACTACACCCAAAACAAGGCAAAGGGCTAGGCCCAGGTAGATATTGTGACCTCAGCCTATAGACAGCCGAGGCCTATGGCTCACCTTTCGCCGCCAATCTGGGTCTCTTCAAACACCTGGCAGCAACCCAGCACATCTTCTGACAGAGCATTCACACTGGTCTGGATTGAGCCTCCACAGGCCTAAGGCACAGGGAAGAGTTCACAGGGAAGAGATCTAGCAGTGAAGGTTCACAATGAGCCCAGTTTCCTGCCACTTAGTCTGAAAGCCAGTTCCCAGGCTGGATTCTGCCACGGTGCTCCAGCACCCTCTGCACCGATAAACTCCCCTTTCCCCTGAGCTCCAAGAGACCCTTCCCCCTCTCTGAGAGTAGAAAACAAAATAGAACTAAAACACATTAAGAGCAAGTTAAAGGCCTAGTTAAAAGGAGATGGGGGTCCCTTCAATTTGGCTTACACTTTCTTCCCCAAACTAGGGTGCTTTGGACCCAGCATTTGAACTCAGGAACCGTACTTTAAACCTAAAAGTGTCTTTTGTGAGATGCTCAAGAAAGGGAAGAAATCTAGCTGGGCCCATCAATACCTGAGTCTGTTCAGCTAATCACAGCATTACTGCTAGGTTCTCTCACAAACTAGATTTATTTCCTGACTTTTCTGGTTAGAGTAACTTTAAAGCAGTTTCTGTCACTGAGTGCACACACACACTGGGAATGAATGCAGTGCTTCCTAGCAAAAAGAAAGAGTTATAAGACAGGGCTGGATTCCCATGCCAACCTGACAGTGCACTCTATTACAACAGTGGTGAATGAAAACCCCTTCAGGGCCATGAAGGCCAAGCAGCAGACTGTGAAAATTTACATACCATCATTGTCCTCTTCAGATCCTCCTCAGGTACTCGGCCAGCACAGAACATGTCCCTGTCAGCAAAATATTGGGTGGCCACATCTCCAATGGGGAGTTTGGACAAGACGACTTTGGCTCCAGAATGATGGATCCTCTCTAACTTGTCGTAGAGAATGTTCCACTCAGCATCAACAATTGCCTGGTAATCCTGTAGAGGCCCAGAAAAGGATGACAATGCTTTGGGGTGGAGGTTGTCATATATGGTAGGGTAACATATACTCCCCAAAATAAAACATACTAATTTATCTGGTAATTAACAGGGGTAAACAAAATAGCTGCTCCTCAGTCCAAGTAAAAAAAGGACCCTATAAGATAACTTAGAACTTCCAAACACAAAAGCAGAAGATAACCCCAGGGCTGGGAGCTATGCCAAAGCTGGCACTGACATGATATGAGAAGTAGTTTAGTCTGGCTGAGTTCTACTCTCTTCTGAAGTGCTGCACCCATGGAGTTCCCAATAAGATCCCTCCTCCAAAGGCCATTCTGTGCTAGGAACATATTTCCCAAGAGCTGCTCACAGCTGGGTGACACTGATACCTTCAGAGGCAGCCTTGGCAATATCAGTGAAAGGAGCACACGTCCCTGCAGCATGAGCCCCAGTCTAGCAGGGGAGGAGCCCATACCAGCACAAACAAGGGGAATCAAAATACTGGGTAGGCTGGGTACCTGGAGAGCCCCTGCCAACCTCTTCCTCAAGGCCAGAGCATAACATCTCAATAGGTCTTCCCTATTCCAATTTCCTTAGGTCAAGGTCACTCAGGGAGAGTACAGAGTGAGAAAAGAAGTGGGCCTGGTATTTAGACATCAATATTCGGGGAAGCAGGAGGAGAAAGGGGCCCACAAAGAGCCTGAGAAGCAGAGATGGGCTCAAGACAGCCATGAAGACCCAAGGCTCTGGCCCAGAAAGCTGCCCATTTCCACACCACTGCCAGCTAGTGAGGCCTACCTCAACTGTGTGAACTCTTATCTCAGCATTGTCTTTCTCAGCTTTCAACTCGAGCTCAACATTTAAAAGGGCAATCATGGGATTATCGTACTTTTTGGGTTGCATTTCAAACCCAGCATAAGAGAAAGTCTTCTTGAATGCAACACCAGCTACCAGCTGAGAATCCTGTTAAAAAAAACAAAACAGTCCAGCAGTTTAGTACGTGCACGAAATACAATCAAGCTAGTGCTTTGGTGGGATCATGCTTGTCCACTCCTGTGAATCTGAAAGGGTTAATCAGGTCTTTTTTTCACTGCTATAACAAAGCCTTTCCATTATCGTAAAATCTGGGACAAATCAACTTTTCAAAAAAAAGTAACACAAAACATATTTTAGTTATCCGTTTAATATAAGGAAAATCATTCAGTTCAGTGACAAAGCATGGTAAAGGCCTGTCTAGGCTGTCCCCTAAGACTGACCTCTGAAGCACTTGTCAGTGGATACATGCGGTGCACTAGAAAAGGAGCCAGGTGTTTATGAATAAGGCAGAAGCTATGCAAAGCTCCCCACTTCTATGCCCTTACTCCCAAACCTCAAGTCATCTACACATACACCTTCACACACCCCCACCTGCAGTGCACAAACACACAACCACCATGGGATGTGCTGTAGCCTAGATGCTTCTTCTCTCCAGAAGATGAAGCCAAAAGATCATAAGAATTAGAAATCTCCTGAGTTCCTAACCTATCATCATGGCTCCTTCCAACTCAATCCCTCAAAACATAAGATTCTACCGCTTGTTCCGTAAGAGTTTCCTGTGGGCTGGATTTAACAGCAGAGCATGATAGAAAGCACACTGCACTCAGGACTCAGCACTACCATGAGACTTAGGTTCACATCTCAAGACATTTTTCTAATTTATTTTATTTTATTTTTTTTAAAGAAGAGACAGGGTCTCACTATTGCTCAGGCTGGTCTTGTACTCCTGTGCTCAAGCAACCCTCCCACCTCCACCTCCCAAAGTGCTAGGATTATAGGCATGAGCCACCACGTCCAGCCCCAGATCTTTTTTTCTTACTAAATGACCAAGGCATTTCTCACACCATAAAAAAGGATATTCAGTTCAATGACCTTTAGGTTCTCTGTCAGTGCTTATCCACAATTCTAATCTGTACTACTGTAGCCTGTTAGCGAACAGTATCTGTTCCCAATCCCTGCATTCATTCAAATCCACAGCCTCCTGAAGACAGCGATGCCTGAGGTGAATCATGATGGATCAGCAGAAATGAGTTGTCAAACAGAACAAAGGGATGTTCCCAACAGATGGGAGGCAGTGCTGTAGAATCAAAGAATGAAAAGCCATTTGAAGTTGCTAGAATGTAAAAGACTGGGACCAGCCAATGAGGAAGAGGGGAGTGGGCAGAGGCCAATTTACAAGGCTAGTATAGGCTATGCTAAGGCCTGGCTTTTATCTTGGAGGCAATGTAGACCCCAGAAGGCTTCACGCAGAGGAGTAAAGTGAGGAACTCCACCTTGCAACAGTAGTAAATAGAATGGATTTAGGGGATGGAAGACTGGAGGAAGGACAACCATGGTCCCAGGAAAAAGAGACAGATTCAAAAAAAAATTAGTGAATTAGCAGGTAAAAATGAGACAATGGCGATTGACAGGTTGTGAGGAGTCAGAAAGGTTTTCGAGGATGACACTAGATGGCTGGTTTGAGTGATTGAATACATGGTGGTGATACCAACTACGACAAGAAAGAAAATGCTACAGGTTTGGAGGACAAGAGTTCAGCAGCAGTTGGATACAGAAGCAGGAGGCCCAGGGGAGAGGCTGAGGACTAAAGATAAAGATCAGGAAGTTCTCAGTTAATCCCAATAATAAATAAATAATCACTACCACCATTTATTGAATTCTGCGTCAGATTTTATGCTAATAGTTTTACATGAAATGTGGGACATTCTGGAGAAAACACAAGTGTGGCTTAGAGAGCCTTGGCTTTCTTGCCAGATAAGATTATTGGTTCTGATCACTAGTTTAGTGGATGTCAACCTAATTTCAAGGGTTTATGGAGTAGGAAGGCACAGGAGATGAAAAATTGCTACTAAAGCAGTGGATATGCTGGGCATGGTTCCTCACACCTGTAATCCCAGTGCTTTGAGAGGCTGAGGTGGGAGGATCACTTGATGCCAGCAGTTCGAGACCAGCCTGGGCAACCGCAACCGAGGGAGACTCTCTCCATCTATGCATACATATGTAAATAAAGAGAACCTCAGCCCACTGGTCTGACATATGCCACAACAGAAGGGAGAATGACAAATTGTGAATACAATCTGGGAGGGTAAAAGTCAAAGAAAAGAGATAGGCTATATTTCAAGTAGGTCTTCCCCTGTCCAAATCACTTCAGTTGAGATCACTGAGGAATAGAGTAAGAAGTATTAGCCAGAGACTGAAAAGGTCAAAAGTAGCACGGAGATATCAAAGAACATTTCAGGATACTTGCTATGTAAATTTAAATAAATTAAATCTAAAATTCAGTTCCTTAGTTGCATTAGATGCATTTTAGTTCTACATTATTAGTTCTCATTCCTAGCTTAGTGGATGCCAATCTAATCTCACTAAGGGTTTATGGAAGTAGGAAGGCCCAGGAGATAAAAATAATTGCTCAGTAGCCACATGTAAATAGGGCTACCACATGTAAACAGGACGGTGTAGATATGTTAACAGTTCCACCACCACAGAAAGTTCTATTGGACAGCACTGAGTGAAGAGCCACACAAACTGATACAAATCAATTTCTAAAGTAGGTTGTTAAAGGGACATAAGCAAGTCATAGAACACTATATATTGAAAGCAGTCTTTTGTGTTTAAAAAAACTATTTACATACATACTCATATATGCACAAAGTAATTCTGGAAGGATACACATATACAAACCGATAATAGTGGCTGCATATGGACCAGGGTGATATATGGAACACTTACTGTTTACTTTAGGCCCTTTTATACAGTTTGAACTATGTATCATCTATTCAAGATAGATGAATATGCTGGGCATGGTGGCTCACACCTGTAATCCTAGCACTCTGGGAGGCTGAGGCAGAAGGATCGCCTGAGGTCAGGAGTTCAAGATCAGCCTGAGCAAGAGTGAGACCCCAACTCTACTAAAACTAGAAAGAAATTAGCCAGACAACCAAAAATAGAAAAAATGAGCCAGGTGTGGTGGTGTGTGCCCATAGTCCCAGCTACTTGGGAGGCTGAGGCAGGAAGATTGCTTGAGCCCAGGAATTTGAGGTTGCTAGGCTTGATGCCACAGCACTCTAGCCCAGGCAACAGAGCGAGACTCTGTCTCAAAAAAAAAAAAAAAAAAAAAAAAAGATGAATAAAAGGGAGAGCTTAACAATATCACTTGCGATTAAAGAGTGTACTAGAAAGTACCTCTCAGATTTATTAATTGGGAGGGTCATATATAATTTATCTCAGCTAGCCCTACTACCCACCCACCCCGACATTCATACAGAGAATCTGAGATTCTGAAAATCAACCAGTCCAATTTTCTATTCTGTTGACAAGCAAATAAAGATCCATAGAGTATCTTTATCCAAAAGTATCTACAGTTACAGCCTGTAGTGGCAATGTGGGAAGTACCATCCCAGTCTGACTTCCTGTCCAACATGCATTTTCTGTACACCTGTCGTGTGTGCCCTTCTCCCATATGAGGCTGTCTGAAGGGTCAATGTGAAAGCAGGAGCTGTCTAGGGAAGCAAGCTTACCTCTAGGGCGCCACCCTGTACCTTCTTAATTCCAATCATTTTAAGCTGCAGCAAATCATCGAGCATCATCACCGCATCAACCACCATCTTAGCAAAGAAGGCTTTCTGCTGGGAGATAAGCTTGGAACTCAAAGCAGTCATGGCACACTTTTCCAGCAGCTTCCTCTGCTCCCTGGGACACAAGAGCAGAACCTGCATCAAGTCTTGAAAAGCAAACCCCTCTTATCTGATTCCATTGCAATGTGGAGGCGGTTCCCTTCTAGCCTCTAAAGTCGGCCCTCTCCAACTTCGCCTTCTGTATCTTTAGGGCAGATTATCAGTCAGTGACAGATGGTGACTGCAGTCAAACATCTCATATGTGACAGCTTTTAAACTATAGTCTATAGCCTCTTCTGTGCTGTGTGGGCTGGGGCACAGCCAAAGGTCTCACAAGAGCCAAACAATCCCAGGCCCATATAGAGACTGCAACATGCTTCTACATCCCCTTTGGCCACAGAAGTCAAGGTTCTGACAAAGTCCAAAGGAAACTTACACTTTATCTGCCTTCTTCACAGTCACAGCAATCTCTCTGATCTTGTTAACTGCCTGCCAAGAACAGAAATTGAATGAGTCTCTTATGCTAAAGACATACTGCTAAAGTGGATCCCAATCTCTCATTAGTTCCTAGTCTATTTACTTCCAAATCTTAAACATTTCTACTCTACAGTTGAAACAACGTTCTGGGTCTTTTAACTGCTCAGAAAAATGTAAATCTCTACAGTTTAGAAAACTCCAAAAGTTAGAAATGTAGAGTAGGTATATAGTTCTGAAGAATCAACAGGGGGCTTCCAAGATTTAGCTCTGGATCTGTAGGTAACACACTGAAACAAATAAGCAGAAAGAAGTTATGACACCAAATTAGGCCAAACCTTCTGGCTTACTGAAAGCACCTATGACAACTTCTACTACTTTATATATTCGTTACATATACAATATACAAATATATATAGTAAACTTTTAATCTTTTTCAAAATGCTCCTCATCTATGATCTCATTTTAATGTCCCCACTCGAAACAGAGACGGCAACGGGAGAAAGGCCTAGAGAGATTAAGTACCTCGCCTAAATCACAAAATGAAGACTAAAGAGTGAATAATAACTAGGTCTCAAGATATGACATGAGGAACTTGATAAAAACAAAAATAGCCCTTACTTACTAAGAGCCTATAGCTACAGCATAGTCTACTAGGCTGTTTAACCTGAAGCTTAAAAAGATTAATATATCACATCAAATAGCTACTGAAAAATACAACTGAGAATCTTAGGAAGAAGTCAGAAAATGCCCAAAGAACCTTATTCGCCAATCCTACCGCACACCAGGAAAAGTATTCCCCTTACTAAGAAGAACATGAAGGTGCCCGGGCACAAGGTCAAGTTAACCAGTACTCTCATACCAACTGGGTGGCTGTGCGGAAAGCTCGAATGATGATCTGGGGATGTAAACCTTCCTCCACGTATGGTTTCACCTGCTTCAGAAACTCCGCAGCCAGCAAGGTCACTGAGGTGGTGCCATCACCGACCTGGAAGAAGAAGATAGGAAATAAACATTTTCTGATACTTAGGAAATTAAGCCCTGAAACTCCATTTTTAGGCACTCTACCCATTTAAACTAGACAACTGTTTAAATAGGTGTCAAGTTTTTTTCTGGAAGCATAGGTTTTTGCAACAAGTAGAAAGAAGGTGACAGTATGCATCCATCTTGTCAAATAGTCCCGAATTAATTCCCCAGAGCCATTCTCCAAAAAGGACTGACTTAGGCAATCAAATTTTCTCAGGATATGAAATCACAAAATCACACATGTGAATTAACTGAGAACTTATTTATTATGTACAAGGCATCGTGATAATAAGACAGCTCTTGTCATGCTTATAATACAATGCTTACATGTCACAATAACCATGGTACCAAGAAGCATGAGAAAAATAATCTTTAAGGAGCAAAAAGTATTGTAGGAGTTTACAAAAACATAATTTTCAGCCAAATCCTACTAAAACAAACCTCCCAGGACCTGCTGCAGTTTTTGTATTTCAAAAACTATTAGGAATAGGCCGGGCGCGGTGACTCACGCCTGTAATCCTAGCACTCTGGGAGGCCGAGGCGGGTGGATCGCTCGAGGTCAGGAGTTCGAGACCAGCCTGAGCAAGAGTGAGACCCCGTCTTTACTAAAAATAGGAAGAAATTATCTGGCCAACTAAAAATATATATAGAAAAAATTAGCCAGGCATGGTGGTGCATGCCTATAGTCCCAGCTACTTGGGAGGCTGAGGCAGTAGGATCACTTAAGCCCAGGAGTTTGAGGTTGCTGTGAGCTAGGCTGACGCCACGGCACTCACTCCAACCCGGGCAACAGAGTGAGACTCTGTCTCAAAAAAAAAAAAAAAAAACCCATTAGGAATAAACAGATTACTAGTTTGCTAATCTTTCTTAGATGGTGCTTTTCTGTAATGGGATCTCTATCCAATTTTTGATGAGGGAGAAAAAGAACAAGACAGCTTTTTAAGAAAACTGAGAAAGAGGCTGAGGCAGGAGGAGGACACCTTGAGCCCAGGAGTTTGAGGTTGCTGTGAGCTAGGATGACGCCATGGCGCTCTAGCCCAGGTGACAAAGCAAGATTCTGTCTCAAAAAAAAAAAAAAAAAGAAAAGAAAAGAAAAAGAAAACTGAGAAATGTCCAGGCATGGTGCCTCACGCCTGTAATCTCAGCACTTTGGAAGGCCAAGCCAGGAGGATCCCTTGAGGCCAGGAGTTTGAGACCAGTCTGAGCATCACAGCAAAATCCCATCTCTACAAAAAAATACAAAAATGAGCTGAGTGTGGTGTAGTAATCCTAGCTACTTGGGAAGCTGAGGCAGAAGGATCACTTGAGCCCAGGAGTTTGAGGCTGCAGTGAGCTTATGATGACATCACCGCACTCCAGCCCAGACAACAGAGCGAGACCCCGTCTCAAACAAAACAAAACAAACAACAAAAAAACTTTTAAGAGAGGAGAGTGAAGGAGCAAGCAAGCATGTTTTTCAAGCTCCATTTAAACATATAATTGATTTTCCTACCTCAGCATCTTGGGATTTGGCAATGTCCACTAAAGTCTTTGCTGCAGGATGGACAACATCAAGGAGTTTCAGAATTGTGGCCCCGTCATTAGAAATTGTTGCTTTGCCTTAAAAGAAACAAATAAAAGTTTAAAGCCTCTTTTTTTAAATTCTGTCTTCTAGTTGGACCTGGAGTCCAAATACACTTTATTGGGATGGGGCAGAGGGGATCATGGCAAGATTGAAGGGGACAGATACTGATCTGATTTTATATAGTTAGCTCCGTGCACAAAGGGCCCCCTAAAATCACAAGCTTTCAAAGACCACAGGCTTCTGATATTCTTTGAACAGCAATTAGTACAGCTTGATTGGATGTAGAAAATATTAAAATAAGAGCAACCACTTAGATATTCTAAACAAGCGGACACCCTCACCCATCAATTAATACACTAAAATGTAAGGGGGAATTTTCTCCTTGTCTTGACAATGATACAATGGGAGTGACCACAGGCAACTCCAGATGATGTGATTTCACATTTCTAGGCCCTATCTTCAGGCAATGGGGTCCTGAGCCCAGGTTCTCAAATATAATACCACAAGGGCTCAGCATTCAGGACAAGGTATGAAATGGAACTGCTTCAGAGTGAGCAATCCCTTAGAGATCTTAAAAGCAGTGGGATTTCCAATGCCAACCTGTGCTAGTCCAAAACACTCCCTAGGAGCATCCTCTCATGCATACAGGCCTGAGAAACCCTGTAGACTTACCTCGGCCATCCACAATAAGCTTATCCATGCCACGGGGACCCAGGGTAGTTCTTACAGCCTCAGCAATCACCTGGCAGGCACTGATGTTACTCACGAGCTGGGGAATGCCTTGGGAGCTATCAGTCCCCTCTTTTAACAGAATAACTGGTGTGGGCTAGAGAAGAAAGAACAATATACTGCTTTTAATAATCATCTATTACGATGAGATTCAAAGGGGGAGGGGAGAGGAAAAATGCTCCCACCTCCCCTGGAACAGAATTACCTGGAAGCCTTCTTAAACTATATTCCCCCACTGTCCACCACATCCATTCCCCATTAGCCTCTACCACTGGAGTACTGCTAAGATTATAGCATACCCTGCAGGTGTGCTACACAGGAAAATGGTTTGAGAAGCACTGATGTGACAGAATAAATCATGTGTTCACCAGTGCCCAGCTGAATGAGCATAAACTTTTCAACTTCTGCCCTTATTCCCTGTGCTGAGGAATTAGGTCACAACACAGGAGGAAGCAGGCCCTGCTCAGTGTTCAGCCCCCAGCAAAACATCCACTTGTCTATTATTACAGCTCAATCTTACAGAAGCAGATGGGGCACTGATGCAAAATGCAAGAAGCCAACAGCTCGAGGTGTTGTCCTGGAGATGCGTAGGCAGGAAGCTTTGTCAGGGATGTTCAGCTGGAGTGGAAGAAAACAGGCAGAGAAACAAAGAACACCTTTGTCCTGCCTCGCAAAATGACAAGTCTAATTCATACAGTAGTGTGTCTCTCTCTCATGCTGGCTCAATAAAGCTTCTGTGTGACTATTTCCAATCAGCTACCCCAAAGAAGTTTTTCTCTATTTTGTACTGGCTTCCAGAATAGTCACTATCCCTATAAGGGCCTTATTTGCAGACTTGCTTTAGAAACTTTGGGAAGGCAGGGATACTTGCTTGCTTGTTACATTTATTTATTTTTTAAATACCCAGAGTCACTAATGCACACTTGCTTGTTTTAAAGGGCCTGCTCAGGTATCTTTGCTCTAATGACCATTAGCACAGACAGTAATTTCTCAACTTAGCAAACCAGGGTTCTTTCTCTCTGCATCTAAGCCTTAGCCTTCAGAAATGAGCTCATGAACCAGATCCAGTCTTCCCAAGTGTTTCTGACTAATTTTTTGTGTGAAACAATATATAGTGAAGGTAAATACTATTTCAAAACTTTTATTGTGTTACTTAAATGTGTATTACTAGGCTATGGCTTAAAATTTATTTCTTTAGTATGGAATGCAATAAAAAGTTTAAAAGCCACTGCACTAGTCTACCCCTGGGGTATTTGAGGGATCCAAGCAGGAAAGGTACAGGAAAACACGGGGCTGTCCTGGGCTAACAGTAAGGAGTGAGGAATTCACGTACCAAAAACAGAGTCTAGCAACCCATGAGACTGACTCTGTACTAACTAAGCAATTCCTTAAAAAGTCCAACTCCTCTGGCCAGGGTAGCTATAGAGTAAAGAACAAGAGGAAGACTGGAATAAAGTTAAAGAGGCAGGCAGGAACTAGATCACATATCCACTTGTAGACAATGTATGGTAAAGAGTTTATATTTCATTCCTGCAAAGAAAGACGGCCCTGGAAAAACTTTCAGCAGAGGAATGGCACACTGTAATTTACATTAAAACAAAAATCACTGTAGAAAATGGGTAAGAGGTAAGTCATAATATGTGGATATATAAAAATGGGCTGGAAAGATGCCCAGCAAACTCTAAGGAATAAGAGAGTAGAGGTAATTTAATATATTACTCAGTAAATTTTTTAAATGATGTCAAATAATCACTTATTACTCATTAATTTTTTTTTTTTTTTTAAAGAATGCTTGTCATATAACCCCCTACATCTGGGGTCAGGCATGGGCTAGAGAGGAAATTCCTTCCTGTTTCTGGAGTGTCCCAGGTCTGGTGATAAGAAATGACTTCTCTATCCTTCCAGCATTCTTTCAGGCCCTTCAGTTGGCCCAGTCCCTGGTGCCTTCTGTAAGGGAAAGCTGTGTCTCCTGAAAGGTTTCACCATCACCCAGTCCTGTGAAACCATTCCTTATGGCAGTCTCAAGTCTTCTCTGGTCCACCCTGCCCTCAATGGAGTCTTATAATTTAAATAAAAAACCAACTTGAGTCTCAATCCCTTCCTATCACCTTTAACAGGTTCTTCCATCTCTTCAACAGGCTAACTTATCCAATGCTTCTGTATACTTTTTCTTACCTCCACCTGCAAATTATAACCCCATCTACAAGAGCCACCACACCATTTCTACCAAAACCACTTTTTTACCACCAGGCCAGCAATTCCTCAGAATCCCAATTCTTCCGAGAAGTTTTCTCTACTGCAGTAAACAGGGGTATCCTGAACAGGGGATCCCATGACTTTCTCTTTGCTGTCCCTTGCTCACAACCTTTGTATCACCATCATCTTTAAGTATGAGTTTCCCAAAGGCAAGGACCACAGTAACCTTGATTTGTAGAGTGCCAAGCTTTGGGCACACATGAAGCCATGTTCAGCAGCTTTTGGTGCTGAAAAATTCAACTGTTACTTCAAAGTGCTTGATATAAACCATGAAAAAAGATAGCACTGGCTTCTTGACTGTTTTGGAAAAGCACTGGCAGTAGAGTGACACTAAATTTACTGAGAATTCTTAAGTACGAAGCAAGAAGGGCTTGGAAGCAGCTGACCCCATAGTCCCCATGCCTATGCTTTGTAGCTCTGTAGAAATGGCAGGCTGGGCCCTCCTCTAACAGTTCCTCAGCAGCAGACGCTGATATAGAAAGCCCAGCTTCTGTCCCTCAGTTACTGTCAATCTCACTCATTTTTATTCCTCAAGTAAAGAACATAGCAGAATCCAATAATCTGCCAGGGGTATCATGGAAGGCTTTGGAATTTCAGCTTCATGATCTTCCTCTTCATCCTAATTTAAAACGTTTACCCAGCATTATTAAGCTTGATGTTCTACAAAACAAGATCAGATGTGTATATACCAAGGCACATAATGTTCAACAAAGGCAAGGATACACACTCTGTACGAGCTGTAACAAAGTCACAGGATTGAAGTTTTGGGGGACCTTTTAACCTCTCTTTCAAGCACAGAAGGCTTCTAGAATATCAGAGACCAATCTGATGACAGGAGGACTCTTGGTGATAGTAGTTTCACACTGCAAAATGGGGAAGAGATACAAAGAGCTGATACAATAGAGAAACAGTCAATCTGACAGAGCAGGGGTCAGTTTAGGGAAAATCCAAGTGTTGTGGTCTGGAGCCCCTTGGTGAAGGGTTTTATCACCACACAGAAGAATCTTGGTTATGATTCAGTTCCTTGGAATGCCAACCAAAGCTCTTATGGAAGCCTTGGGAGCAGGCTGGACTGTAGGTGTGAAAGGAAGCAAGCAACCACTTAGCAGAATAAGAGCTAACATTTGCTGAGAGCTTACTACATGCTAGGCACATTCCATGTTACAAATCTAGGCACTCAGTGTGGCTTCACAGCCCTTACTCTCAATTGCTATACCATGCTGTTTCTGCACAGAAGATGAGGAAGACTTCAACTGAATACGTAATGCTGAATATGGACTGAAAAAGGGCAGTGCTGGAGGAATAAAGGGGAGAGGGAGTACAGATAAATGCCAAGTTCATTCTACTTTGGGTACAAATAGAATTCACAGGACATTTGGTAGGAGGGGGAACACCTCACAGATGTCAGTCTGACATCTATCAAGACAAGGAGAAGCTGCAAGACACGGGAAAAGAACAGAGGACTGAGTTGTTTTGATAAGGCAACATGGATAAAGTGAACTGCCAAGTACGCAATATATCGGTCAGGGTTTTGCCATCAAACAACTCTTTAGAGTTGGTCCTACTCAATAGCATCCCAGGAGATACCACTGAGGCTTGGGACCCACGGAAGGTATCTGCAGCTCTGAGAGGGAGAAGACGGGCTGGGGGGGGGGAGTGGAGAGCAGAGCTTACAGAAGCCCTTTAGTCGCCTCCAAGATTCACAGCAACCCCCCACCCCCACCCCATCAGCCCCAATTTTAAGAAAACGACACCCAGAGTTAAGTAGTCCACTAGGAAACCTTGTCTAATGTCAAGGGAGTCAGAGCCCGGGTCTTTCCACCTCTGTTCAAGTGTCCCCCATCTGTCCTGCCCATTCTCCTGGCTGAGACTGCACCCCCAGCAACCAGTAGGGCCTAGTACGTTCAACAGGCACTCACTATGCGTTTATTTAACGACTGAGCCAGTCAGTGAATACTAGCGGAAGTGTCTGTTTCCCCGCATGCATCGGCAGGCGGGCTTGGGGACAGCGAGCAACTAGAGTCCCCGGACACAGCACATGCCGCCTCCGCCCATTCTCAGAAGCACATGTTTTCAGAGTCCGCATTTCCCAGGACAGCCTGGGCTTCCAAGTCTGGCCGCCGACCTCGTAAGCACGCTCGACCCGCACTGGTTTCACCCAGGTCCCGACTGGAGGGGGAGTGCTCGAAAAAGAGGTCCCCGACATGGGTTCTCGGCCCTGAAGAACCCTGGGACTTATAGTACCCAACCGGCCCGACCACAGCTCCCCCTCAAGCCCCAAACAGCCCTCGCCAACGGCTCCTGCCCGATGCTCGGGCCGAGCCGGGCCGCGGCGAGCCGGGGTCGCCCACAGGCTGGGGGTCGGGGCGAGAACGGAGGCGATAGACGGAAAAAGGTCCCACGGGGCGGACGCCAGCCGGGCGGCGCCGGCCACCAGCCAAATGGCTGCGGATGGCGGCGGATGCGCGAGACGCCACTCACCATCATTTTGGAAGCTATTCAGGGCCCCGCAACTCTTCCTCTACTCTCTCTGTCTGGGCCGCCCAGGAACCCACAATGCCCCGCGCTACAGAAATCCCCAGAAGCTTCGCCGAGCCGTTGGACCGAGAGAGGAAGGGGACGGGCCACTTCCGCCACTCTATGGTTCGCTACCACAGAGTCCGTGGGGCTAGAAGAGCCAGAGGCTGGGCTTTAGAGGACGCTCTAGCGAGAGGCGCTAGTTATCGCGGGGTAGTTGCGTGTCGATCGCGCTTTTGTCTTTGAGCCTGTTGGGGGTCCTTGCTCCCTCGGTCCTGTCACCTGTGAACCTTGACTCCGTTTCCTCTACGCACGGACGTCAGACCAAGGAATGCAATAAAGCCAAACGTTTATTAAATGCCAACTGTGAGACAGACTTATGCTAAGTAGGCACTTTTCGTGAGTCATCTCATTTAATCCTCACAAGCCTATTCTGTTGGTACTATCATCATGCCCATTTTACTGATGAGGGAACCGAGACGGAGAGGTTAGGAAAGGCGTCCAAGTCCAAGTTACACAGTAAGTGCTAGCGAAGCGGGCGTGGGAAGCTGGCCTCAATGCCGGTTTTCTGGCTCTGTACTGGCCAGAGCCTGCCCGCGGATGGCGTGCATCAGACCGCGGCCAGCGCCGCTGGAACTGGGCGGAGGACCGCCGGACTAGGCGGATGCTTTCCAGAGGAGGGGGTGGGAGGAGGCAAATCGTCAGGCGAAACGGCCTCGGGGGGATCCGGCGAGTCCACAAGAGCTGACGGCCAGGACTTTCGATGGCCGAAGCCAGTCCTCCGGGGCGCCTACGGCCACCTCCTCCTCCTCCCCGGCCCGCCCACAGCCGGCGAGGTCCCGGAAAGTCAAACCCAAACTGAGAAATGCTGGGGCGGGGCTGAGGTGAGGGCCAGCGGTAGCCAGAGTTTGGGCCAATCAGCCCTCGGCCCCACTTGTCTCGACCAATAGGAAGTGGGCTAAGGCGCAGAGGCGGAAAGTGTGGGTACATGAGCAGGCGTCAGAGCCAATCAGCCGTGGGCCTCGTTCCCGTTGTCCAACCAGCGGCGAGAGCGGGTATGTGGGCGGGAGGCCGGAGCAGCTGTCAGGCTAAAGTCCGGCGAGCGACGCGCGGGGACGGCGGGAGGAGACGCGGCGCCGGGCCGGGCCCTGGAGATGGTCCCCGGCGCCGCGGGCTGGTGTTGTCTCGTGTTCTGGCTCCCCGTGTGCGTCGCAGCCCACGGTGAGCGGCAACGGGCGGGGCTGCGCTGCGGGGCGGGGCTGGCCTCCAGCTTGCGCGTGTCTCGGGCTGGGGGCCATGGGTCACCTTGGGGATCCCGCAAGTTCAGAGCAGGACAGGTTTGGGGACGGGCGGCTGGAGTGAGTGGGTGCTGGTCCCCAGGGACATGAGCTGGGCGCAGCCTGAGGCTCAGCTCTGAATCCTCAGCTTCCCACGTCCAAGCAGATCTCGGAACCTCCCCCGCCTCCCCACCCACTAGCACCTACCCAGGTAGGTGACTTAGGGTAAGACCAGGAGGAGGCACAAGGGACAACTAAAGATGCTACAAGCTGGAGATATGTATGTGAGCATTCGCATATATATACAGGAGCACACATTCCTACACGTGGGCTCACACGCACAAAACGTAAGTACCCACAACCGGTTGCACCTACACGGGCAGATATACCCACAATTTATACAGATAAGCACATGCAAAGGCAAGCAAGGATGTGTGGGGGGAGAAGGGGAAGTTTACCACTAATCCAGGAAGGCTTCCCGGGGGTGTATCTGATGGGGAGCCCCACTTCCAGGGCAAAAGTCTATATAGCTAAGTAGTACTAAGTCAGTGGAGCTCTACTTGGTGGCTGTGATTTGGGCAGTAAGCAAGGACAGCTAAAGCCACAACCATTCCCAACCCTAGCACATAGTAGTGGCTCAGTAGTTTGTTGATTGACTAATGGACCTATGACAGCAGCTTTTATCCTTCAACATTCCTCAATCTCTCTGGGTTAAGGAAACCAGAACTCAAGTCCAGGTAAAACATTAAACTCTGGTCCTGAAGAGAAGTTTCCATACCCCCAGAGAAATCTAGTTCTTCTGGCAACTCTCTTCCTCAGTGCAGTGAAGCTGGACACAGTTGCTATTTATTCATTCAACCTTTATTGAGCACCCACTCTATTGTAGCCACTATGCTAGGCTCTGGGGATTCAGTATTGAATGAAGCTACAAACTTAAGATCCTTGCCCTAGTGGAAGAGACAGACATTAAACAATTATGAAACCTGTATAATTATTACGTTGAAATATCAATTGAAATAAATAGTACATTTGAATGGGTTTAGGGGAGGGCAATCATGAGGCAGAAGCTTTCTCTGAGAAAGTGACATTTAAGCTATGATCCGAAGGATGACTAGGAGTGAGCCAGGTAAAGTGGTGGCAGGAGAGTGGGAGTAGGGAGCCATCCAGGTAGAAGGAACAGCTTGCAGGAAGACCCTGAGAAATGAAGGAACTGAAAGGTGGCCAGTGCAGCTTGAACATAGGAAGGAGATGAGACTGTAGTAGTGGCCAGGGGCCAGATCAAGCAGGGCCTTGTAGGCCACCGTTAAAAGTTTAGATTTTAAGTGCAAAGGGAAGTCGTTGAAGGGTATTGATGTCCTGAGCATGGTGATATAATTGCTAGGATGTTTTAAGATCTCAAGTTGTTGTTTGGGGAATAGACCTTAGGGAGCAAAAATGGAGGCAGGTAGACCAGTTAAGAAGCTGAACAGTCAGGAAGAGATGGTAGTGACTGGACTAGAGGTATGGCAGTGGGACTAGAAAGTCAGCTTTTAAGTTTTTGGGAGAACTGTTTTGTACTCAGGCCACTACATCTCTAACCTGAAACTCCCAGGTCTTCAGAGCAAAAATGGGTTAACCCTAGAGCTCTGTCTTCCTGGCTCGCCTGTGTATGCAGCAGCAGATGCTCTAAACCTCTGGGGTTACTAACTCTGTCTGCATCAATTCTATCCTCCCCAGGGCAAAGACCATCGATCCCACCTACCTGGGGGATCCAACCAGCTGAAGTTGGGACCCTGGACCCAGATTATAGCCAACCCAGTTGAAAACACAGGTCTGTGACCTGAACATGAACCAGCTTGTTCCCAGGAGGCTTCTCACCTGTACTCTTTTATCTTTCAGGCTTCCGCATCCATGATTATTTATACTTTCAAGTGCTGAGTCCTGGGGACATTCGATACATCTTCACAGCCACACCTGCCAAGGACTTCGGTGGTATCTTTGTAAGTTCAGAGAGGCCCCTGATCTCTCTGATCCTCAGCCTCCCCTTTCCACTCTCATCCCACCTGGGTGCCGAGAAAGGCAAGGGAGCAGAATCCAGCTGTCCTCCAGGAGCTGCACTGCAGAAAGGAAGCACTTCCAGCTACTCCCCTGGGTATAATATATACCTGGGCACAGTGGAGGGACAAGCTGTCTCCTTGGGGGACACAAAAAAATGAAATACCAAGAGCAACAGTTTCCTCTGCCAGCTTTAGCTCTGAACTATGTGACTTAAGGCAAGTCACTTCCCCTTTCTGGGTCTATAACCAATTCCCCTATCTCATGGAAAGGCAGAGTAGGGTAAAACAACCAGATAGGCCTTTGTGAGAATTAAGTAAAAATGCTCAAGTGCTTAGCAACACAGAAACCACTCCACATTTCCTTCACACTTTATGAAGTGCCAATAAGATGGGATTGTCAGCCCAGTCTTAAAGCCGATGTGTCTCCTTACACTCTCACCTCCAAATGTCTAAACGTTTTTCAGCACACAAGGTATGAGCAGATTCACCTTGTCCCCGCTGAACCTCCAGAGGCCTGCGGGGAACTCAGCAACGGCTTCTTCATCCAGGACCAGATCGCTCTGGTGGAGAGGGGGTAAAGAGTGGGCAGGCATGGGCAGATTCTGAGATTATTGGTGGTGGTGGTGCTTTGAAATTGCTGTTTTTAAATGATTCATATTTTTAAGGGTCTTTAAGAAATGTCTTAAGATTATCCATACTTTTGGCTATTTACTTACAAGCCTTTATAACAAGTTCTTCATAGTCCTCCTTCCATACTCCCAGGGTGATGGTCTGGGGGAGAGTAGCTGGGACCTGCCTTTCCTTTGGTCTCATCACCACCTCTTCCAGGGGCTGTTCCTTCCTCTCCAAGACCCGGGTGGTACAGGAGCACGGTGCGCGGGCAGTGATCATCTCAGACAACGCAGTTGACAATGACAGCTTCTACGTGGAGATGATCCAGGACAGTACCCAGCGCACAGCTGACATCCCTGCCCTCTTCCTGCTCGGCCGAGATGGGTGAGGGCTCCTTGTCTCTGGCTGTGTCAGCTCCAGGCTGGGTACCATGACTTGGGGGGGGTCAAGGTCAAGGGTAATCACCAGTCCCTTCCAATGGGCTTGGAGTGCCGCAGATGAAGGGCAAAAGTTCCTGGGCTTTGGAATTCCCAGAGTGGTGGGGACAGTGGGGCATGATGGGATGCTGAGAAAGTGACCATCGCCACCTCTCTTCATGCCCTCCCAGCTATATGATCCGCCGCTCACTGGAACAGCATGGGCTGCCATGGGCCATCATTTCCATCCCAGTCAATGTCACCAGCATCCCCACCTTTGAGCTGCTGCAACCACCCTGGACCTTCTGGTAGAAGAGTTGGTCCCATATTCCAGCCATAAGTGACTCTGGGCTGAGAAGGAGGAACCCAGGAATTTTGCTATTTGAAATTTGGGGATAGCATTTAGGGACAAGTGAAGCCAGGTAGAATAAAAGGGTTTGGGGCTTGGCTAGGCTGAGGGAAGCCACACCACTGGCCTTCCCTTCCCCAGGGCCCCCAAGGGCACCTCATGCTACAATAAGAGGCAAGAGCCAGGTCCCAGAGCTTCTGGCTAGAATCTGGAACAAAAGGAGCTAAAGGCAGACAGCCTGAGAGCCATCTGTGACCTGCCACGTCCCACCTGGTTCCAGCATCCCCTACCCAGGGTCTCTTCACAGTGACCTTCACAGCAGTTGTTGGAGTGGTTTAAGGAACTGGTGTTTGGGGACTCAATAAATCCTCACTGACTTTAGCTATAAAACTTCTCATCAGGGTTGCAACTGTGTCCTAGAATAAGAGCACACTGGTGGGAAGGGCCTTCAAACTCACTTATCTGGTCCTATACCGTCGTTTTGAGGGAAGGAAATTGAGGCCCAGAGAAGATAATGACTTGCCCAAGGTCCTTTAGGACCCATGTTCAGAACGTTAGTCTTGGATCCCAACACAGCTTCCCACTCAAGAGCTGAGGAAGACACAGGAAGCCCCAGTTCAGCCCCCTGGGGACAAGACATCTTGTAGCCTAGAATTGGGGCTCCAAACTGGAGCTCAGAGGACACTTGCTCTTGGGCTTTAGAACACCTACACAGCACAGTGCAGATAAGAGCAGAGATGAGCCCAAGCTGGGGAGCCTGGAGCTTCCATTTCCTGCCATTGCCTGGTCTAACCTGTGCCCCTTTGCACCTTCCTACCTGACTGCTGTGTGCCCTGGGCAGCCTGTCCAGCCACTTTCCACAAAGTATTCCTGCAGAGGCCTGTCACCACTCACATTTTATTGAGAAAAGTGGGCAGGCGGTGGTGGGAAGGGGTACTGGCTGCCGTGGAGTAAAAACCGAGGGGGCCAGATAGGCAGGTTCCACCTGGCTCTATTGTCCAGACAAGGGCCTGTGGGTTGGGCACCTGCCCTGCCCGGGATCCCTCAGCAAGACGTGGTAGGCCCCTCCAGGAAAGGAAGGCACCAAGAGTGATGGGTTGTAGTTCCCACAACATCCAAACTAAGAGTGAGGCGGGTGGTGGTGCTAATCCAGGGGAAGGAGGGGACACAGTCAGGGCTAATCTCTAGCCCAGCTCCTCTAGGTATCTGGAAGACTTCAATGTTCCTCTGTGGAGACCATAGAGATGGAAACCGAGGCCAGGACAGCCCCTTACTGACCCATTTTAACTAGCCCCAGCGAAGACTAGAGCATCCTCAATTAAGGAGCACAGGCCTGTCAACCCCCAAGTCTCAGCCATGCTGCTAGAGTGCTCAGTGGGAAGAAGGTGTGAGAAAGGGTGATGAGCCCCCACATTCCCCTCCTGAGCAAGGCAGAGGCTTCTTCCTACCCCACAGGGCCAGCCACTGTGCCAGGGCCTGAGGGGCAAGGCACAGGCAACAGAGATTCTGGAGTCTGGGGAAGGGGTTAATCTCCACGTCCCCAGATGTCCAAATGGTGGGAGTGGAGGGGGAAAGGGGGAAGTAATCCCCCTGATCCAGTGTTCCCCACTAGACAGCCTTAGGGAAGGGGCTCAGGAGGCCAGATCCTTCTGCCTGCCTCTCCTTGCCGGGCTTGTGGTCAAGCAGTAGCCTTATAAGCTACAACTGTGGCAGGTGGGAGGTACGGAAGTAGGTGAGGACACCTTACTACCGCCCCTTTCTGCTTCAATAAAATTGTTCTGTCTTCGATTTGCCATATTGTTACCCCCCTCAAAATGAATCAATAGCAAGTTGAGAGGGGAGAAGCCTCACATGGATGGGTGAACGTGGGCCGTAGGGCCAAGGGGAGGAAACACTGTTAGGCCCTGACCCGGGTTCCAACCCCTCCAACCCTAGAGTGGAGTGAGCTCAGGAGGAGGCTGGTTCTGAAAGGCTCAGTGACAGTGCAGAGCATAAGCCACCTCAGCAGCAGTGTATAGGGCATGAGGTCTCATGGGGGTTGGGGGCCTGGGGTCCAGCCTCTATCCTACCCTCTGGCAGGGAGAGCTGGAACAGGGGAAAGCAGGCAATGGGAGTGAGGAGTTCCTTCCTTCCTTCCTCTTCTCTGGGGGAAGGGCCCCCTTTTCCAGCAGCGTCTGGGGCAGAGCTCCTTCTGGGTAGGGCAACATCACACATCAGTCATCTCATCCCCTAGCTCTGCATCTTCTGGCTCTCCTTCCTCCTCCTCTTCTTCCTCTTCCTCCTCTGAGGTCACATTGGGTTCATCAGCCTCTGCCAGGCATTTGGGACAGGAACAGATAAACAGATAGTTCTCCCTGCAGAAGTGGGACGAGGGGGAGGGTGAAAAGTCAGGCATGCATTGGGATGGAGGACCCAGAACCCAGCTGCCCAACCATGTTCCCAACTGGCACCTGAGGATCTTGTGGCGGCTGTGGCGGCTGCGCTCACCGCTGACAGCAGTCTAAGTAGCTGATACAAATTTCCTGTAGGGCAGAGAAGTGGGGTCTGATGGTCTGTGCTCTGTATTAGATGGGATAAAGGCCTCCCCCAACACCTGGCCTCTCTCCAACCACTGCCCCGTCTTCAGGAGTCAGGCCTGAGCTGCCCTTCAGCGAAGGGGTGGGCTGCCCTGATCCAGTCCCCTGTGCCTTCAGCAGGCAGGCCACTATAAGGCTCCTGTGTCCTAATCTATGTCTGAGACAGAGAGGAGACTGTGGTTAGCCTCAGGACATGGTGAAAGCCGCCAATGGCCAATGTCTGTGGCTAGGATCAGAGGTTATCTTGGTGTAATGCTACTTGCTCTGGAAGGAGATTCAGCCAGGCTTCGTGCACTGTACCAACAGCCAAGATCTCAAACCAACACCAGCCTGCCAAGGCCCAAGTCACAAAGAGCTATCTCCTGCTTTCTTAGAAACTGCAGAATTGTTGACCAAAATGTAGCTGGGGTCAAGAACCTAGACACACAGCTGTCCTTCAAACACTGCTCTGAGGCATTCTGGAGTTGTATTTTGAAGAAGGAGAGTAGGGTTATAATGTAGCCATGGGCTAAAACAGTGGTCCCCAACATTTTTGGCACCAGGGACTGATTTCATAGAAGACAATTTTTCCACAGATGTGAGGGGACAGTCAGGATGATTCAAGCGCGTTACATTTCTTGTGCAGTCAAACCTCTCTGCTAATGATAATCTGTATTTGCTGCCACTCCCCAGTGCTAGCATCACCACCTCAGATCATCAGGCATTAGATTCTCATAAGGAGCACACAACCTAGATCCCTCACATACACAGTTTATGATAGGGTTCCTGCTCCTATGAGAATCTAATGCTACCACTGATCTGACAGGAGGTGGAGCTTATTCACTGATTCAAGTGATGGGGAGTGGTTGTAAATACAGATGAAGCTTCACTCTATCGCCCCTCCTCCTGTGCAGCCCGATTCCTAACAGGCCACGAACCTAATGGGTACCAGTCCACAGCCTGGGGGCTAGGGACTGCAGGGCTAAAAGACTTAGGCCCTGGGCCATGTGGGAATCCAACCCAACAGCCTGAACTTTAAGAGGCTCTAGCCAGTGCTGCCCCTAATCCCTGGGGATAACTTCCAAGGCCCACTGCCCACCCAACCCCTCATAGCTCCTGGCCCCCCTCACCTCTCCTGGCTTAATATCCTCCAGGGCGGTGACATGCAAAAGGAAGTTGTTTTCTGGGAAGGAGGTCTCTGCATTGGGAACACAGCTGTGGTTGCCTGGGTCACAAGAGGCAGATAATGAGGATTATTGACTAAAAAAAATAATGGCCTCAACTTTGCAGAGCTATGGGTTCCATCCTTTCTTGGTCTCTTATCCCTGCCAGAGCTGAACAGATACTAGAACCCAAGTTTCCTGACTCCCCATCCAGTGCTCTTTCTTGAAGGCCACAGAGCCCAGGCACAAATGCACTCCCACATCACTCCCCATTCCAGCCTCTCACGACTGGCCAACTTCATTCTCAGTTGTGTTCCCATTGTCTCTGGAGGGATGCCTACACCAGACACTGAACTCAGTTCTGTCTGCTACTGGACATCTGGTAATGGCTGACTCAGGCCCCCTGAGAACCCAGTTTGGTAGGGGTACAGTGGCATTGGGGCCTGGGAGGAGTTTGCAGGGAAGAAACCAGAAGGTGGGAGGCTGAGATCTGGAAAAGATAGTTGTCTGAGTGACTCTGCCCCTCTCCATCAGGTGCTTCGTGAGACCCGCCTTCTGGTCTGAACTCCCTCTTCCCAAGATCCTGAGGGCCTCTCAGGCTCTCCCAATACTCCCTATCAAATCTCACAGGGCAGTGATGGTGCAAAGGCCATGCTTCCCTTTACAGAATCAGAGCTCTGTGCCTGCCTTCACACAGGGCCTGGCCCACAGTCAGGTTTTATATATAAGCATATATTAAAGCACAAGCAGTTGGATGAATGAATGAAACAATAATGGAACAAAAAGGCCCAAGGGAATTCCCTAGGAAACTCAGACCTAACCCTGTTCCCAGACTCAACCCTACTAGCCTACAAAGGGCCAACTGAGAAAGATGAACTGTGGCTGTGAGGCCACCTGGCAAAGGCAGAAACACCTGGGACCATCCCTCCTCAATGCCGTAACTCACAGCAGCTCTGAAGCACAAAGAGGCCAGATCCTTCACAGTTAAGAAACTCGCCGGTTGCTGTAAGACAGTAATATGCAGACATTATTCTACCCATTTTACAGGTGAGAAAAGGAAACTAGGCTCAGAAGGACAGGCACTGGCTCTACTGTCCTGCCACCCCACCACACTAATGCACCCAGTCCCTACCACTTTATCTAAACTTGCTTCTCTGAGACACAAACCTTGCTTTTCTGTCTATGACATCACCCTATGTTCCAGCACTCCCCCTCCTCCCAGCATCAAGCTTCTGGATGGATCATGGGGCCATTTCTCACTGTGCGTCCTATGGACAGATCTGAAGCTCCACACAGGCACATAGGGATTACCTTCCCCCCAGCCCCCCATTAACTCAAAATACCCTGGGGACAGACTGGGTGTCCCCCATCTGCCTGGGGGTTCTCTAAGGTTGCGTGAGGCCAAGGCCCCATCTCACCAACCTGCCTCGATGTCCTTATACAGTTGGTCAATGAAAGCATCCAGCTGCTCGCGGTCCTGAGGCTTCAGCTCCAGAGCGTCACAGGCATGGACCCATTGGCTCAGGGAGCTGAGGGTCCCAGGCAGCCCATGGTTGGAGAGGAGGAACCCCAGGTCACAGGGCTCTCCACCTCCAGGCAGGTTAAGCCCAGGAAGAAGGGTCTCCCACCCCTGCCCGATTTTTTCTCCAGGGTAGGGGCCCCATCTTCCCTAAAAGTCCAAGGCTCCCAAGTGCAGACTCCACGGCCTCATTCTTTCTGACTCCCCACCACTGTATCCAGTTCAGCCCTCTAGCCACAGAGTCACACTCTACCCCACCCCAGTCTTGAGCAGCACTGTGGCTACCTTCCTCAATCAATCTCCCACCCAATCCCTGAGAGATAAGTCCAATAGCTCTGGAATATTCTCTCCTAACCTAGTCCCAATTCCTTGGCCATTGGTCCCAACGAGAGCAAAGAGAGATCGGAATCCATCTGGAGTGAACCACTGTGGGGGAGAAAGAGAGGAGATGAGTGCTCAGGTTACAGCCACTTGCTTTTCTTCCTAACATGACTCTGTTCAGGAAGTCTTCTGTGAGTCAGGCCCATCCCAACTCTAGAAGACCAAGCTGATTTTGGCTTAGCTGCCCCAGGAGGAGACGCTGACTCAGCTGCTCCTGGAGAACTAGAGTGACAAGGCTGCCATTTTTCCTGCCCTCCCCACACTCACCTGGCTGAGTGCTTCCTCATAAAGGGCCTCTGTGAAGAGTCTCCGCAGAAGGTCCAGTTGGCCCTGGTTTAGGGGAAGCAGGGAGAGACTTGCATCCCTGGGATTTCCCATAGCACCCAGGCAGGGCCCAGAAGACCAGGAGAGGGAAGAAAAAAGGGCCAGCTCTACAGACTGAGCTTCCCCTGGGGGCAAAGGAAGACCACAGAGTCCTATTGCCAAAGAGTTTTGGCAGTCCACTGGCCTGCTCCCAGCCAAAATTTCTCCTCATTTTCCAGCACTTGTACCAGCAAGTCTGAGGCAGCCTGGCTTAGAACGTTTGTCCTCATCACCATCCTCAAAGCTCTCCTGCCCCAACTCCAGACTAGTAGGCTCTCCCCTTCCTTTCCACTGAATTCAACACAGGAGGGCCTACCCTAGATGCATCCTGCCTCCACCCTCAGGCAGCTCCTGTGTGGAAGTCTGCTGTCCTCAGTGAGAATCAGTACGCTGACTGGGAATGGGCGCTCAGTACATTGGCAGTTTCACACTACTCTCTGACTCTGTGGACCCCTCTATCCTGTGACGGGAGTTCTGCCTTCCTACAACAGGTACAGAGTGCTTTCAGGGCAGAGGGTTCTTCCTCTGTCACCACTCTACTTTCCCACTTTCCAACTGTAGGGCCACATTAGGTCATGAAGTTAAATAGTGGCCAGAATGTCTCTGAATCAATTTTTGAGCCCAGGTTCTAAGCCATTCCTATAGCTGGGAAGGGATCAAATGTGGAACTCTCTACAGGTAGCCACATACATCCTAGGCTATTTGGGGAAGGCAGGGCGGCGGGGGGAGATGGGTCATCAGAAAAGACTAACCTTGAATTTGTCCCCCAGGAGTTTGTGGACAATTTCCTCCTCCTCATTGGCAGTTTTGTTACAGAATTGAGAGAAGAGCCTGATCCAACGGTCCTTATCCTTAGCCTGCAGTGAACAAATATACTTAAGGGTCATGGACACCCACCTTAGCACTGGCACTCCGACCCATGTGGGAGGGGCAGCTGTTTCAAAAGCCCCTGCCATCAGGGAGATCCTACCACACCTGAGCTTCCAGGAGCCCTTCTTCTGCCCGAGGCTTACTCCCCAAGCTGTCTACCCCCCACCAATTCCCCAGATGGAGGGGAGCTAACCAGTTCAACAACACTTGGAAAAACAGGAGAATGACGCTGATTAACAATATTAACAGAAGGTGGTTGGAGTGCCTTCTCTCACTTTAGGTAAGATACAATCCTGAAAAAGTGCTTATAAATTGAATGCATACGTTGCTGCACCCAAGACATCTTCTTGTACATCAAAGACCAAATAAGCCCCGGCTCCCTGACTCCCCATGCCTGATTTATGTCGAGCATATTCCTAAGGTTTTACATAGCAAGCAACTCTCTTTTGTGAAGGCCAGGAAGAATTCTGCATCTAAGCTAGGGCCTTGAGATGAGAAACAGACCAAGACTAAGGGTTGAACAGGGCCAAAGTCAGCTCCCCAGGAGGGTCAGGTGGGCTCACCTGCTTCACTGTGGCCACCATCCGGGCCATCAGCATGATGCTTGCTGTCTCAGGGGGATAATGAACACTCCTGGGAAGGAGAAAAAAAGTTTTGCCTAGAAATTCCTTCCCCAGTAGTTGAGCCCAGGGAAACCCAGTCTGACTGGTAGAGAGAAACCTTCCCACCAATTTCATCTATTACAAAGAGAGAAAGTCACAGGCAGGGACTCAGGCAGGACTTGGCATGCCCCTGGGCTTAATGGGGCTCTTTCGGGGAGTGTGTAAAATGCTGAGGATAGCAGGACTGGCAGCCCAGAATAAAGGCAGGAGGTTGGGAGATGTGACCTCTATTTAACCCTAAGAATGGAGAGAAAATCTGGGGGATGGTAACTTAAGAAAGATGGCAACATCTGCTGAGTCCATGGAAGGCAAGCAGGGAGGGGAGAATAAAGGAAAGAAGAGAGGAAAAAAGACCTACCTCCATGCCTCCTGTAGCTTATTGAGAGGATGCAGGGGGTCATCCTGGGAGGGGCCGGGGCACAGGACCTGGTGGTATTGCTCAGCAGCCGCCAGCCGACACTCTGCACTGCAGTACATCACCTGTTAGGTGGGGTGAGGTCAGCACCCCAGGATCTGGCCATGGGGTAGCAGGGGGCAAGGCAGAGACTTCCCATATAGTACTCACCTCTTCTAACTGCATTTCTTCCACAAAGAACCCCTGAGCCATAGCTCAGAGGTATTATGAGATGAGAAAACATTAGGGTGCCCTGGGACCATGTGCAAAGTGCACCTAACCTAGGCTTGTAAAACCACAGAAAGGCAAGAGAACTTTTCAGGTAGAGGGGAGAGCCCTGGCCAGGCCCTCAGGAAGAAGGCAAGCTCCCCAGCAAGCCCGTTTTCTAGACAATGGAACTGGGACAGGAAAGATGAAACTGTAACAATATCCAAGCCTTTTCAATATCTTGCCCCTACATTGTAGCTTTCAAGGGCCATGACCAGGTCTGTCTTTGCTCCTGTCTCTCCAATGAGGACTTCAGCTAAGGCCTCCCTCGCCCACTCCCTTACAGGTAAATTCCCCGGACATGCTCACCTGGCAGTGGGGACAGTTCTGGTGGAGGTCCTTGCGCACAGTGCACAGCTCTGGGTGAGGCAGAACCTGGCCTGGTTTCCCAGTCAGCCTCTGGGCGTTCTCCTCAGCCTTCTCCAGTGCCCGAAGGCAGTGGTCACAGGCTGAGGGTGAGAGCCAGACATGACAATGTAAGTGTCACGACAGCAGGGGACACATCTGTCCTTTTCACAGACACATTCAAGTATCTCCGGGCTAGAATGGTGCCCAGCACACAGCGAGTGCTCCATAAAAGTTTGGGAAGTGAATGAATGACTACATTAATGAATAGAATGAATGAATGAATTTTTACATGCATCCAAAGGTGGATGATCCTCCTCCCTCTCAAAGACCCCCCCTAGTCCCTACTGTCTGACTCTCCCTCCTTCCCAATCAGACCCACTCTGTGGGGCTGCCCCCAACTACCCCCACACTGGGCTTTCCTCATCCTCTGGAGCCAACTGACCCTCTTTTCATGGTGTGTCTCCAAGCTTAAGAAAAGTGTGAAAAAAGCATGTGGCCAGCAAAGCTAAGGGCATCCTACTTGCTTTGGACTCCTCACTCAGCCTTCTCTGAACAAGGGCCATGTGGCCTCCTCTTGCTGAAGGGCTCCACTTTGGCACAGAGCCCTTCACCATGACGTCCAGTCCCTCGTACTATGGGGCCAGACTCTGAGTCCTGCCTGAGTGACATCCTCCCACAGGAAGCATGTCAGAAGAGCTTCCTACTGCAGGCTCACAGCCCCAAACAATTGAAGTCAGACAGAGGCATGGTTTTCAGGCAGAGTTCTCCAAAGGGAGACAGCATTTCCTCCCAACACCTGGAGTCTCGGAGACATCAACCAGTAGGGACATATACTCTCTTCTGTGCACAAAGGCAACTGGGCCCAGCAGCCATGAGGAGTAGGCAAGATGTGCTCACCTCGGTATTGATAAAGTGCATTCCAGAGAAATTGCGCAGCCACCAGGGGCTGTTCTACGAAGATGGTCTCCCCCTTCCGGATCAGCTGTGTGGCAAACAGCCCCTTTCCCTTAAAGGGTAGAGAGGGAAGAGGATGGCCATAAGAAGGGACAGAGGACATAGCTCCAGGAGCTCCGAAGAGGCTGTCCTGCCTCACCCTGACATGCCTCCCTCTTAGCAGAGGCCTCCACCTCTGAGGGCTCATGGAGAGTGGTCAACACCCTCCATAACTGCCTCCTCTAGAAATGCAGCTCTGACTTACTTCCGGTTGCACCTCTCTCAGCATATTCAGAGCAGAAGGCCTGGGACAGGGCGGGAACCACCATGGCAGCCAACTCAGACTACTCACAGGAGGAGAATTTTTAGGATGGCCAGAGCAGGGCCAAGGCTCATAGCATGCTGGAGCCTCCTGTACCAGAGGCTGGTAATAGCAGAGCAGCCTTCCCTGAGTCACCCATGTGCCCTTCCAGGATCCTGGCAGTACTGCTGCTCCTCAGGGTTGCAGAGAAATCCTACACCATGGAAGAGGGAGGCCGAGTTTGGGGAAAAATGTGCCCTCTTCCTTGGTCAGCTGGGTACCCACGGCACCTAGCACAGTGCCTAGCACTGCTCAGGGGTTACACTGAAAGAAATGAGCTAATCCTAGCACGAGTTCTATTGTTAACTTGCTGTGAACATTTGAGCCAGTTGCTTCACTTCTTTGCATCTGTTTCCCATATGAAAAGTGAGTATTATAACAACACTTACCAGGTAGTTTCCAGGATGCAATAATATAGCACAGATGAATGAACCTCATGAGCTAGCTCTACTTCCTTACTACTCAGTGTGAGGTGCATGGACTGGCAGCATAGACATCACCTGGGACACTGTTAGAAACACAGAATCTTGGGCCCCACCCAAGAGCTGCTGAATCAGAATCCGCATTTTAACAAGATTCCCACGTGATTCATATGCATGTTGAAGTTTGAGAAGCACTGGTCTAAAATAGCATACACATCATGTAAATGATGAAGGATGAGAAAACAACCTCTGAATTGCCATCTCTCAAATGTGCAAAGGAACTCAGGAGATGGCTTCAGAACCCAGGCAGCTATTGGTCTTGCTGAACACTTACTCCCCCTACTCACATAGAGAATTAGAGAAGAGGATTGGTGCTCTGCCTACACTGAGCTGCCACAACCAAGGGAAAGGAAAAAAATGCTTGACACAGCAGTGAAATGTCCTGTCACTGTAGCCTCCCAGGTAGCTCCCTGCTTCCTTCTAGCACTGCTGCTCTGGCCTGACAGGGGTGCCTCCAAAACTCAAAGCGGCAGGGATGTGCGGACCAGGACAGGCCCTGAACAGCCCATGCGCCACAAATCTCAACCCTATGAACAACTGTGGGAGCTCTTCTTAACAGTAGAATGGAACAGGTGAAACAAAACCATGGGGCAAAGCCTCAGACACACCCTTGACTGTCTTCCTGGAAGCCCCTCTCCTATGCCTTGTAGCCCTGGGACCCAATCTAGCAAAATGAAAACTTGGCCTTCCTCTATGGGATAAAATGATATGAACAGGGACCCACTTAATCTCTGACAATCTCAAACTTCAATCTCCCTCTCCCTCTTTCTGGAGGACCAAATACAGAAAATATTTAGTAATCAAATATTGTTGTTCCTTTATAAAGCCACTCATTTCCAAAACAAATGGAAGTGTTTGAAGAAAAACAGCTCTCACTCATAACATCAAGAAGCACTGAAACTTAATGGAAAGGGGACAAACCATACAAACATTATTTCCAATCTGAAAAAGAAAGTTTAAGAAAAGATCATGAAAAATTCTAAGACTATGCAGTAATTTTTTTTTTTTTTTTTTTGAGACAGGGTCTCTCTGTCACCTGAGCTAGAGTGCAACGGTGTGCTTATAGCTCACTGCAATCTCAAACTCCTGGGCTCATGTGATCCTCCTGCCCCAGCCTCCAGAGTAGCTAGGACTACAGGCGCACACCACCATGTATGGCTAATTTTTTCTATTTTCAGTATAGACGGGTCTCACTCTTGCTCAGGCTGGTTTCCAACTCCTGACCTCAAGCAATCCTCCCCAGCGTCCCAAAGTGCCAATATTACAGGCATGAGCCATCTCACCCTGCCTTGCTGTAAATTTTAAAATCTTGATTAAATGGTTTATTTTCTAGAAAAATACAAATGACCAAAACTGAATTCAAAAGGAAGAAAGCCCACAATAAACCATGTTGATATCTGGCTAGTGTGCACCAGTATAGCAGTCCAGCCGGCATCCACTGGACCTGGTCTGGTTTCTGTTCTGATTGGTCATGTCCCTGGCATAATAGTTGGTAAATTTTTAAAAAGTCATTCCTGCCAATATCCACAGAAGCATTAAAAAGTGGTCAAAAAGTACTACCACATGAGGCCCCAGTTTATATGAATTGGTTTCATGAGCCAATTCTCTCCTTCAAAGAATAAAAAATTCTCATGCTATTTAAACTATTTAATGACAGAAAAAAAAAATGGACAGCTTCTCCATTTTACCAAAAAATAAGCATACACACAAAGAAAAAAAAATCGCAAACCAATCTAACTTGATGAATACAGATACAAAAGACCCAGGATAATCCATCTTGTGACCAAGTCCAGGTAGGTATGTGATTTTCTCCAGCAGCAGGCAGGGAGAGGACTCTCAGCTGGAACCTTAACAGAAGACTGGGACAGGGCATATGTGCAAGGAGAGTGGTTGAGGTGATAAAGAGGGAAGGAGTGAAGAAAGGAGAAGACTGAGAGATTGGGGGCTAATGAAGATAAAGATGAATATCACTGCAAACTAGGAGTGATAGAACTGAGAACCCTTCAAACTGCGGGCCACCCAGGAGCACTAGAGGTTCTGGGTAGAAACGGAGGTAAGAGCAGCTAAGGAGAACAAGGATGTAGGGGAGCTGATTTACTGGGAAAGACAGGAGTGCTCCAGATGCCTCTGGAACAGAAAGAAGGCAAGGGAAGGTTGGGTTGAGAAACTGGATCAATATGATAATGCTGACAGCAAGAGACAGATGACTAGAGGGCTAACATCTTGGGCAAGGACCAAGGATACACACAGCCACTACAAATAATAAATTATTCATTCTCACTAGTAACCAAAGAAGCGTAAATGAGAACAAAGCAATACCATTTTGCACACATCAATTTGCAAAGATAACTAGGAAAGAAAACAATGCAGGAGAGAACAAAAGGATGTCTGCACAGAAAATGAACTCCAAGACCTTTGACTCCAGTGATGAAAAATAAGTAACAACAATAAAGGGCCCATTAATAAGGGATTAGTTGAGTGAACTGTGGTCCTCCACGGAAGAGACTATTCTATTCAGTTCTTAAAAATTAACACGTAGAAATAGGTTTATTACCATTGATTCACTGCTGCATCAAAATGCAGATCCTAAAAATGTAATTTTTATATATACATATTTGCATAAGTATAGAATTATGAGTGATTTTTATCTTTTTTTTCCTTACATGCATTTTCTATTTTTTTCCACAGTGAACTTTTAAGACACGGTAATAAAATGACAAAATCATTTCACTTTCCTACTAAAAACCCTTCAAATGCTCTCATGGCCTTGGGGTTCTGGTCCAAATTCCTTAGCACTCCAAGGTCCTTCGTGAAGGGTCCTGGCCTCTCTCCTCAGCCCCACACCCAAATCTCACTCAGAAAGTTCCCAGAGGACCCACGCTTTTTGATACCTCAGTTCTCTCTCCCTAGCACGTCTCTATCCACGGTTCCAGGGGCCCAACAGCAAAGCCCCCACCCTTGGCCAGGAGGCCTCGGACCCCCTAGCCCCGCCCCAAGCAGGCACAGCAAGGCCACTGCTTGGCGGGTCGGGTTGCGTCGGGAGGGGAAGCGCAAGGAGACTGTGGAAGCCCAAGTCCACCGCGTGACCGCGCCAGGAGCCTGAGCGTGGGGACAGACACGGAGCCCCCAGGCCGCGAGCAGGGGCCGAGCCGCAGCGTCCAAGCGGCACAGGAGCCACTAGGCTCCAGCCTTGGGGTCCCGCGGGGCTATCTCCAAGGCCGAACGGGGTTGGGGCTCCCGGCCAGATCCGCCTCGGCCTCACCTTGGCGCTGCTCACGAAACGGACTTCCACTGAGACCCGGGCCCTGCCCGCCACGCCCACGCAGAAGGAGAACACGTCGCACATGGAGGCCGCCATCTTGGGCGCGCCTCCGCCTTCTGACCCTTGACCCCGCCTCGACCTGGGAGGTCCCGCCCCTTTTCAGCCCCGCCCCCGGCGTGAGTGTCTGTGAGGCTGCGAGGGTTTGCGCTCTAGTGAGTCTGAATTTAGGTCCCTTGGTTCATTGACTGGGTGTAGCTGGGCCTTTCTTTGTGCTTTTACATCTGTGTATTTTTTGTCTGTGTCTTTGTGACCACTATGTACCTCTGTATCAGAGTCCATGTATGCGTATGTACTTCTGATGTGTGTCTGTGTCCAAGTGCATGTTTGTATGTCTGTTGTCTGTGTCCACACAGTGGCCTGTCTTAATTGAGTAAAGCACTCTTTGGACCTAGCCCTGGACCAAGGGTTGGGAAAGCAGAAGGCACTTACTCCTATTCTGACCCTCAACCTTAAGGGAAGGACTAGATTTGTTTATACCCTCGGATTCACCCCACCTACAAAGTCCACCACAAGATTTCGTTTCTCCATAAACCCTCTGACAGCGGGGCAGACAATCCTACGGAAAGGGCAAGGTGGACATGTGCCTCTCCGATTCTTCAGGGGCTTGGGGACCTTGCAGCCTGTGGGTAGTGAAGGGGTCCATGGTAAACCTCAGATCTGAGGACCCCTGAAATCGAATGCAGAAGTGAGTGTGCATATGCACATTATCTGAGAAGAGAGAGGAGTCTGTTCTCCCATTCAGGACCCCAAAAAGCTGCAAACCACTGACCCACAGCTAGGCTCGACCATCATGCCTTATTTTGTTTCCTTATCCCCAGTTGATTCTGTGTTCCTTGAAAAGAGATCTGTGTCTGCATCTGCTATAGTCTTATGGTGACATTTGGGGACTGAGTAGAGCCCAGTAACTGCTGTATAGGTAACTGACATGATTTAAAAAAAAAAATACGCTTTGGGGGCCTTGCCACTCTCAGAAAACTCCACCTTGAGGGCAGCTGGGGACCATGCCCTCACTCCCTACCAGCTGGCAGGACGGACCTCCCTCTACCCCTCACCTGAGCCCCCAGGAGTTAGTCTGGAATCTGAATGGTCTGTACTACAGAAATGGCCTCTGAAAATGCTGGTGGCAGGCTTTCCAGGAGGGTAGGCTGTCAGGCTTAGTCAGGGTCAAGAAGGGAAATAATAACTGTTTTGTGAAAACCCAGCAGAGTTTGACAAAGTGCCAGCCTTGGCATAGACAGAATAAACTGTTCTATAAAAAGATGGGAGGGGGTTGTGGTGGGTAGCTGGAGGGGAAGAGACGGTGGTCAAGGTAGCATACTGCTCCAAGAAGGCAGCTGGGCCTGAGTTCCTGAGAATGGCAACAATTCAGACAAAACAAGAAAACTTTCAGAATCTCTTGTGAGGTGAAGTGGGCTAAACAGTCTACCTTCCCCTCGTCTTTGCTCTCAACTCCACCATCTCTGGTGGGGAAGTCTTCTATGCCCAGACACTGATTCAAGGAGTCCCCTTCTCCCACCCTTCCCTACCCCCTGCCCAGCCAGGCCAGGAAAAGATTAATCCCTGGGAAGCTAAAGCTGCTACAGGTACCACTCCCCCAGGTGAGGGGGGCTGTGATATTGTGAAATATATATTTGGTCTTGGAATCTCCTAAGTGATATCTTATTGTATGCTAATTGAGTTGATGGCTGATAGCCCTAGCTAGCTTCATGATGGGGGCTGCTCACCAGAAAGACCAAGGATTAGAGGGTTAGGATTTTCAGCCTACCTCCCAACCTCCCAGGAGGGGAGAGGGACTGAAAAAAAATTTTTTTTTTTTTACAGCCAGGGTCTCTCTCTTTTGCAGGAGCTAGAATACAGTGGCATGCTCAAAGCTCACAGCAACCTCAAACTCCTGGCCTCAAGCAATCCTACCGCCTCAGCCTCCCAAAGTGCTAGGATTACAGGCATGAGCCACATTGCTCAGCCTGAAGGTTAAATCGATCAACAGTGGTCAATGATTTAATCAATTGTGCCTATATAAGTAAAGCTCCACAAAAACAGATAGGGTTTGGAGAGCTTATAGAAAGCTGAACATGTGACAGTTCCTGGAGAGTGGCACACCCAGGGAGGGCATGGAAGCTCCATACCCCTCCCCCATACCTCATCCTATGTATCTCTTCATCTGTATCCTTTGTAATATCTTTTATAATAAACTGGTAAGCATAAGTGTTTCCTTAAGTTCTATGAGCCACTCTAGCAAATTTATAAAACCCAAGGAAGGATTCATGGGAACCCCAATTTATAAATGGTCCATCAGGCTAGGCGCGGTGGCTCATGCCTATAATCCTAGCGCTCTGGGAGGCCGAGGTGGGAGGATCACTCGAGGTCAGGAGTTTGAGACCAGCCTGAGCAAGAGCGAGACCCCATCTCTACTAAAAACAATAGAAAGAAATTAGCTGGACAACTAAAAATATATAGAAAAAATTAGCCGGGCATTGTGGCACATGCCTGTAGTTCCAGCTATTCTGGAGGCTGAGGCAGAAGGATTGCTTAAGCCCAGGAGTTTGAGGTTGCTGTGAGCTAGGCTGATGCCATGCCACTCTAGCCCAGGCAACAGAGTGAGACTCTGTCTCCAAATAAATAAATAAATAAATAATGGTCCATCAGAAGCACAGGTAAAACCTGGGGCTTCTAATTGGCGTGGAAAGTAGGGGGCAGTCTTGTAGGATTGAGCCCTCAAGCTGTGGGATCTGAGGCTACCTGCAGGTAGACAGTGTCAGAATTGAACTGAATTAGAGGACACCCAGCTGGTGTTGGCTGTTTGGTGTGTGGGGAAAAAACCCATATGTTTGGTCACAGAAATCTTCTGGTGTTGACTCTATGGGTGAGAGCAGAGGAAAAACAGTTTGTTTTTTCTAAGGGGGCCTAACCTTAACAGTTTCTGCATGCTTCGCACTGGGCCTGGCACACTGTAAGTGCTCTACACATATTATCTCACCCATGAACGGTCTAAGTTATCAAGACACCCATTATACAGATGAAGAAAAAAGCGTCAGAAGTTCAGGAACTTGACCAAAGGCATAGCTGAAGGCCAAAGTTTGTGCCTCTGACCATTACATTATTCCAGTTACCAGGGCTCAGTATATAAAAGAAGTTCCCTGCTTTGACAGTTCAGATTCCTCTGGTTAAAAACGCTCTGTTGAGATGTGGGGCAGAGAGGTCCAGTGGGTACCCAGAACAGGAGCTAACCCAGGCCACCTGGGTAAGGCCCCTGTCCCAGTCCTCAGCCGTCCACTCCCTACTCAGAGTTTTCATTCTGGATGCTGGCGTTCGAGCTGCTGGAGGGCTCATCCAGGGAGGCAGCCTTGGCAGACTCAGGCGGCAGTCTCAGCTTTTGCTCTTTCTGATACTTGACCCTGCGATTTTGGAACCAGATCCTCACCTATAATTGGGGAGAGTGGGCAGAGATCAGAATGTGACCAGCAGGTTCCAGTGCTCCCCCGTTCTTGGAGTGACCACCCCTCCTCTGTCCAGCCAAAATTTGCTCTTCCTTCTAAAGGAAGCACCTCCTCTGAAACATCCTTTTCTATAATTCCAGACGCCATCCATTCATCCAATGAGTCTTTATTGAGCTCTTAGTATGTGTTAGACACCATCCTAGGTGATGATGATACAGCGGTTAGCAATAGAGGCATGGTCCCTGCCCTCCTGCAGTTCACGGTCTATTAGAGGGACATTGGTAACAAACATGTAAACAAAGAAATATATAAAAACAAATGGGGTACAAACAGGGGTTTGGGTAGGGGGAGTGTCCATGAGGAACCAGCACTAAAGCTGAGGCTTAAAAGAAGAGAGGCCAGCCCAGCGGGGACTGAGAAGAACAGGCCAGTGGGGCAGGGGACAGCCTGTAGGAAGGCTCTGAGGTAGAACCAAGCTTGGAGTGTTTGAGGACCAGAAGAGAAAACGTGGCTGAGAGTGAGAGGGGAAGCCAAAGGAGGGAAATGAGAGAGGTCAGCAGGAGCCAGATCACCCAGGACCTGGAAGGCCACAGGCAAGGAGTGTCACCTGTGAGATTTTTAAGTGGGATGTGACATAGTTCTATTTACATTTTTTTTTTTTTAAGGACAAGGTCTTGCTCAGTTGCCTGGTCTAGAGTGCAGTGGCATTGTAGTTCACTGCAACTGTAAACTCCTAGGCTCAAGTGATCCTCCTGCCTCAGCCTCCCAAGTAGTTGGGACTACATACAGGTATGTACCACCATGTCTGGCTAATTTAAAATAAATTTTTGTTGTAGGAATGGGGTCTTGGTATGTTTCCCAAGCTGCTCTCAAACTCCTGGCCCCAAATGATCCTCCTGCCTCAGCCTCCCAAAGTGCTGGGATTACAGGCATAAGCCACCATACCCAGCCTATTTATGTCTTAAGAGCACTGAACACTTGGCTGCTGTATGAAGGAGGGATAACAGAAGCATGGAGATGGGGGTTGGGGAGTACTGCAGTGGTCCAGCAAGAGCTGGGGGCATATGCTAGGGACAATGGGGGGAGATGAAGCCATTCCAGCCGCATTTTGGAGGTAGAGGTGACAAAGCTTGCTGATGGTTGGAAGTCAGAAAGAAGGAGGAATCTAGGATAGCTAGGTTTTTTTAACAATTGGGTGGATGGTGCATGGTATGAGAAAGAAACAGATTTGGGGAGGAAAGCAGTCAGGAATTGAGATTTAGACTTGTTAGGTGTGAAATGCCTGAGACATCTAAGTGGAGACATCAATAAGGTAGTGAGATGTATTACATAAATCATAAGAGAGAAGGTTGGGCTGAGGATACAAATTTGGGAGTCATCAGCTTATGGATGGTACTTTAAGCAACAGGAACAGATAAGACCAGCTGGGGAGAGACTTTGAGGTTCTAAATGGAAGAGTAACCTGCCAAGGAGATGGAAGTGGCCAGAGAGCTAGGAGTAAAACCAAGAGAGCGTGGTGTGTGGAAGCCCAGAGAAAAGTGTGTTTCAGTATGGGAAGGAGTGGCTGACCCAAGAGCTGCTGAGAGGTGGAGTAAGTTGAGGAAAGGAAAGCATCTGTTGGCTTTGGCCACATGGAGGCTATTGGAGACCTTGCTGAGAAGTTTGGATGGAATGGTAGGGAAAAAAGTCTTGTTGGAATGAGTTAGGGAGTGAATGGGAGGTGAGGACACAGAAAGAATGAACATAGCAAGTCCTTGAGAAGTCTGTCTGCGAAAGGGACAGAAAAATAGTACAATAGCTGGAGGGGAATATGGGAGTCAAGGGAATATTGATTATTTTTTAAAACATTGAGTCTCTTGAATATCTACTTAATTTCACTAATAGCTCCTTATTTAGCATGGAAGTACTTTATTATAAGTTTCTAGACTAATAATCTAAATTAACATCATATGTTGATCCTATAGTGTGACTTCAAATGGAACTCTTTTTCTCATTATATAGGGGATGTGCAAAAAAGTTAGGGCCTGACTCCCCAACAGCCTGGTACAGAGAGAGAGGGCCCCTGTCTTCCTCCCACCCCCAACTTGGGGCCTTCCAGAGGTAGTGTCTGTCCCCAGGTGCAGCCCAGCCCCCACAGGAGTCCCTGCTCTCACCTGGTTCTCTGTAAGGTTGAGCTGGGCTGCCAGCTGGGCTCTCTTCTTCCCCACCAGATTGTGCTGTTTTGCAAACACTTTCTCCAGCTCTTTCAGCTGCTCCAGTTTAAACATGGTTCGGACCCTCTTTTGGTGTCTGTCGGTGTCCTGAAGGTCCTTGGTTGGGACCCAGTCTTGGGGGCTCCAGAGGTCTGGGCAGGGAGCCAGCTCCAAACCTGAAGAGCAACAAGCAGCAGGGGGGGTTAGTCAGCAGCCGCCTGCCCACCCGTATTGGAGGGGAGAGAACACACCCACAAGTCCACTACCCTGCCTTCCCCTTGGCCAGGTAACATGGCAGGAAGGCAGAATGCAAAAAGACTGTACAGAAATAACAGGAAACAAATGAGAAAGAAAGGGCAATGCTATGAGACTCCTTGCCTTCACTACTCTCTGGCCAATGGCTTAACTTCTGGGCCTTGATAGGAGTTGCCAAACCTCCTCTTCTCCTTGCTCTCCTCTCCTCGCCTTGACTGCTTTGGGGAACCCCATGGGATGGGCAGAGGAGGCATCCCCAGGGATTCACCCTCTTCATTCATTCAACAAATACTTTTTGAATGTCTACTATGTGTCAAGTATGGTTTCAAGATAAAACAGAAAATCTCTATCTTCATGGAGCTTACAGCTTAGAAGTGGGGGAAACAGTAAACAAGGTAAAAATATATTTAGTATGTCAGATAGCAATAAGTGCTCAGGAGGGGGGGAAAAGCAGGGAGAGGGGACAGGGTGAGTGTGTATGTGTGTTGGTAGGGGGTAGTTTACATCTTCAGAAAGGGTGTTGGTGACATTTAAACAGGTCCACTATGTCTAGCCACTCTGTACATATGTGCCCTGCACATAGATATCCAGCTGGTAGGGTGAGTGGGGTCTAAAATTCTGCCTACTCTCTGTAGGCCCATTTTTGCCCCCTGACAAGGTGCTATGTCTGCCTGGAAGAAAGGATACCTTTTAAAGGGTCACAAAAGCACTATTCAGCTCGCCAAGTTGTGGACCAGTGGAGATGCATCAATCAGGGGGAAGTACCTGAGTCAGGGCTCAGTGGGGATGAGGGAGTGGGCCACTGGGCTATCTAGGAGGAAAGTGTTCTGGGCAGAGGAAGGGCAAGTGTGATGTTAAGTCCACTCAGCCACCACCAGCCTTGGGGAGGCCTCAGGGCTGGCAGACAGACTGCTCCAATGAAGGGAACAGGGCTGGGGTCCTGGCTGCCTGGGACTCCAATCACTGGGCCCACCAGGCTTACCATGTGCCTGACCAAGGTAGGACTAAAAGACCAGGAAAATCCTAGCAGGCATACAACCTGGTATAGTCTGTAGTACCTAGTCTCTCCTGCCTTGTTTCAGAATCATAAGTAATTATGACCCTGGGAGAAGAAATTAGGCTGTATTGTATGTTCCTTAAGAGCTCTGGTTGGAATCCTAGCTCTGCCACCAGTTACCAGCCACAAGACCTTGGGCAAGTCAATATACTTCAGTGAGCCTTGATTTCCTCTTACTTTCAGAGATGTCACAAGGATTGATTTTAAAATATGGTACTTGTGAAGTGCTTATTACTGTGCCAGCTACAGAGCAAGAAGAAAGTCAATGGTTGTTATAAAAAGTATAACACAAGAGATAATGCAACAGGGAAGAGATTGATTATTTTCAAATGGATTAGTTCCAGAGCTGGGAAAAATTAAGCTGGATCCATACCTAATACCATGCACCAAGAAAAATTCCAAATGGAGCAAATATTTAAGTGTAAAAAGGCAACCCCACAAAAATCTAGAAGAAACCAGGGGAGAATTATTTTATTACCTCGGAGTGGGGAAGGTCTTTCCAAATATGATACAAGACATAGAACTCATTTATAAAAAGATATATTCAAACACAAAAATATTTTAAAATTTTGATTTGTAGGTAGGGGGAGAAAAAAATAAAATATTTTTCTACATGACCAAAAAAATACCATAATCAAAGTCAAAAGGCCAGTAAACTGGAAGGGGGGGTACTTGTAATTCATTACAGTCAAAGAGCTAATTTCCCAATATAAAAGAGCTTCTACAAATGGATTGATTTAAATGACCAACCAGAAAAATGGGCAAAGTACATGAACAGATAGTTTACAGAAAGGGAAATACAAATGGCTCTTAACATGAAAAGATGCTTAATCTCATTTATATTAGAGAAATGCACATTGAACCAACACAGAGATAACATTTTCTTTTTATCAGATTGGCTTAATTTCTAAAGTTGGATAACACACTGTGTTGGCAAAATTGTGGGGAAGGGGAACACTCTTAGACACAGCTGGTGAAGGGTAACGGGGGTACCAGCTGTGTGGAGGGCAATCTGGCAAAACTGCATGAGCATATACCTTTTAACCCAGCAATCCCAGCTACACTAGAGAATCCTATGTGCAGGGTTACTCATTGCAGCACTATGTATAATGCATGATGAGAAACAATCAGTGGGGCCTGATTAAATAAATTGTGATATATTCTTACAATGGTCTACTCTGTAGTTGTAAAAGCTCTTTATAGATTGGAAAAATCTCCAAAATATATGGTCCAATGAAAAGAGTAAGGTGCAGAGTAGTGTGTATGGTATGTAACAGGGAAATGAAGGAAAGAATATATATGTATGTGTGTGTATCTATATCCAGGTATTAAATATGCATAAAATATCTCAGGAAGTAGGTGGCTAGGGGTCAGGAGCTGGAGAAGACACTCTTCTTCATACATCTTAGTACACATTTTGACATTTGGACTGTGTGGCTATAACACCCATGCAAAAACTAACTTGAAAATAAGACAACTGTAATATAAAGTAGTAAACTGGTGAGGTGTGGTGACTCATGCCTGTAATCCCAGCACTATGGGGTGCCAAGGTGGGAGGACTGCTTGAGACCAGGAGTTCAAGACCAGCCAGGGCAATGGCAAGACCCTGTCTCTAGAGAAAAATCCAAAAATTAGCCAGTCATGGTGGTGCACATCTATAGTCCCAGCTACTTGGGAGGCTGAGGCAGGAGGATGGCTTGAGCCCAGGAGTTTGAAGTTGCAGTGATCTGTGATGACACCACTGCACTCTAGCCTGGGCAACAGAGTGAGACCCTGTCTCAAAAACAAACAAACAAAAGTAGTAAACTGCAATTCAGACTTCATGTGTGTAGAGAGCTCAGACAAAGCTGACTTAGAGGCCAGGCGTGGTGGCTCATGCCTGTAATCCTAGCACTCTGGGAGGCTGAGGTGGGAGGATCACTTGATGTCAGGCATTCAAGACCAGCCTGAGCAAGAGCGAGATCCCATCTCTACTAATAAATAGAAAAAAAAATTAGCCAGGCAACTAAAAATAGAAAAAAATTAGCCAAGCCTGGTGGCAGGTGCCTGTAGTCCCACCTACTCAGGAGGCTGAGGCAGAAGAATAGCTTGAACCTAGGAGTTTGAGGTTGCTGTGAGCTAGGCTGACACCATGGCACTCTAGTCGGGGCAACAGAGTGAGACTGTCTCAAAAAAAAAATGGGGGCTGACTTTGCACAGCTCCCCGTTACAGTGGTGTGAATCTGGATGGGGTTGCGAGTCCAGGGGAAATGGAGGATTGCGGGGTACCCTGGGAGTAGGAACCAGGGAAGACTGTGTTACAAAGATCCTGGTATGGGTTGATAAGACTCGAAATAACTTTGCTCCCGTTTTCCTCATGGGGATATGGGGAAGCACAAACCAGTCAACGAAAAATGGCAAAAGCCCGTATAGATGGATGTTAATACTAGAGGGAAAAGTTACCTCAACAGTTAAAGTCTCACGGGATTTAAGTGCCCAGTGCTCAAGTACCATCCTAAGAGCTCTGTAAGCACACAGGCTCAGAGCAGTTAAGTGTGGAACCCAAGTTCTCATAGACGTGGGCAGTGGAGGCGGTAATGGGGTCTCCTCCTAACAGTTCCTTCCTAAACAGCCCCACCTGTAGCGTCCACTTCTTCCAGAAAAGGCAGGACCATGGGTTCGGGGAAGCCGCTTTGGGGAAGTGTGTGCACCACCAAACGTCACCCCAAGCGGGTGTGGGAGGGAGCCTAGGGACGCGGATCCCGGGAGCCCGGCTGGGTCCCCTAGCGGCCCCAGCGCTGGCCTTGGCAGCCTCCCGAGCGCGTCCCTGGCCCGCCCGCACACGCGCTGTCTCCGCCCTCAGCGGCGTGCTGGGAAGCCTCGCGCTGGGGTCTTTCTCAGCGAGGCTCTATCTCGGTCCTCGCTTTCGACTGCAAAGTCAACCGTCGTAGACCTCCTTCCGCCTCCAACCGTGTGTGGTTCTCAAACAGCGACTTTTCCACTCGGGTGCCAACTCCCACAGCCTCCACTCTCCAACCCCCGCCCACTACCCCGCACGCGGGCGCCGGGCTGCCTTACCTGTGACGCTGAGGCCCTGGAGGCCGAAGTGAGCCACGCGCAGCCCCTGCATAGGCTGCTGAAGGCATAGCGGGTAGAGACTCACGCTCAGGTAAGCGGGCAGCCACGTCGCCGGGCACACCCAGGGCAGAACCGGGACAGGATACTGGGAGGGAGCGGTCCAGAGAGCCGGGAAGACGCACGCGGAGCCTGACAGCTGGGAGACAGCCGGCACGCGGGGGTCCGGCTTCGCCAGGATGGCCTCGACCGAGAAGGACTCGAGGCGTCCTGGAGCGCGGGGCGCGCGGGGGCCCGCGGGGCCGTGCAGGAGCTCGGGGGACCGGGGCGCCGGAGAGCTGCCCGAGCGCGGGGGCTGGGCCCCGGCTCCCGAGGGAAGGGGCGGCCGGTTGCCTCGCGGCCCCGGGCTGTGCATGGCGTGGCCTTCGTCAGGGCCGGCGCAGGGAGAGGAACCGGGGGCCTCTGGGGCTGTGTGGGGAGCTGGAGAGGCGAGTGAGAAGACCCTGCAAAAGGCAGCAAGTAAGACTTGTTGCTCAGGACCCGCCCGGCGCTCAGTGAGGGCTCTTAAATTTGGCGGGGCGGGGCGTGGGCCGACCTTTTCTTCCCGCGGCCCAGGCGGGGCCTCCGAAGCCGTGCACGCCCGGCAGCCCCGGCCCACGCCCAGCCCGGGCTGAGGCCAGGTGGGCACATCGCCAAGGACTGTGCTCCCTCCCTTCCTCTGCTTTTAAAATGCCCACCCTGGGGCGGTCGGGGGAAGGACTCTGAGCTAGCGGGTGATCCTGGGCTAACCACCCAGGGAGCCGCTGGGAGCCGTCTTTGCCTCTCTGGTCACCGAGCAGCGATGCCCCCCTCCTCCCCGCCCTGCTGGGGCGGAGCTGCCATCTGAAGAGAGGTAGCGCCTCTGTCCAGGCCTGAGCTGATCCGCGCCGCCTTTGAAGCTGAAGCCCCAGCCAGATTCACCCAAGACCAAGCAGACGTTTTTGTTTTTGTTTAATTTAAATATCTATAAGCACAGTGAAAAGTAATTTTCCTCTCCTGTCTCCCGCTGTCCACTTTCCCCTGCCTGGAGACACCAGTGTGTCTTTTGAATCTTTCCAGGAACTTTTTGTTCCCACATCGCCTAGGGCACCACTGGAAAGACCTTTTCTATACCCCCAAAGGTGGAAAGGGAAAAAACTAACATGAAGGGTTAATATACAGAGTTGTTAAGTATTGTAACGGTTCCATATTAAGAAATACTAATTCATTGCCAATGCCTAGGAGTTGACGGCCTATAAAAATCCTTGCGTTGCGCGGGTGCAGGGCAGGCATTTGTGTCCAGTTTTACAGATGGATAATCAGCCCTGTACTTACCAGCTGTTGTCCTTGGGCAAGTTACAAGTTACTGTTTGTCTTTCCTCACCTATAAAATGGACAATAATAGTTGCCACCTCATGGGGTAGTGAGGATAAAAGGAGTCAATGCATGAGGTGCCCTTAGAACTGGCCTGGCACACGGTGATAACCATGCAGTGATTGTGGCTCCCATCGCGTTCTGCCTTCCCAAATTGATGCCTAACTCCAAAAGTATTCAGGATGAGGGTGATTCCGTGTCATTTTCGATAGGCGTCCGCTGTTTGGGAACAAGCACACCTCCTTTTGATCCGACAGCTAGGAGTGGGTGGACGCTGCAGGCTCTGCCTCCTCCCTCTTCAGCAAATACAGGCTCTGCCCTCTGGGCAGCTTTTCAAGCTGCCTGAAACGTGAGATTGTCTCAGGGGCGACAAGAGGGTCTCAGGCCTATGCTTATTGTGTTCCCGCCAAGGCGTGCTGGGTCAAAGATGAAAGAAGACAAATCTGGGAAGGGGCGTGGCTGGGATGCCAACTCGGAAGAGGGAGCAAGGTCAAATTCACTGAGAGTTGGGGGGTCCGGTGAAAGTCTCAAATCCTACACACAGCAGTCCGCCTCTCAACGGGTTCCTTTTTGAGGTGCTGTTCCTCGAGAGGGGGAGGCAGTGCGACCCTCAGGATCAACTGAGACCCAGAGGGCAGTGCCAAGATGCCAACAGCATGCCTTGTGAGGAGGGACTCTTGGGGACCCACATTTTCAGGCCCACAAAGATGACATCTGCTGTTGGGGGACAGTGAGGAATGTGACTGAAAATGTGGGTTCTGGAATTGGACAAACTTAGCTTCAGCCCAGCCTCATCGAACATTTCTGTGACCTGGGACAAGTGGCTTATTCACTCGTAAGCCTCAATTTCCTGTAAAATGCAAATGATCTCTTAGGTGAAAAAGCAGTACTTACTTGGTGGGATTGTTACAAGAATTAAGTGAGATTATGTTTTTAGCTAAGTGTTTTAAGCTCAGTGATACTTATTATGGGAAGAGAGGCTGTTGGCAATGGCAGATGAGCTGGACTAAGCTTCAAAAAGGGTGCAGTGAAAGATAATATGAGGCCAGATATTTAGGAGCAAATTAAAGTGTCTGATCTATGTCCCTCTGTGAACTGAGACTCTCAATGGGTTAATTTGGCTGCAGCATACACCCTGGAAAGGGGGAAGGTGACAAGGAACAAGACAAAACTTGTAACATGGAAAATTTGCGAATATTTTGGTACATCTATTTATGCTGCTTTGGGGGTAAAAAAAATATGGTCACTGGATTTTCATTATGTAATTCACTGCTTGAGTACATAATTATCTGTTTTTTTTTTTGTTGTTTCACTTATTCCATCTCAGACTAAATTCTTGAGCATAAGCATTAATATCCCCAATTTATATGTAAGTAAATAGAGCAAGAGACACTAACAAAATTGCCATGATTCAAATCCCCTAGGTATATGGTTTTAATTTGCATTTATTTCCCTGAAGGCTGTTCACTATGACCATCTTTTTATATGCTTATCAGCCACTTGAATATCTTCTTTTGTATGAAGTGCCTGTTCAACTGGTCTGCTTATTTTTGTGTTGGGCCAATATCTTTTTATTTTATGAATTTTATTTATAGAGAAGTATAGATAATTTGGAATGAAGTCCTTTGTTGCAATATATATATAAGGAAATACCTTCTTCCACTCTGTGATCTGCCTTTTCATCCTTTTTTTTCTGATGCACCAAGAAATCCTGATTTTAATAAAGTTTAATGATCTACTTTGATGTCCTTTAAATGAAATCTTTGCCTAACCCAAGTCATGAAGATAATCTCCTGTTGTTATTTTTTTGATTGTTTGTTATTTTACCGTTTACATTTAGGTCTGGAATTGATTTTGTGTAGGTGTTAGGGAAGGGACTTTTTAAGGATAAGTCAAAATCTGAAGCTAGAAAGGAAAATGTTGATTGAGTCTAAGACACAAAAATTTAAAAATTAAGTGTGCCCAAAATAAAACAAATCTGATAACAGACTTAAAAAAGACTGATAGGACTGTACGTGAACTTGGCACTTTATAAAAGGGAATATCCAAATAGCTTAAAAGCATATGAAAGGCACTCAGGGAAATGCAAATTCAAATTGCAACGTGATCCACTACACACCCACCAGAAGATGGACAATACCAAGTGTTGATGAGAATATGAAGTATCTAGAGCTCTTATCCACTGAATGCAGGAATGTAAATTGGTACTAACATTCTAGAAAATGGATTTGGGATTATTTACTAAAGCTAAACATAGGAATACCCTATGACCCAGCAATTCCACTCCTAGGTACAATATATACCCAACAAAAATATGCATATATGTTTAACAAGAGAATTGTTCAAGATTGTTCATAGCAGCATTATTTGTAGTAGCCCCAAATTAGAAACTACCGAAATGTCTGCCAACAGTAGAATAATGTGTGATATATTCATAATGGATTATCACATAGCAATGAGAATGACTGAACTACAACTATAAGCAATAACATGGATGAATCTCATGAACATAATGTAGAAAGAAAGGAGCCAGACACAAAAAGAATACGTATTGTGTGATTCCATTTATACAAAGTTTATAAACAGGCTGTTAAAAAAAAACTTTAGGTAAATTAAACTTAACAGAGTTTAACTGAGCAAAGAACAATTCACGAATTGAGTAGAACCAGAACAGGTTCATAGAAACTGGGGCTGCTGCATGATTGGATAACATTTATGGACAGAAAAAAGAGAGTAACATAGAGAAAATGGAAGTGAGGTACAGAAACAGCTAGATTGGTTACAGCTCAGCCTTTGCTTTATTTGAACATGGTTTGAACAGTTGGCCGTGTGTGATTTACTGAAGCATGGCTGCTGTGAGTGGCTGAGACTCAGGTTTTCGGTTTATTTACTTAGTTAGTTAGGTTGCAGTTTGTAAGGTAGGGACTCAAGTATGTGAGTACAGAGGTCTTCTCAGGCCAAATTTAGTTTTATTTAACAAGGCAAAACTAATCTATTTTGTTGGAAGTCCGGATAATGGTTGGGGTGGTTATTGAGTGGCAGGGGGCATGAAGAGAACTTCTGGGGTGCTAGTGATGTTCTATTTGTTAATCTGGGTGCTGGCTACACAGATCTATACACTTTGCGAAAATTCAGTGAGCACTTTTCTGCATGTATGCCACTTTAATAGAAATTTTAATAGAAAGTTTTCTTAAAAAGATGTCAGAGAGTAAAACCGTTTGGTACACTTTCCCACTCCCTTTAAATTACAGAGCAATACTAGATGAAATATTACAAGAGAAATCCAAAATGACAAGGTCAGGCTCAGAAGCAAGCTAAACATTTCTGTGACCCAAAAGTGGAACAGCAGCTGAAGGCAGCCTGGGAACTGCTGGGCTCTGGGTCTGGAATCAGACAGAATCAGCTGTGAGTCTGGTTGACCCTGGGGTTGATGGACTAAAAAGTTACCTTGGAAGCCTGGCTGGTATTCATCACGTGAAGCTAGGATACAACTTTACCTTCGTTCCTGGTCTGGGCCATTAGCTGGCCTTCCTAATGGTATTTAGTTGTAGTAGTTTTGCTATTGATTTTATTCAAACGACATGGAAGTACCAAGATGTTCCCCATTCTCCTCTTGATAGTCAGGATCAATCACACCAGGCTATCCAATAATCTTCTACATTGCTTGTTGGTTCACTGGCAAGAGAAGCCCAGAATAGCTAGGGGCAGTCTAAACTTCCAGATCAATGGAACCACTGCTATCTCCCCTGTGGAAATAGTTCTCTTTGGGGGACTAATACCTCTAGATCAGCAGAGCCCAAAGTTAGTTACAGAGATATGAAGCCAAAATTTCGCTAGAGAAATACTATGTACTATACTGAGGGATCTGTTCTCATTTCTACCCTGTGCTTCCTACCCACAAATCCTGGTTTCAGAATCCTCTTTGCACTGTACGTCAGTATAACTAAGGCTTCAAAAGGCCATTTTACTGTTCTTTTAAGCCGGCTGCTTCAGGATAGTGGGGAACCTGGGAAGACCAGTGAATTCCACGAGCCTGAGCCCATTGCTGCACTTCATTTGCTGTGAAATTAATTCTTTGGCCAGAAGCATTGATGTATGGATCACCATGATAATAAATAAAGCATTTTATAAGTTCACAGACGGTGATTTGGGGAGAAGCATTGTGGGCAGAGAAAGCAAATCTGCTAGCACTCTGGGAGGCTGAGATGGGAGTATCGCTCAAGGTCAGGAGTTGGAGACCAGCCTGAGCAAGAGTGAGACCCTGTCTCTACTAAAAATAGAAAGAAATTATCCAGCAACTAAAAATATATAGAAAAAAATTAGCCGGGCATGGTGGCACATGCCTGTAGTCCCAGCTACTCGGGAGGCTGAGGCAGTAGGATCACTTGAGCCCAGAAGTTTGAGGTTGCTGTGAGCTAGGCTGATGCCATGGCACTCTAGCCCCAGCAACAGAGTGAGACTCTGTCTCAAAAAAAAAAAGAAGAAGAAGAAGAAAGAAAGAACAAAAGAAAGAAAGCAAATCAGTGTCACAGTAAATGGATATTCCAGTGAGAACAAAGCAATCACCTTTCTACATGACCAACCTGACACCAGATGGCTGGTTGATTTCCATATTGAAGGCTCAGTGTTGGTCTCTGCTGTTGGCAGGTTGGGCACTCAGCAGTAGCTATAGCCAATTGCCCTTGGTGAACGGGAATCCATGTACTAAGCCCATGCCTGATCCCTATCCCTCCCTCCATGGCCACATTTTTCATGAGCCCATTATGGTAACCATACCTACTTTGTCTTTGGTGATCAATTATCATTACTTGCCATGGTAACTGGGAATCCCATCATCCCAGTTGAATTTTGGAGCCAGCCCAATGGTGTAAGTTCCCTCTACCATTTCTGGCCTTCAGAGAATAGCCATCATAGAGTTCTTCAAGGATATCAGGGCTTTCCTCATGAATGTGTTTCTCATAGGCTTGGTGAGGGAATTGTCCTCTGGACCTTCCTGGGCACATATTAAGGGGAAGGTAAACAGGTCTCATATGATAGGTCTACCCTAGCATTCCAATCTTCCTTAGCCATTGGATACCTTCTTCTACAGTATACCAAAGAAGTTTTGGCATGTCTTTTTTTGTTTGTTTGTTTTTTTGGAGACAGAGTCTTACACTGTTGCTTGGGCTAGTGTGCCGTGGTGTCAGCCTAGCTCACAGAAACCTCAAACTCTCGGGCTCAAGCAATCTTTCAGCCTCAGCCTCCCAAGTAGCTGGGACTACATGCATGCACCACCATGCCCGGCTAATTTTTTCTATATATTTTTAGTTGTCCAGCTAATTTCTTTCTATTTTTAGTAGAGACGAGGTCTCGCTCTTGCTCAGGCTGGTCTCAAACTCCTGAGCTGAAACAGTCCTTCTGCCTCGGCCTCCCAGAGTGCTAGTATTACAGGCGTGAGCCACCACGCCCGACCAGTTTTGGCATTTCAAATTCTAGATTTCAATCAACCAACTGAACAATCTGTTAGAGTCGCTCCAGGTAACACATTGATTTAGCACTCTCCACTTAGTAAGCCCTTATAAATAAATTCAGCCTAATATGACTTTATATTGCTTCTACTAGGATCTCACACCTTTGGGATCCATGTCCATACATTTCCCCTGGTTTCTGTCTACATAAATTGACAACATCCTGCAGTTGTTTTGGTGTATGTAGTTGTTTTGGTGTGTATCATATCTTCTCATGGGTCATGCTTTGTACTTCACTCTCTGGAGCCTGTTTGGACTTGAGTCTACAAGTAATGAGAGGTGGTGGAGGTAGACCCTGAGGGCCATCACTTCAGGGAAGGCCATTACAGGTCCTTCAAGGAAGGAGAGACTAACTTCTTCAGACAGGAGTGGAAAGCTGCTTCTACTGGGAAAGGCAGTTCAGCAGAATTTAGTGTCTCAAGGTCCCCAGACTCGGAACCTCCATCGCTATTTTCAGGGTCTCACTTCTTCCCAGTCAATGACTTAATTTTTAACAGAAGAGATCTGCAAGGTTGGGAACATAATTTGCACCATAGGATAGCCATGAAACTTTCAGATCCTTTCAATGGACCTTGAGATGGGAATTTAAAGATTGACTCATTATATTTTTTCCCCAAGTTATTCAGGGCACTTAGAAACAACCCATTATAATTGTTATAGCCAAGAAAATACTTGGTCAATCAAAGCTTTGACTTCTATAGGCACCTGATTACAGTTGTCTACAGGTGATCATTTAAATAATGATTTTTTTCCTCCATTACACACCATGGAGTACCAATGATCTCCTTACCCCTGGGAACCTCTGATAAGGGTCATTTGTGCCCTTAAATTTACTTAGACCACAGAATCAATCCTAGATGACTCAGACTGAATTTAGAAAACCCATTACTCACTCAGGTTCTGTTCCTCTTGGAACCATGTCCACTAGCAGATTCTGTATTAGTCATGATCCAATCAGAGAAGCAGAGCCACTAGAAATGAACTAGAATAAAAAATTTGTTGGGGAAATTTGACCTTACACGGTTGTGGGAGCTGGTTAGATAGTCTATGTGAGGGTGCTACTCTGGGACTATGATCTGCCGTCAGGTAGTTGGGAGGGAAACTTGGGTGTGAAGTGGGGGAGCCAGGACAAACCAGGACCCAGGGCAGAAGCAAGGATGAGCTGCAGCCCCCCTTGGTCTCATGCCACCTGCAAACCTCTCACTTAGTTAATGCAGGTGACCTGCAAGAAAGTCTGGTGTCCTTTCTGGAACTAGGCATATCTTTACCCCAGGAGCTGGGAGAACTGAAGAGGGTCTGGTGGGAGCTGAAGGAGCTATGTGCCCAGCTGCTTCACTTCTGCCTCCCAGGCACCATGCAGATTTCGCCTGTGGCCAGCCCTAGCCCAGAACCATGCAGGGAAGGAAACCCTGAAAAATGTAGTTCCAGCTTAGCTAAGTTGACACAATACAAAGCCACCACCATGCATAATATAAATATGTAGTAAAAGTCTCAAGGTATTCTTGGGCATGATAAATATGACAATCAAAACAGAGATGAGCTCTTTTCATCTCTCTTTCCTTCTTTCTATCTTTCTGAAAGGAGGCTTTTTCATGCAGAAGAAAGGAGAAGGGAATAGGATTAGCGAAGGGCGTGTGGGTTATCAACTTTCTGTATTGTTTTATTTCTTAACAGAAAACAACTGTAGTAAAAATGTTTGATAAAACTGAGTGGTTTACCTGGTTGACCCTGCCAATAGCAAAACAAAACAATACAAAAAACTAGGTGGTGGTGGGTATATGGAAATTTTTTAAATTTTTATTTTAAGAGATGGGGTCTCACTGTGTTGCCCATGCTGGAGTACAGAGGCTATTCACAGTTGTGATCATAGCTTACTGCAACCTCAAACTCCTGGCCTCAAGTGATCCACCCACCCACCTCAGCCTCCCAAGTAGGTAGGAATACAGGCGTGCACCACTGCACCCTGGAGATTCTTTTTATTATTCTCTGTACTTGTCTATGGGATTGAAATGTTTCTTATTTTTTCTTAAAAAGACAAAATACAATTTGAGAAAATGTTACAAAACAAAAGCCAGTTGATAGATAAATTTCCCTAATATAAAAATGTTCTTACATATCAGTAAGGAAAAAGCAGATAGCCCAAAAGAAAAATGGGCAACACAATTCATAGAAGAAGAAATACAAATAGATCATAAGACTATTAAAAGATGCTCAATTATAGTAATGGATATAAATATGATAAATGATAGTTTTGACTATTCCATTCCCAAGATTAAAAAGATGATAATATCCAGTGTTGGTGAAAATGTAGGGAAATAGTCGTTCTCATATATTACAGGTCTCATGTAAATTAGTTCCATTTTGGGGGAGAATAATTTTTAATAACTACTAAAATGTTAAAATATTCCTTTTCAAGGTTTCCTGCCTAAAGATATACATTGTAGCATCTTCTATAGTATCTTAAGTGTTCCCTAGATCCCCAAATCCCCAATGCCTAGAAGCAACCCAGACTTTTCTGATGAAATTAATTTTTGGCACACACCTTGGAGAAGTTTTCTTTTTCTCACTTAATTGTGGAAATCTCTCCAAGCCACGTGGCTTGGATCTAACTCATTTTTTTAATGTCTGCACAATGTTCCACAGCGTGGGTAGACCACAATGTATTCAACTGTTCTGTTGCAGGGTATGCAGGTTGCTTTCAGCTTCTGCCCCTGCAAACAGAACTGATAATAAACATTATTTTAAATATATATTGTACACTGGTGCTTTATTTCTATACAAAAAGATCCATGAATAAGATTCATGGACAAAAACTTATATAAGTTTATATTTTAAAATTGTAATAGATATTACCATATTGATTTCCAAATAACTCTGTAATAATTCATATGGCCCTTGTTATCTGCTATATCCTGAGGACCCAGCACAATGCCAGGGACTCAGTTGGCCAAACTAACATATATATATGTGTGTGTGTGTGTGTGTGTGTGTGTACATATATATATATATATATATATTTTTTTTTTTTAAGAATGGATAAACTCGTCCAGGAGCTCTCCAGCTGTCCTCCACCCAAATTCTTTCTCCCTTCCCAACCCTGTCTCCCCACTAAGGAACTCTCTTTCCTTCTTTGTCTGAACCCTTTAATATGCAGGTGAACTGGATAGAAAGGAGAAGGAGGGAAAAACAGTAACAATAATCATCAGTAATATTTACAGATCACTTAAGCTTTGCACTTGGGTCATCTCAATGAGTTTCCTTCTCTGGACTGAGGGAAGAGGCATACTGTAGACACCAACGTTTTGAGCCTTAGTTGAGATCTCAGAGCCACTGGGGAAAAGGGGTTGGGAGGCTCCTTTGTGCCCATTCTCCTAACATTGTGAACCCTTGTCCCTTTTCTCCTTTTTCACTCTCCCTTTTGCAGGATAGCTTTTCATCTCTCTCTCTCTCTCTCTTTCTGTCCTTCTTTCTCATCTTTCTGAGAGGAGGCTTTTTCATCCAGAAGAAAGGTGCTAAGTGGTGGCCATACAGTTTTTTGGAGCTAGTTGGAGTACCCAGATGAATCAGGCTCAAGTCAAGCCCAGCCTGCAGGGTGAGAGGGCAGAGAGCTGCCTTGGGGAAGCCCCACACCTCCTCCTCCTGCCTGGGCTGTCTCAGCTCCAGCCAACACCTGCTCCTCTCCTCCTCTTCCCCTCCTGTGTTTCCTGCACCTGACAGGCCAAGAGCAAACAAGGTTGTTTGTTTGTTCCTCCCTCCCCGGAATGCACAGTGACACCAAGGAGGTGCTATATATGCTAACACACATTGCACTTTGCGGTTACCTAGTGTTTCCTAATTTTTTCATATGTATGCTGCTTTTAAGACTTTTTCTGAAATCCTGTGCTCTTCAATTAGACTGAAGTCAACAAACATTTACTTGTTTGAGGCCTATTCTATGTGTTGGGTTTTATTAGGGATACAAAGAGCAATGAAAAATACAGTTTCTGCCCAATAGGAACTCAAAGCCTCATGGTGGGAGTGGGGGGAAGGGACAGAGACTCATCTAGGAGTGCAACTGCCAAACTAAAGGGACAGATTCTATACGAGTATGAAGGATAGAGAGATTAGTGATAACTTCATAGGTCCAGGAGGGCTCCTTGGAGGTGACTTTCCTCTGCAGATATTTTACCTCCAAAGAGAGGGAAGCCTACCAAGGCACAGGACTGGGTGAGCTCACGCAGAGAGAAAATGCTGTAGTAGAAGAGAGAAGAGCTAGTATGGACCCCTTAGGGACTGCCACCTTTAAGGATGGGCAAAGACAGAGGAAGAAGGATTGGTCAGAGAGGAAGGATGAGGAACAGGCAAACGACCCTCATGCAGTGAGACAAGTATGTTTTCTGTCCATTTGGAGCACTTTAGAGCTGGTTGGAACTTTAGCAGCAAACTAGTCAAAGCCCTTTCTTGTAAATGAAAAGACATTGAGGATCCACTGGGTGTGGAATGATTTGCCCAAAAGGCAAAACTTGGTCCAGGACTCTGAACTTCCAGCTCATTCTACCCTAGATCGCTGTGACAACCCAAGATTCATGTCAGTACCTTATTCATCTCTTTATCCCAGGTGCTTAGCACATAGTAGGTACACACAGGTGTGTTCGTTGCATTCTCTTTCTCTCCTATTGCTCCAGTTTCTGAAGAAAGGGACAAGAAAGAAGGTTGGCCCTCCACTGACCCCCTGTCATCTCACAGGCACTGTGCAAGGTGTACACTTATGCTATCTTGTTGATCCCCAATCATATTGTTATTCCCATTTTACAGATGAGGAAACTGGATCTGGGACAGCAATGTGACTTGTTTTACAGGTAGTAAACTTCCAGAATTCAAACCCAGGGCTGTCTGATTCTAAATCCCACAAGTAAAGTGTCCATTTAATGGCTGACATTGAATCAAAATGAATTGAATTGATTTTTCCTCTGTGTCCACAGCCCTTAGAGGGGAAAGAGGTATTTTTTCCTTTGGGGCTGAGTGGAAGATGGAGTTGTAGTAGAAGAGTGTGTGTGACAGTAAATCCTTTTAAGGGCTAATTATTTTTTTTTAATTTCAAAACATTACAGAGGTGCAAACGTTGAGGTTGCATATATTGCCTTTGCACTGCCTGAGTCAGAGGTACAAGCATGCCCATCCCCAGACAGTGCACACCACACCCAGGACTAACTATTTTTAACTACTCATAACTGACTGAACTTCCAACTTCTGGTATAAGAGGTGAACAAAGATATGAGCTCTTTTTAAAAAAAATCATAACCTATCTTAGGCCTTAGCTCCTCTCTCAGCATCCTCACCATGCCAACCTGGTCTGAGGGGCCTTGTCGAGATGGGCAGACACAGAGAGAACTGGGTGATGATGTGTGTGTCTGCAAGTGCCTTGTAAGCAGATGGAGTCAGAGAGAGGAGAAGATGAGAGAACCACCTAGAAAGGAGTTTCTGGGCTCAGAAAAGATAGAGATGCTGGTGGTGTGTGTGTATTTATATGTGTGTGTGTGTGTGTATTTGTGTGTGTGTGTGTGTGTGTGTGTCTTGCAGGTAATTGTCAGGTAGTGTTTGGCAGGGGGAAGAGGACAGTCTTGTCACAGGCCCTGCATACCAGCCCAGACCTCCTTCCTCCCTTGGTAACCTTTGCCACCTGGTCCTAAGGTGATGGAGGTTGAGTCCAAGAGGAGGGCAGGTTGGGCGAGGACTGGTGGGGGAAGGGCACTGAAAGTCCTGGGAAAAGCCATTATTAGTCCAGGTACAGAGGCTGGGCCTTGCCACCCACCAGAGGTCTAAGACTGCGATGGGGACTCTGACTGCCTGTTTGTTCAGCACTGAACTAAGGTTCCTGTTAGGAAGTTGGTATCCAGACTGATTTGTTTGCTGTTCACACTTGTATGGGGGGCTCCCCCTCGGAGTCCTGGCTTTAAACACAGGGGTGGCAGTGGGAAGGGGGAGTATGGGCTGAACTCTCAGTCCCCAGAATCCAGAGAGTAATCTGGGAAAGTCAACATCTGCGGGCTCCTGGAAAGGAGAGGGGAGGGTTGGACCCCACCAGAAGCTGCTCAGCCCTGACTCCCCCCTATCCTGAGATGAGCCACATGGGGGCTGGTCCAATGAGGAGTCCTGGTCAGAAAGGGTTTATAGTTTGGCTTCCTCATTCATCAGGGAAATTCCCTAGTGATGAACAAATTATGCTAATGCTGGCATCTGCCTCTGATATTCTGACTTAGTTGGTCCGAGGTATGGCTGGGGTGTCAGGAGCAGAAAAGGCTTCCTAGGTGATTCCACTGTGCAGCCAAGGCCAAGAACCACTGCTCTAGAGGCTACCAACTCCTCAAACCTTAATGTCTACACAAAGCATCAGGGGATCTAGTTCAATCACAGCTCCCAACTCAGTAGATCTGGGTTGGGGCTGTAGATTCTGCATTCTAACATGCTCCCAGAGGATGCTGCTGGTCCAGGGACCATATGTTGAGTAGCAAAGCTCTGCATTGGACTTCTCATTCCAGTTATCCTCACTGCTCAGAGGCAAGGGGACAGAACCAAGTCTCCAAGCTTCCTGCACCTGTTTACCTAGCCCACCCTCTTCCTGCTACCTTACTTCATAATGTGATCAACTGACCTCACAGGCTCTCTGGCCAAGGCCAGTCCTTTAGGACTTCTCAGGGTCTAAGTGGACAAACAGATCCTTTACCCTACCTAAAACAAACCACTTCAACTAGCTCAGGTTGTGGAGTATAGCAGAGTAGGGGAACAGGGCAGGAGCAAAAGTAACAGGCACTAGGCTAGACATGGTAGCCCTGGTCTGTAGTCCCAATGCTTTGGGAGGCCAAGGCAGGAGGATCGTTTGTGGCCAGGAGGCTCAAGGCCATACAGCACTATGATCACACCTGTGAATAGCCACTGCACTCCAGCCTGGGCAACATAGTGAGAACTTGTCTCAAAAAAATAAATAAAAGTAAACAAAGTAGCAGGTACATCCTTTTCTTGTCCTTTTGGGAACTTAGGCCTCTTGGACAGATAGAACATAAACATTGTGTGGCCGAGTGTGTTTCCAAAGATGGCTGCAATAATACTTTCCTTCCCGTGTGCTCTGTTGCAAAGCAGCCTTGCCATTTCCCCATTCCCTCTTCTTGGATCTGGGCTAGCCCTGTGACTTGTTTTGGTCAATAGAATGTGAAGAAAGTGATGTTGCATAACTTCTGAGGCTGGCCGTCATGAGCTGAGCTTTCCTTCACTGTTGAGATATTCGCTCTTGGGCTCTAGCTGCCATGAGAAGAAGCCCAGGCTAGTCATGTGGAGAGAGAGAGAGGACCCAGCCTCCCAGCCAGCTCTACCAAGGCCCTAGATTTATGAATGAAGCTATCCTGGATATTCTAGCCCCGGCCACCCTCTGATTGCAACCAAGACAAGTTACATAATTTGTGGAGCTCATTGCAAAATGAAAATGTGTTCTGGTCTGAAGAGAGGAGCCAAAAAGAAAAAAAAATGAAAATGCGGAAGCCATTGTTCAAAAATTATTTAGAATTTTGAGATGGCAACAGCACATCATTAAACTAACTGCAGGGTTCCTTTGGTGTAGGGCTCTGTGCAACTGCACAGGTTGCATGCCCATGAAGCTGGCCCTGACTGCAACCTTATAAGATATCCTAGCTGATACCACATGAAGCAGTAGAACGTGCCAGAAGAGTTCTGCCCAAATTACTGACCCCTAGAACTGTGAACAAATAAAATAGCTGTTGTTTTAAGCCACAAAGTTTTGGAGAGGTTTGTTACAGAACAGTAGATAGCCAAAACATATCGCATGGTCTGACTCTTTCATAGAATGAGAGATCCCTGAGAGGAGGCCCTGCAGGTCAAGGACTTGGAAATCTTGTGTTGTAAGACTGATGCCAGGCTCTTAGTAAATGACAATGTTTGTTCACTGAATCTCTAGATCTGTGAAGCTGAAGACAGTTCATGCAACAGAGTCAAGAACTAACTAACTACAATTCAGTGCTTGAACATGTAAATTCCCCAGAATATGCTGGCCTGGTTGAAGGCAGGAATGCAGGGGTCCATCATCACTCTTGCTTTGCCTCTTCCCCAGGGTAGAAAGCCTGGAGAAGCCAAGGAATAAAGGTCTTTGGAGTTAGGCAGACCCAGGATTATATCAGGCTGGTGCACATTCACATCCTGGGAGCGACATCCTCTTCATCCGTCCCCATCCTGCTCCCTGGACAGCCTTTCCCACCCCAGCAAATGGCATCTTCACCCTGCCAGCTGCTCAGGCCAAAAAACTCAGCATCATCTTTGGATCCACTCTTCCTTTCACTCTCACATCCAATTCATCAGTGTCATCCTCTAACTTCAAGATGCATCCAGAATTTGACCTCATCCAACCACCTCCACTGATACCACCATGGGCCCAGCCTCCTATCTCTCGCTGGCATCACTGCAGTAGCTGCCTATCTGCTCCCTTGCTTCCTCCTTGCCCCTCAGCATCCTTCAATGCAGCAGCCAGAATGGTTCCAGAAAAAAGGGTCAGATCATGTCATTTCTCTGCTCACTACCCTCCAGTGACTCCCCAAGTCACCCCAGGTAAGGGCTGACAAGGCCCTACACTCCTCTTTCTAACCTCACCCACTGTTATCCCCCTCTGACTCTGCTCCAGCCACACTGGCCTTCTGGCATTCCCTTGACCAAGCACACTCCTACCTCAGGACCTTTGCACTTGCTGTTCCTGCTGCCTGGAATGCTTGTCTTTCAGATATCTTCATGACTCATTCCCTCACCTTCTCTGGGTCCTTGCTGAAATGTCACTTTTTTTTTTAAATGGTTGTCAGTGTGTAGATGTCACCTTTTTAATGAGGCCTTCCCTGACTTGACCTTCTCTATCTTAGCCTACATTCCTTATTTCCCCGTACTGCTTAGTTTTTCTCCTATCACCATCCAACAAACATCTATCTTATTTATTCTTATTATCTCTCTCAATAAGAATGTAAGCTCCCTAAGGGCAGACATTTTTTCCCCTTCCCACCAATCCCCAGAATTTTTTTCTTTAAATAGAGACAGGGTATCCCCTATGTTGCCTAGGCTGGACTAAACTTCTGGGGCTTGAGGGATCCTCCTGCCTCAGCCTTCTGAGTAGCTGGGACTACAGGTGCACTACACCATGCCTGGCTTGGGCACCTCGTGAATATTTGTTAAATGAATAAACCAGTGAATGAATGTAACTGATATTAGCTTCATGGACACAGCCCACTTGACTGGATTTAGTGCAGTCGGAAGGAGGTTATAAAGATACAGCTCCTGGCAAAGAACTGCACACACATGTGGGTATGGGGGGGGCAGCAGGAAGCAGCTCATTAGTTCAGTGTCTGCCCCTTTGGTCAGGTGTTTCTCTCAAAGATCCAGGTAAGCTGCCACCAGCCTAGGTGTCTGGTCCAGGGTTAACAGGGCTTGAGCCTTCATCTAGGGGATTCTGGGTTGGGACTGATTTGGGCCAAATACATCACTGTATTGCTTGAAACTTGTAGCTTTTCTAAGCAAAAATAAATATCTGAACTCCTGCAAGCTCCCCTACCCACCTCCTTCCAAATCTTATAGTTTATCATTTAATTCAGTTACTCTCAATCTTTTTTCTGCATTTAGGAAGACTTTTATTTTTTATTTTCTTTTCTTCTTTTGGATCTCTGGAGCAGAGGACTGAGGTAATGTCTCCAGCTCGTTCATGGCTGTTGCCATCAGAGGCCCATACCAAACCCCGCAATTCTTTTTATTTTCCCTCTTTATCCCCATTCCCTTGAAATTTCCTCCTCCTCTACTAAGCCCCTCTCTTGTGTATTAGCTATTGATTATTTATGGATCTATGTAAAATATGTAGGGCTGTTCTATATATGTTTTTAATTTACCTAAATGGTATTGTGTATAAATCTCCACTTTCTTTTTCTTTCTTTTTTCCTTCCTTCCTTCCTTCCTTCCTTCCTTCCTTCCTTCCTTCCTTCCTTCCTTCCTTCTTTCCTTCCTTCCTTCCTTTCTTTTCTTCTTTCTTTCTTTCTTTCTTTCTCAAAACTATTTTAAAAGTCTTTCTTTGGTGCTGTATAGATAGAAGTTTCGTTGCTTCTCATAGCTGTTTTCTAGTATTTCATGTTGCGGATGAAAAGTCTGCCGTCAGGTTGATTTTTTATTTCTAGAAACCTATTCTGTCGTTAAAAAGCTTGGAAGGTTTATTTCTTTATCATCAGCATTCAAAAGTTTCAGGAAGATGCTTGGCTCTGTATCTTCTCTCAACATGCCTTTCCAGCTGTGGGCAAGAGGCAGCTGGAGGGGGCAGACATCAGTCGCGTTTGGGATGTACTGAGTATGAGGTGTCTGAGAAACATCCCAGTGGAGATATCTGACAAGAAATTGGATAAGAGAAAATGTCTGGACTGGATATAGATTCGGGAGTTGTCTTCATGTGGGTTCTAGTTTGGAAAGAAAAACACGAGTGGGTAAGATCAAAGAAAGAGGAGAAATAGTCAAGCAGGGAGATGTGTGAGTGGAGCTGCAGGAAGCAGACGGCCATCAGAGGGTCTATTAGGTGAGCAATGGTTTTCCTCCCCTTCCTTCTTTTTTCGAAACTATAATAAAATATTTTAAACACTAAGAAAGTTACAGGTGAAAAATGATACTCAAAACCCACCATCCAACTTTCTTGACATAGCCTTTGCCATTTTTATCTCATTTTTTTTTTAAGTAAAAGCACATCACAGACATATATGGGGCCCCTTTGTACCTCTCCTCCTCCTAATTACTGAACTCCAAGTTTAATTTGGTGTTATCATTCCACACATGCAGTCATACAATTATTCCATATTTGTTGATCCATAAGTAGCTTATAGAAGTATTTTGAATGCTTTTAAACTTTATGTATATAGTATCATGCCATACTTATTCTTCTGTTTGCCTCTTGGTCTCAGCACTATGTTTGCAAATTTTATACATATAGCCCTAGCTTATTAATTTTCATTGCTGTAGAGTATTCCAAAGATGGATATACTACAATTTATTTATCCTATAATACTGTTAATGGACATTTGGGTTGTGTCCAGTTTTGGGTTATTTGAACAGTGTTGCAAAGGACAGCACCTGCTACTCTTGGCTAATGGCCACACTCAGGCCATTCTGGGACCGGAGATCCTTAGAGGATCTAAGGACTTCAGGGACCACCATTTATGAAGCATCTGCTATGTGCTGGATATGGCAAAATCATAGCAGTGACTCCAAACCACAATCTATGAAAAATCGACAGTCTTTTCAAATAAGGCACACAAGGTTCAGAAAAGGGAGGTAACACAACTTGTTGTCCAGGTCACATGGCTAGTAAGTGGCAGGAGGGAAGGGGTACCCTCTCCCCTCTTCAGGCTCCTCTGGCCCTGGCCTTTGCATTGTCCCTCCTTCAGGGAGCTCACAGCTGCAGCCCTGGGGGAAGAGGTGCTTCTGGAGCTTCCCTGGGCTGGTGCTCATCTGTCGGCCAGGGACACTCCTGGACTTGGTGCTGGGAAGGACCTTGTCATGCTCACTGCCTGGGTATGCTCCACCCGGGGACAGAACAGGCGGACTCACAGCGCTGTCCAGCGCAGAATCAGGCCTGTGCCTGCTTGGTGATCCAGGTCCCTGGGAGACAGTATCTTGTTTTCTCAGTCTCCACAGAGCTCCTCCCATAGTGGCCTGGAGAATTTAAGCTCTACCTTAGTGGTTTGTAGAAGTCTGGACTTGCTGTCAGGAAACCCGGGCTCTAGTCCTGCTGCGTGATGCAGGAATGTCAGGCCCCCTGAGAAGTGGGATGATAGCGTCAGATGGTGCTGAGCCCATTAATGGACATATCATTTTGTGTTTTAAGTGCGCTGTCTCGGCGACGATGCGAGGATGCAGGGATGCACGGGGAGAGGCGGGGCGGGGGTGCGGGCGCCTGGAACCCACGGACTGAAGAGCCAGGCCGAGCGAGGGTGTCATTTTTCGAAGCGGGCAGCAGGGGGCGCGCGCAGACCGTACGATGCCGGCGCCCGCCCTCCGCGACCGCTGGCGGGGACCCGACCCTGCGAGCTCGCGGGAAAGGGTTGTGCCGGGAGGGAGAGGCCTCTTTCCCAGGAGCCTAGGAGTTTCACCTTGGCCTACAGACCCCTTCCAAGCTACGGGAAATGAAGCTGGCGTGGGGAGGAGAGAAGGGCGCTGCAGGGGAAGCGGGGACGCCTTGTCGAGCGATGACGACCGCTGCTCTGGCGCTGGGGGAGTCCCTGCTTCCTGAGTGTGGGGGAAATAAGCATTCCCCGCCCCCATCCCAGCAGAAAGACCCGGTCACTTCAGGAAGTGTCCCAGCAGCTCACTAAGCATTTTAGGGGAGGGCGAGGAGGAGAGGGCAAGGGGACGTGAGGGAGGGAAGGGCTCGGCCGGTTCAGAAGTACCCACAGCGGGAGAAAGGGCTGCACAGCCGCCCCAAGAAGAGGGCTGATTACAGAGTGGCTTTGTCTCCCCGCGGGCGGGAGAGGGGGTCTTCGGAGCCAGTCATAGCGAGGCAGGAGCGGGGAGTCCCTGCAACACTCCAGAGAGAGAGGGGCGCGCCTGGGCACGGGTGCCCCAGGGACCAGCCTGCTGCCCTTTCAAGCCCCAGCATCCGACTGGGGGTGAGGAGGATCGGACTCCCAGCCAAACCTCCCAGCCGACACAGAACATACAGCCTGTCTTTCGAGGAAATGGGAGGAGGCTAAGGACCCCACAGAGGGACCTTGAGATGGAATCAGCTGCTAAATTTGTTCACGAACCTTTTGAGCTGGAGAAGAACTGGAGGGCTTCCTAGAGGAAGAGGCTGGGAGCTAGCCTTGATAGGGGGCAGGATTTGGAGAAGCCTGAGTAAAGGCAGGCTTGTAGGGATGATCAGTTTGCCTGGGGGTCCGGAAGGAGCACGGATGGGGGGGCAGCGCAGGACGAGCTCTAGCTGGGATGTGGCAGAGGGCGGTGTGGGGGTAAATCCTACAGCGCCGGGAGAGGAGTTTGTCTGGAGTCCTAGACTGTCCTTCCGACCTGGGGGGCTCTGAGAGGTCTGGCCTAACTCTCGGACGCGTGCCCTGGGGCTGCTGGAAGCCTGTGCGAGGCTCACTTCCCCGCGCGGCGAGAACTCAGACCTGGGCCGGCGATCGGCGAGGTTCCCTGGACACCTGGGGTGACGTCCCCAGCCGCCCGCCCCGGGGCCGCCGGCACTGAGCCCCTGCTGCTGGCCCGCGAGTGCCCGCCCAGGCGAGGGCCCGCCACTCTCCAGCTCCACAACTACACCTTTGGACCGTTTTCCTTCCCCATCCCCAACCGGTTACTCCTTCCCAGGTCCCGCCTGGCAGCTGGGGAACGGGGGGTGCGGGGAGAGGGGAGGGTGAGAGCCAGGCCTGGGGGACTGGGAGTCACGGAGTGTCTGAGGATGGGACGAAAGGGGACGGGGCCCCGGTGGCCTCCTCTGGAAGGAAAACCCCCATCGCTCCCCCTCCCGGTGCCTGCCTCGTCCGAGCCTTCCGGGCCAGCGTGCGGGGGGCCTCCCCTGGGACCGGCGCGCAGAGCCCCCGGGCGCGGTAAAGGCCGGGGCCTCCCCTCCCCCCAACCGAGCCGAGTCGCGGCTGGGCCGGCGTGGCCGCGGGCGGAATCGAGGACAGGGGATTGAGGCGGCCACCGCGTGTTTGCCCAGCGCTCGCCCCAGCCGCCGCGGGCCCTAATCTCCGATACACTTGCGAGTTGGCTTCCTGCCCCGAGGCCCTGGCTCCGCGAACAAACAGGCCGAGCGCGGCGCTGCATCCGAAATGTGGCATTTGAGCAGCGCGGCGGAGGAAAGCCGGGGCGCTGCCAATCGGCGGTAATTGCCCTTCTCCGCCCCTAATCCCCCCGCCGAGCCCCTCCCGCCGGCTGCGGCTCATTGATTAGCGTGGGAGCTGCAGGCTCAGCCCAGCTCCCCAGGGGCCGCCCCAACCCTCACCCCCAGCCTGGGGCTGGTCAGGGCCCCCGAGAGGTCCTTCTGGACTCGGAGCGGGAGAATGTCCCAGAAAAGGGCATTGAGATTGCCAGGGGAAAGATGGGGTGGGGGAGGAGCGGAACATCTGCAAACTTGCAAAGGGAACCCAGGCCGGGCACACCTGCGGCTGAGGGAGGCTGGACCCCAGACCACACGATTCTTAGCGTGGTGAGGGAGAGAGGACTGGTGGGTGCTGCTGGGCTTTGCACTCTGAGAGCTCACTGCGAAGCCCGGGGTTGGGAGATCCCCAACCACTCAAACCCAAACCACCCCAAGGCCCCAGTGCTTCTGCAGTGGAGGGCCTGCTGCTGCTTGTCTGCCCAGAGGGTCGTTCGTGGGCCTCACAGCGCGTTCATTCAGCCCAAATTCAGCCTTTCATTCACTAAACCCGGTGGGAGGTGTAGGTTGATGCACTTTCCAAGCCTGGAAATAGACATGGCCTATTCCACAAGTAATGACAGAGATCAGCGCAGGGAAGGTGAAATAGGGTTACAAAGGAGACTTCAGTGGTGGGAGGGGGAAAAGCCACTGATAACTGTGTGATACTTTCATAGGGACAAGACCCCTTTGCCATCTGGGTGAGTTTTGTTTCTTCCCTTCCACCTTTCAGCTTCCCGTCCAGGCCCAAGCCTACACCCTTTCCTCCTCCCAAAATAGCCACCCCAGGCCAGGAAAATGGAGCCTTTTCCTTCTGAATTGACTTACCTGAGTCTAGGCCCACAGGTCAAAGCATGGCTTCTCTGTGCCGGGGCAAGGCTTGGTGCTGTGACCTTCAGGGGTCCAGGGAGCAGGGGCTCAGACACCTTGAGATGGGGAAAGAAAAGCTGGGGCTGGGGACAGAGGCTGGGCCAGGATGAGAACACAACAGCAGAGATGTAGGAGGGAAACCAGTCTTCTGGCTGGGAGGACTCCACACTAGAGCCTCATGCCTTGGGGCCTCCCCTTAATACCCTTGAGCAGGGCTGGACTAGGGGAGGCAAGTGAAGCTGCACTGAGGCACACGTTTTAAGGAGGCACTCCCTCTCAAGGTCACGTAAGTGCAGGGTTAGCTGAGAGGGGGTGCCTCCTTGCCTCACCCTAGTCTCAGACCTGCCCCCATTTCGCCTAGGAGAGCTCTCCCCTGGCCAAAGGTAGCTCCAGTCATTGCCCATAACCTGTTGACTTGCCTCAGGCCTCACACCACCTCAACATCATCCTCATCATCCTCTGATTACTTGGTTGGTGCTGACTGTCTCCCAGGTGGGACAGCAGCAGGCAGGGACCTTAATAAGTACCCTGATCTCCCACCCTCCTTTCCTCTGAGTTCTTCCCTCTAGACATGAGTGGCTGCAGCGGCCACCCCAGGCTGGCTGGCTTCACCTCAAGCCCCTTTTAATCCCCAGGCCCTGTGCCTGAGCATGACTTTGCATACTCAGTGTGTGTTTGCTCTCACAGCCTCTGATGCTAAGCCCTGCTTCTCTCTCCAGCCAGATGCTGACCTCCCTGAGGGCAGGGACCAAGCCTATCCCTAGAACTTCTTAACCTGCTCTGCAGCACCCAGCCCGAGTGGGCCTCAATATATGCTGTACGATGAACCCGATTGCCCTCGCCCCCATCTGAAGACCTTAGTTGGACACGTCCTCCTAACTCCTTATTTCTGGTTGAGGAGAGGGTGATCCTGGGCTGAAGCCAGGGTCCTGGTCCCAGAAGCCTCTGTTGGTACATGGGCTGTGAGGTCACCTCCTCATACTCAGTAACTGTATCAGGCGATTATAAAGATCCCAATATTCTCTGCTTCATGTATGCAGATGTGGGCTAGCAGAGGTTTCTCAGCTCTTCTCATGGCCACCAATTCCAATGAATGTGACAGTATACATGTGAGCAGGCAGGAATGTGTATGATACCTATTAGGGTGTGTGCATGTGCATGTGTGTGTGGTATCAGCTGTGTATGAATGTGTGTGTACCTGGGGAGCGATGTGTGTACGTGTGGTGTCAGCTGAGGGTGTGTGTATGGACGCTGTTGGATATGAGGGTAGGTATGGGGGGGGAGCCAACACTGAGTATATATTAATACATCTGCTGAGCGTGGGTATGTGTGTAGTATCTCCTGACTTGTGTCTGTGTTTCATAGTGTTTGCTAAGGGTGAGGGTAAACGGTGTCTGTGGGGTGTGTCTGGAGTGTGTGTGGTGCTGAGTGGGATGTACGTGTGCAATGTCTGCTTTGTGTGCATGTGAGGGGCTGGGGTGCCTGCAGGCTGCGCAGTAATGCTGCAAATGCCTGGTGACACCCCCCACTAGGCCAGAGACTGCTGCCCCTCTGAGGCAAGCAGGGGGGTCTGGGAAGTCCACTGGCTCAGGATATCAGAAAACTGAAGGACCACAGTAACTGCTATGCCCAGGGGCTTGGAGACCCAGGCAGGGACAGGTGCTGGCTACAATAGGTAGACAAAGGCCAGTGCCTGGAGGCCTTAAATCCTATTGAATACAAATGGCAAGGCTTCATGCACCACACAGATCCCAGGCAGGGGAGGAGGATGGACATGACATTCAAGTCTGATTTCAATCCAGACAACATATTTGGGCTCAGGACAATTCAGAAGGAGACCGGGAAAAGAATGAGCTCAGATGGTTGGGGCAGGGGAGGGAGAGAAGTGAGCCAGCTCTGGAGGGCCACACTAATCCATACGGCACATTTGTTGGCAGAGGCAGCTCCGTGCCAGGGTATAGGAGTCAGTGAAGGGAGTTGGAGCTGGATCTCAGTCCCACTGCCCCCATAGCTGGGTGCCATTTTGCAGTATACAACCTGCCCAACTGTACACAGTGACCCTGGATATTGGCCTGGGAACCTGTGATCTTCTACTTCCTCTGGGGCTGGCAGAGGACTGGGGGCCTGAGTAGAAGAGGACATCTTCTCATGCTTTGCAGGAGAGAGACAGCCTGGCCAGAATGGACTAGCTGTGCAACAGGATAGCTGGAGGCCTGCTGGCTGGGTCCTGGAGTGGTCTTGACAGTGAAGGCTGGTCAGAGGGCACCAGTAACCCAGAACCTTCCTGCTCCACAGAGTGTCGGAATGGCCACTCATCAGATACGGGAGATGACAACTGAGAAGAGAAGACAAAACAGCAGAGGAAGGGTTGACCAGAAAGGAGTTCAGAAAAACCTCCCGAACAATTAACAGCAATCACCAGGATAAACCACTAACTAGATTTGTAATCTTCAATTATTAGCTTCTTTCAGGTGTGCCATCTGATTAAGAGGGTTGGAATAAAATGAATTTAAAGCTCTTTTCCCTTTGACTCCAGCCACAGATAGAACTAGCCAGGCCTCGGACTGACCCAGGTTGGCCTTTCACTGGCTTCTGGCCTCATTCCCCAAGGAAGCTGGGTGGGGAGTGGAGAGTGTGGATGGTTCAGTGCTGCTCAGCCCCAGACTGAAAGCCCAGCTCAGGGTCCACACCTTGCTGTCTGGAACACCACACTCAGTGAACAAAGACGTGTGGCTCCTGTGAACTTACAGTTCCAAGGAGGGCTGTGTGTCTTCTTAATGCAAGAATCAAATTTGGAGCCTACATCTCCAGACTTCCGGGGCTGAGATTGCGGGAAACTCCAGCTGAACGCCAGAGCTGATTTAAGTAGCCTGAGACCATTTTCTTTGGTCAGTGGGGCTTGGAGGACAGAGAAGGGCAAGAGGCAGAGAACTCCAGGCCTTTGGAGGTCACTGAGAAAGTGGAGGAGAAGGAGGGAGCGGCTGCCTCTGCACAGAGGAGGGAGGGGGAAGTGTGAGCAAGGTTTCTCACCCCTTCAGTAAAACAAAACAAAAAAAAAATCATTTCTTCTATTTTCTTCTCTGAGATTAATGATAAACTGTCTATCCCCTAAAAGAAAATGATAAAGACTCTAATTTTACTTGGAGGCTTAGAAATGCCATTTCTACGCAAAACAGGGAGCCCATAATCAGACTTGAGCTGGGCAGAGCTTTGATAGAAAATGTTTTCCTCTCTCCCTCTATTTCTTCCCCTCCTTTCCCTTGCAAACCAAGATGCCCGACAGCTAAGAACAATGCTCAATAAAGTGAAATAATATTTTAGTCAAAATAGGCCGAGACTGCTCCCAGCCAACTGTAAATTAGCATTTTGAGGGCAAATATGCAGACAATTTGAGATAATGAAGCCTGATTATTCAATCCAATGAATGTTAACTAGGGAGCAGAGGCTCCACTGCCTTATCTCACTCCCTTCGATTTATTTTTTTAATCGTTTCACATTTGAACTCTTTATTTGTTTCTGTTTTATGCGCCCCCTCCCTCCCTCTGTCACACGCACACATACAGAGTCTCCCTCCCTCCCTTCTCCCGTCCATTCCTGCCCAGGCTGCAGGAGAGGACCATTAGGGGCTGTCAATCTTTCTGCTGGCCTGGCCTTCAGGCTAGGGGTCAGTAAGCCCCTCAGAGCCCTTACTGTGTGCATGGTCCTTTGTGGGGTTGGGGGTCGATATGCACTAAACAGATAGACAACACAGGCCCTGCTTCTCAGGGCTGAGTCCCCAGGAGTCATAGAAAACTTTCTTAAATTACCCTTTGTTCCAGGCAGGACTGACTGCATCATTTGTGGGGCCCAGTTCAAAATGAAAGTGCAGGTCAAGTTGTTCAAAAATTATGGAGAATTTCAAGACAGTCATGGCAGAATATTATGACACCAAGCAAGGGGACCTTCTGAGCCCAGGGCCAAGGCAACTGCACAGGCCATGCACCCATGCAGCTGGCCCTGGCTCCAGCAGCTAAGGGCAGCATCAAAGCCCAGTGGAGGTAATCTAAGAAGGCTCTCTGAAGGAGAAATGAAGCCATTCTCAAGTGAGTAGTGCTGTTTCTGAGACCCTGAAGAAGGTCCCAGCTGACCAAGGCTAGCCCTGGGGTTGGAAGGTAATAGGCAGGAACCCCAGCTCCTGAACAGCTGTTAGCATGGCGGTTTCCCCTGGGAGGTGCCCATCCTCCAGCCCAGAAGTGATGCTTACTTGGTGGTAGAGAGAACAGCTCCCGCCTGGGCAAGGCCCCCCCCCCCCATGCTGCAATGCTCACCTGGCCTCAGCCTCCTCCTTAGGTCCTGGCTTGTGCCTTCCCTCACTGATGCCAGCCTCCCAGTTCCCACCCTGCCCCCAAGGCCAGCCCCACAGCTACTCCTTCGTCATTGCTTCTTGCTGCCTTCATGGTGTGTGCCACAGGAAGTCTTCTCCTGAGCATGGCCTTCTCTGCCCTTCTCAGCATGTCCACTGCCCACCAGACCTCCTGCCCACTGAGCGCCCTCATCCTCCCAGCACCTCTGCTCATGCAGGGCCCTCACCTGAGGGTCTTCCCTCACCCCACTGCTGCCTCCCATTGCCTCTCTTTCAACCCATCCCTTCACACCAGCCACAGAGCACAGCTCTGCCCTTTACTGGGGTGTGCTCTTAGAAAGGTCATTTCACCTGTCTGAGCTTTGGTGAGAGTCAATGGAGTTGTAGTGGGACTTGTCTCTTGAGGTGAGAAGACGGAATGAGCTGATGCCAGTAAAACCCGACATGGGGGCTGGTCTGCATGAATGTTAGCATGCCACTCTGGGAAGCCTCCTCATGCCTCGGCCCTTGGGGCCAGCTGCCCTCTCAGAACTTCCGTAGCCTTTGGAGTTCCTGTCGCACAGTGTAGCCTGCAGTCTTACACTGTTTCCTCCACCTGATGTGTTTACCGAGAATGGTATGAGCACTGAGGCTGGGCTCCCTCAAACTCCCAGGCCACTCCTCCTTTTGTCTGGAGAGGTTGGAAAATTAAGAACTGCATTTCCCAGACAGACTCCCTTGCAGCTAGGGCTCTAGAAGTGAATTGGGTTGTACTGACCAGTTAGACTCATGAAACTCGGAAGGGGGATGTGAGGCTGAGGCTGTTTCCTGCCCGGGGTTTCTAATGGGTGGCAAGATTGTAGAAACAGAATTTATTTTTTCTGTAGCAGATTCTCATTATCCAGTCTGTAGCTTCTGGGTGTCAAGAGGTGAAGGTAAAGGTGACAGTGTTAGCAATGGCTTGATTCTGGCTTCTTTATATTGCAGCTATAGTGGTTTCAAACCTGTAGTTCAAGGGGTGCTCTCAGAGGTTGTAGAACCACTGGGGGTCAATGCAGAATTCTCCTGGAAGTCACTCCTGGATCTTCAGGTTAGAACCAACTATTCTGGCCCTTCCAACAATTTTTGAAAGTATCTAATTCTCTATTAAATCTCTCCTTGGTTAAAATGGCCTGAGGGGTTTTCTACACTGAATTCTGACAGCACAGGTGCAAACCAGGCTATCTCTTTCTCCTGCACACCCACAGCACAGCACCTAGCATAGGTCTCCCTCTCCCTAAGCCTCGTCCTTCACACCGGCTGACGCAACACTATGCCCGACCTCTGAGCTGCCTGTGCCTGTGCTGGTCATTTGCCTGTTTGCATTTCCTGCCCTCCCCCTGCTCTGTCTTGTATGCAGAGAGCTGACCCCTGCAAATTTCATTTCCCTTGTCCACTGTGCACAGTGTCTTATCCACTGTTTTTTTTTTTGTTGTTGTTGGTTTCAACTAATGCAAGGCACTGGTGGGAGATTAGAGGGTGGGAGGAGGAGAAAGACCAGAGTATGTCTTGTCCTCTTTCTCTCTCTCTCTGCTTCCAATGGCATCTATTATGTGGAGCCAGCTTCTGCCAGGCAGCCCCCCCCCCAATGGCTGCAGTTCCCAGCTGTTGGCCCCTCTGCAGTTACAGCTCTGACCTGGCACCCCCAGCTCCTGAGCTCTGGTGAACACTATCTCTTCCCCCTGACTCTCTAAGGGTAGTAGCAGCTTCCTGCAATTGTTAATCTTTGAGTTGCCTCACCTTCCCCTGTTTTCAGCTCTTCCAATAGTCCTGCAACTGGGTACTCAAATTAAGTCACCTCTACAGTGAGCTACTTGGTGTGAGTGGGTTTTCCTGAGAAAGGTGAGGCTGAGGCCCTTGAACCACATCTTCCCTCCTCGTGGACACAGTCTGTCTCCTCTGTGGCCTGCCTGGCCAGCCTGTCCTGACCTAGCCTGTAGGCACATCTGGGCAAAATCCTTCAGGGTCCCCTTCCCCAGCTGGGGAGTGGGGGGCGGGGGAGGAGCCAGGGTGAATGGCAGCTTTCACCCACACCTCACTCTTCTCTTCTCAGACATGTTTACTCACAGGCTGTCTGGGAAGTGAGAATCCTTCCTAATGGATGTTTCCCCGAGTTAAATAATTAACTCAGAGTGTTGCTAAGCATCCTCGGCTAATATCTTCTAGTCCTGGAGGCTCCCTCATGCCAGGCCATGGCTGCTGCCAGCCAGGGCCTGGCCAATGCTGAGACAAGAGAGGCTGGTGGGAAGAGCCGGGAGGGCAGGAGGGTGCCTGATGATTCTGCAGCAGGATGAGGGAGATGAATGAATGCATTGGAGGGGGCAGGTAAGATAGAGTTGTTTAGAGGAGGGAGGCTGAGAGGAGGCTCATGGGAGGGGGTAGCACAACCTTCTGGAGTCTTTCTATTTAGTCCTTCAAGATTTACCTCTCCCCCATTCTTCCTGTACTCCACTGCAGAGTCCTGATTCCCTCAGGGTAGAGGAAAGGAAGAGAAGGAGGCATCTTCTTAATGTGTGGTCTCAAGTTATGGGGAGGGAGCTGAGCTGCTCTCCTAACCTGATGATCAAGTAAGGAAACTACAGGGGAGAGGCTAGTTATGGTTCTTTCACACTGTGGAATATCACTCAGCCCTCAAAAAGAATGAGACACATTTACCTGCATAGACAGGAAAAGATCTCTAAGATATTATAAAGTAAAAAAAAAAAAAATGCAGACACCAATACATATGGTTCAATTTAATATAAGTAAAGATAACGTGCACATGGACGCATACACTTGTCCATCTATGTATGGAGGGAGGCCTGGAACTAGGCTCACCGAACTATTCCTAGGGGCAGCCTCTGTGCCTGAGAATAGAGTGGGGAGAAGGCTAGTATTCTCATTTTATTCTTCACACCCCTAAAATGCCTGATTCTTACAACCAGAATGTGTTCTTATATCACTGCTGTAATTAAAACAACAATACAGTGAGGAACACTGAAGGGGAAAAGAGAAACAACTATGTTAAAAAGGCACAGAGAAGGATATGGGAGTTAAGATAAATTGAGGAAAATAGATTCTTAACCCTAGGAAGTTTAGATTCTTAAATCAGTACTTTTCAAACATTTGGGCCTCAACCCACAGTGAGAAATAGATTTTCATCAGATCCCAGTATACACATGTATACTGTATTCAAGTATTTGAAACAGACTTTCCACAAAACATTGTTTGCTTTTAGCACATAACATGCATCCTGGTATTTTCTATTCTTTTCTAATTTTACCTTTAAAAATACTGGCTGTGACCCTCCAGATAGATTTCATGAGCATTAATGAGTTCCAGGCAGCAGTTTGGAAAACTCTGCCTACACTGATGGGGCGCCAGGCCTTCTTGGGAAAGGTCTGGCCATTAAGCTCCCAGGAACCCAGGTCTTGGCAGTTTCAAGTTCCCGAAGGAACAAGGCGAGATGTTCTTCAGGACACGACCACTGGGTGGCAGCGCTGGCTGTATTTGACACCAGTTCAGGCAGTCAGCCCGAGGTTTTTCTTTTAAACGACTTAGAAACCAAAATTGAACCATTGCCTACCTCCCAGCCTCACCTCCAGGGGGCTCCTGAGCCGAAAGACGTTACAGGTGACCCCCAAATAGTAAGCAAAGAACCCCAAGCACTCCAGATGAGGGGCCCAGACTTCCCCCCGCTAGAATAGCCCAGTCTTAAAAATGGAAGCGTGAGCAGAGGATTTGAGGCTGCAGTGAGCTCCGATCACCCCACTGTACTCCAGCCTGTGGGACAGAGCGAGACCCTGTCTCAAAAAAGAAAAGAAAACAAAAAAGAAAAGAGAAGAACGGAAGCAAATCCCATTCAGGTTCAAAACCCATTCCTCACTCCTAGCTGTGTGGCCTTGGGCAAGTTCCTTAACCTCTCTGTACACGTTTCCTCATCTGTAAAATGGGCATAGATAATAATAAGTCCTCAAGGGGTTGTAAGGTAAAACGAGTTAATACATACCGAGCCCCAAGAACAGTGCCGGCAGTCAGTAATAATAAGCTATTATTGTACTGCTTTCCCTCCTGACTTCTCCCACTTTGGAGGTGGGGCGGGAGGTGGGAAGTGCAATGGGGAGGTCAATTAACTGCAATAAAACCCCAGAGAGCTCATTTCCACCCTCTTCCCCTAGGCGGGGCAGTGGGCCGAAGCGGTGGGGGCGAGGGGAGGTGCAGTGTGGCCCTCGCGATAGGGCTGATAAGCCACGACTCCAGACTCGGCTTCCGGTGACTGGTGACCGAGCTCCGAGCCCCGCGGCCTGGCCGCTGCCCCCTGACTTGTCCCCCAATCCCCGCTCGCCCCGCCAGAGCCAGGCCTATCTCTGCCATCAGCGGCCCTGGAGCCAGATCTACCCTCCCTCTGACCCCGTGGGGCGGGGCGGGAGACTCACTTCACCCCGTAGACCCCAGGACGGCTCCTTCCACCCTTTCTGAGCCAACCTAATAACCTCTCCCAGGGGAGCGGGCGCCGCTCCGCCACTTCCCTCCCCTGCACCTCCACCAGGCGCGTGGCTCCTGGCCAAGGCCACCCCCTCCTCAGGACTCTGCATCCTGGCTCAGCCTGTCTCCTCTCTGGTCCGGTTGAAAAGCATCCTCAACGCCCCCATTCCCTAAAGCCATTCCCCTAACTCAGGTCCCTCTTTACACACACCCACAGCCAGGCCTCTGTTTGCCATCACTGGGCCCCAGGCCAGTGCCTCAACTTCCTCGTCTTCTAAATATTAGGGACTGATGTTATCGATTTAGAAATATGTAAATAGCTTCCAAATATATTAAAAATACACCTTCAAAAGGGCCACATTTCTTCTTTTGGAATTGCCTAAACTGACACAAACAAGGCAAGGGTGGGAAACAAGGATGAGAGAAGTAGCCCCAGCATTTAAGCTGAATAGAGTAAAACTCACTCTTTTTGGCATACAGTTTTATGAGTTTTGACAAATGCAGAGAGCCCTGTAACCACCACTGAAATCAAGATATAAAACAGTTTCCCCAAATTTCCTTCTCATTTCAGTCAACCTGTCCTCCACCCCTTATCCCTGGCAACCACTCATCTGTTCTCCTTCTCTGTGGTTTTACCTCTTCCAAAAATGTCATCTCGGCTGGGCACAGTGGCTCAAGCCTATAATCCTAGCACTCTGGGAGGCTGAGGCAGGTGGATCGCTAGAGGTCAGGAGTTCGATGCCAGCCTGAGCAAGAGCGAGACCCCGTCTCTACTAAAAATAGAAAGAAATTAGTGGGACAACTAAAAATATGTAGAAAAAATTGGCTGGGCATGGTGGCGCATGCATGTAGTCCCAGCTACTCAGGAGGCTGAGGCAGAAGGATCACTTGAGCCCAGGAGTTTGAGGTTGCTGTGAGCTAGGCTGATGCCACTGCACTCTAGCCCAGGTAACAGAGTGAGCCTCTGTTTCAAAAAAAAAAGAATGTAGCGTATATGGTGGTGGGGTGGTGGGCAGAGACCAGTGCATCAAAGGCACTGCAATTTCCTCCTTGCTTTGCTCTCGTGTGGATCACTGGTTCTGGGGAATCTAGTTGCCATCTCACAAGGATGTTCGAGAAACCTGCACAGCAAGAAACTGAGGCCTCCTGCCAACAGCTCTGTGAGTGACCCATCTTGGAGAATAATGATCTATGCATAGCAAAGGCTCTGAAAGCAAGAATATCAGTACAGCTGACTTTGGGTGGATGGAATTATGGTTGTTTTTTAAGTGCTTTTGATGGTATTTTCTGATTTTTACTGAAATGAGTATGTATTTGTGACAGGAAAAAATAAGAAAATATCAAAAAAGAAAATATTTAAAATTATATTGTTAGACATCGTGTTTGTTCCAGTTAGTTATCTGTTGTTGGATAATTATTTTGCAATAAATCTCATATTGTTAGATATTTATTTGACCTAACCAATCCCTAGTGGACATTTAAGTAATTCCATCCCATCTTAAACCAGATTACTTTCGGCCAGATTGTTTTGGGCCACATGTTATATTACCTACTCAATCACCCTTCTCTTGTCCTTTATCTTCAACCTGCTCTCACTGGTTCTTTCCCATCAGCAGTTAAAGTCCCTCAGGTCTCTCCCATTAAAACAACACCACCTCTCTTTCCCCAATAATGCCCCCTCCTTACTCCTAAACTCTCAGTCCACATTTCCTAAACACTGAAGTCCACCTTTTGCTTACATCCATTTGGCAAAGGTGTTCTCCCCAATCTTCTTGTGGCTAAGTCTAATAGACACTTCTCAGGTCCCTGTTACTCAAGGACTTCACGCTGTTGCCCTTTCCTCCTTCCTGAAGGTCTCCTTCTGTGCTTCCAGGTCCCCACACTTTCTGCCTACCTCTGGGATGGGTCCAACACTCTAATGGAGTGTGTGTGGTGTGGCCACGTATTCCAGCGGCAGCAGTCAGTACAGAGAATAGATCCGGAAGAGGGCAAGCCCGAGTGGGGAGGCCAGTGAGGTAGACACCTGTCTGACTGCGCCCCTGTGGACTCCTTTGCAGGCTCTTCTTCCCCCATGCGTGCTTCATAGTGGGGGATCTCCTCAGTCCCCTTCTCTCCTCACTCTGCACCCCCTCTCTGTCCAGCTGACTTGTCCCCATGGCTTCAGTTACTGCCTGTCTGTCAGTTGAGGGCTCCCAACAGGTCCCATCAGCGCCCTGCTGTCCCTCCTGATCCGTAACCTGTGGCCCCAGGCGCAGCACACTGGGCTGGCCCCAGGCAGGAACCATCCTCTCCCGTCCCGGCCTTCTCAGTCTGCTCTCCCCCTTTCCCGTGTCAGTTCCTCATCCTAGAAACTTGGAAGAAACTACTCCGTCTTCTTCGGACTCCACAGAATGCCTGACACTCAGGAGCACTCAATAAATATTTATTTAACGCCTTTAACCAACCACCAAGTCCAGTTGATTTTATCTTCTGACAGACACTAAAACCTGTTGACCTCCCTCCACCACCTTCAGGCCCGTTGTCTTTTCCATTAGACTGTGGGTCCCATCTCCGAGGTGGCAGAGCGGTGAACTTGGGAAGCCTTAATGAGATGTGACGGGAGAATGAGATCCAGCCTGCTTCCTGGGCGTCAAGCTGCGGGACCTGGCGCAGGGCTGTCCCCCACCGTTCTCCCTTCCGTCCAGGAGGAAGGGCGCCTTTTAAGCTGCAGGTCCTCGGGGCTGCATCAGAAAGGGCACGTCTTTCTAAACACGCAGAGGCGAGGTGAGAGCTGTCCACGCCCAGAGTCGAGTCAGGCAGGCTGCCCGCACCCTCGCGCTGGCTCCGCAGGCTGAGCCCGGGAAGCGGTTCTGCCTCCGCAGGTCCCACCCCGCTGTGAGCTGGGACGAGGGACGAGCCACGAGGGGAGGGACGTGCGCCTCGAGGAGCGTGGGGCAGTGAAGATGACAGGGGCTGGGAAAGGAGGGATGACCGATTTCCTCACTGCTCGGAGCTTCCTTGTTGGGGCAAAGTGACCTTATTCCGTGGAGACCCGAGTCCAGGCGCTGTTCTGGATGGCAACTCCGGGAGCGGAACGGCTCCAGGAAATTGTAGTTCTGTAAACCAGCAGCAGAGGGCGCCCTCAGTTCATCGCTGCTCCCTGCGGATGGGTGTGTGGAGTGTGTGGTTTTAGGGGGTGGGGGGTGGCGCGGCACGTGTTGCAGTGGAACAGTACAGAGGGTAGAGCCAGAAGAGGGCAAGCCCAAGCTGGGAGGCCAGTCAGGAGGCTGGAGCAAGAGACCTGGTAAGAGGCTGTGTTGCACAAAGGCAGTGACAGTGGGGAGGGACTCAAGAGATAAGATGTGATAGCAAGGTTCTGATAAGAGATTGAATGTGGGGAGCAAGTGTGAGGGCCAGGTGAGCCAACTTCCAACCTGTCGCCTGGATGACATCCAAACCTCAGATAGGAACACAGAAGAGGGACAGTGTGGTGGTAGTCAGGGAAAGTGAGTAGGGTTTTGAACCTGTGGAATGTGAGATGCTGAGGGACATCCTGTGGGAGATGCTACTGGGCAGTTTATATACAGTTCTGGAGCTCTGGGGAAAAGTTAGGGTTAAACATGCAGATTTGGGATCATCATCGTGTATGCAACGGTGCAAGACTTCAAGTGGCTGAGATTGCCCAGGTTTGGTGTGAGAAAGGCAGGCCAGACACAGGGGCCTGGAGAGCATCAGTAGTTGAAACTGGGTGTGTACATACCAGAGCCACGGTGGAATGACCAAGGCAGGGTGTGGTGGATGCAAGGGATGAGAGGGTTTACAGGTGGATGGGGGTGCCCATTGCCAGCCCTCTAGAGAAACTTTGCCAGCCCGGTCTCAAGGATCTTTTATGATGTATGGTCCCAAGAATGGAAAAAGAGAAACAAAACCAAGAGGCTGGAGGGAAGGTGGGGCCTCAGCTGGGGAAACTAAGTTCATCTATATAGTACAAACAGTCAAGGGTGGGGTAGGGGAGTATATTAGAGAGAAAAAATTCTTGAGAGGGAGTCACTGTGCTGGGCCTTAAGAAGGGCTTTGAAGTTTATAAGAGTTACTCAGAATAACTCCAGGGTGAAAGAGACCTGGGAGAAGGAGAGAAAAAGAAGGTCTTCGGAAGTCTATCCTTCTAGGAGAGTATAAGTTGAAATTTCTTGATTTCTCTTTGGAGGCCAGATTATACATCTTTGAACGGGACTCCACATAGGATCTCATTAAACTTTATTTAGCAAGCTAGGATTAGGAAAAAGTCTTCCTTAAAATGACAAATGGAAAGTACCAGACATCAATAGTATACTTAACAGCAAAATATTGAAAGCATTCCCATAAAATTTAAGACCAATACATAAATGTCCACTATTGCTGCTATTATTCAACATTATGTTGAGACTACTAAGACAAGAAGACAAAGACAAAGTATGAGTTTTAAAAGGGAAGCAACCAGAATATCATTATTTGCAGCTGTTGTTACTGTATTGTGTACCTAGAAAACAGAGTTAACTAAAAAATTATTATAACTAACAAGAGAATTAAGTGGCTACATACAAGATCAATATATAAAAAATAGTTCTATATATCAGTAATAAGTGGTTAAAAACATGATCAAAAGATTTCATAATTACTTAATATAAGCAACATTTGTTTATCTTCATGTTTACCAATTTCTTCACGATCCCTTCTTGAATCTCTGACTTTCCTTCTAGGATCATTTTCCTTCTTCCTGAAGAACATTCTTTAGCAGTTCTTTAGTACAGGTTCATTGGTGCTGAACTAACTCAATTTCTGTTTATCTAGATATGTCCTTAATTCACCTTATTCTTCAAAGATGGTTTTGCTGAATGTATGGTACTAGCATGACAGTTATTTTCTCTTAGTCCTTAGATTGTATTTTCTGTTATCTATTCTGTTGAAAAATCTTTCAGTAGTTGTTTCTTTGTAGGTGATTTCTCTTTTTTTTCTGATTGCCTTTTTTAAAAAAAAACTTTTTACTATGGGCAAATTCAAATTACCTCAAAGTAGAGGGAAGAGTATAATGAACTTCTACATTTCAAACACTCAGCTTCAAGTTAACAGTATTTTGCCAGTAGTGTTTCTCTATCCTGCCTCCCCTCCCCACGGGCATTTTTTGTTTTGCTGGAGCATTTAAAGAAAATTCCAGATATGTACACGGATCAGATCGTATCTCGGATAGATAAGGATCCTTTTTCTAACTTTTATGTTAATTTCTTATTTAATCTAATTTCTCATGCATGTTCAAATTCCTCTGATTGTTGTAAAAAGGCCTTTTTATTTTTGGTTTGTCTGACTCGGCATCCAAAGTCCACGTTGTGCATTTGGTCTTTTTTTTTTTTTTTCAAGACACAGAGTTTCACTCTCAGCTCACTCCAAGCTGGAGTACAGTGGTGCCACCATAGCCCACTGTAAGCCTCGAACTCCTGGACTCACGTGATCTTCCCACCTCAGCCTCCTGAGTAACTAGGACTACAGGTATGCACCGCCACACTGGGCTAATTTTTAAATTGTCTGTGGAGATGGGTTCTCTCTATGTTGCCCAGGTTGGTCTCCTGGCCTCAGGTGATCCTCCAGCCTTGGCCTCCCAAAGTACTGGGATTGCAGGCATGAGCCACTGCGCCCAGCCTGTCCTTTTAAATAGTCTCTTCTTTCTTGCTTATTTTTGTGATTCCATCTCTTATGTCCTTAAACATTTCAGACATAGGAGTTTTATGACATAGCTGATAATTCCACTCTTGGAAATCTACATCTGTTGTGTAGTGTCTCTGCTGACTCTTACTCATCATGATTTGGTTCTCTTTGACTGAGAGCATGTATTTAGGTGAACAAGGATACTTTCTAGGAAGAACCTACTTTTGCTCCCATCCACAGGGGAAACCGTGGATATTAAGGGCCTGGAACCATCTTTGTTCCTTTTCAGTGTCCTTTTAACATGACTCTAGTAGTTGTTGACATTTTCCTTACTTTATGGCTCAGTGAGATTTTCCAGGTTCTTCTTGTACATTTCCTGCCTAGAAGTGGCATCAACCATTTCTCTAGGAAGCCCTAGTTCCTTTTAGTGAAAAATGGTATTTAGAGAGCAAAATTGGTCACTGAGGGTGCTTATTCCTACTGGGTTGTCATTTCTTCAGAGGACAGAGCTGGAAAATACACATTATTAAAAAATTAGGGCCTGGTGTGGTGGCTCACGCCTGTAATCCTAGCACTCTGGGAGGCCAAGACAGGAGAATTGCTTGAGTTCAGGAGTTCAGGACCAGCCTGAGCAAGAGCAAGACCCCTTCTCTAGTAAAAATAGAAAAATTAGCTGGACATCATGGCCTGTAGTCCCAGCTACGCAGGAGGCTAAGGCAGGAGGATCGCTTGAGCCCAGGAGTTTGAGGTTGCTGTGAGCTACGATGATGCCACTGCACTCTGGCCCTGGGCACCAGAGTGATACTCTGTCTCAAAAAAAAAAAAAAAAAAAAAGAAGAAGAAGAAGCATGAGTCCATATTGATATTTCCAATTCAGTTTTAAGATTACAAAGCTTTTTTTTTTAGACAAGGTCTCACTCTGTTGCCCAACCTGGAGTAGGATCACACATTATAGCTCACTGCAATTTCAAATTCCTGGGCTCAAGCAATCCTCCTGGCTCAGTTTCCTGAGTAGCTGGGACTACAGGCACGTGCCACCATGCCTGGCTAATTTTTTTTTTTGGTAGAGACAGGATCTTGCTATTGCCCAGGCTGATCCTTCCTCCCGCCTCTCAAAGTACTAGGATTACAGTTCTGAGCCACCACGCTGAGACAAGATTACAAAGTCTTTAACTGAACTTCTTTTATTTTTAATCTCTAGCTGCTTTTACAACTCTCTCTTTGTTTTTAAAATTCTTCAGTTTCCTTACAAGAATCTATGGGTGGATTCCTTTTTATTTATCATGTTTGATATTATACTGTATATTCTGTATACATGGATTCATATATTTCATCAGTTGTGGAATACTATTCCTCAATCTCTTCATATATTATTGCTTTTCCTACATTCTTTCCATAATACCCTTTTGAGATTTCAATGAGACAAATGATAGCCCTTTTCATTCTATATACCATAGCTTTTAAATCCTCTTTCATATTTTCTATCTCCTAATCTCTCTTTGCTGCATTTTAAGTAATTTATTCTGCTCTTTCTCCACTATTTCTCTTTTCAGCTGTGTCTAATCCAAATAAAATGCTTTTTTTCATGGTGTTATTGTTTATTGATGAAAAACTGGAAGAAAATTAAATTCCATCATTAGGTGAATGCTTAAGTAAATTATTATCTGTACATAAAATGAAAATATTATGATATAACTTACATGGCATTTTACAAAGTTTTTAAAATACTGTCAAAATTATCTTAAATAATTTTAAGTGTAAAAGTCAAGATATCAATTACATATGTTTTAATCTCAATTATATATAAAGTATGCACAGAAATAAAACTATGATGCACTGAAAATAGAATAGATAAGAAAAGTAAGACTGTGGTTCATGTGACATGATAGAGCAGTGAAGAATAAATACAATATAGTCACACACATCGACATAAATGAATCTTATGACTATGCAAAAGCAAACAGCAGGAAAAATATATGCAGCATGACTTATACGAAAGTCAAAATTAAACAAAACAATATATTGTTTAGGAATGGGTACCAGCTTGAACCATATGAAATTGCCTACTATTATGTGGTAGAACTATGAAGAAAAGTAACGATGTGAAAACACAAAATTCAAAATACGTTAATGTCATTGGGGATGAAGGGGGCTGAAATAGGTGGGGTGGCAGGAATTTCAAAAGTTCTAGTTTACTAACTAGGTGAATCCACTCATGTTTGCTTTGTTTTTGTTTAAGACCATATGTTTAAAGGGTGGAAGAAAATATATTACTGATATTTATTGATGCATTTGGGCATTTTGATTAAGAATGATTTTTCTCCTCTTCTATATTTTTATGTCATAAAAATTTTGTACAGTGAGTATGTACTATTTTTATAGTCAGAAAAAATCTACCTAAGTTGGAAAGTTGGCAGCAAAAAGATTAATGTTTTCAGAGATGAGCCTTGTATTGGAACGTTGAAACAACAAGGAAACTTAGGTGAAATGTTTTAATAGTCTTCATGTATAAGACAGCAACAACATGCATTTTGTTTTTGCAAGATGGCAGTAATATCTACTTCACAAGGTTATTGCAAGGATCTCAAAGTAATTACACTTTGAGAATCTTACATAGTATTCTACAAGTATTAATTGTTACTATGAGAAATAGGAAAGACTAAGAATAAAATTGTTCAGAAAAGATTTATAAAGCATTCTCTAAAGGCAAGGCTGGGGAGATTTTGAAAATGTTAACAAGATATAGTATAATATCTTTCTATAGAAATTTAAAAATAATTTATTATGGACAATTTCAAATATACCCTAAAAGTATGGAGCACAGTTTAATGAATTCCCATACCTATTACTTAGACTCACCAAGTATCCAAATTTTGTCAAGCTGGCTTCATCTATTCCTCATGTGTGCATGTGTATGTGTGTGTGTGTGTGTGTGTGTATGAGTGTGTGTGTGTGTGTGTATTGTATTTGCTGTTGCTAAAGTATTTTGAAACAAATTCTAGATATTTTACATTCTAAAATATGTGAACAGCCAGGCACCATGGCTCACAACTGTAATCTTAGCACTTTGGTAGACTGAGGCAGGAGGCTGAGGCGGGAGGATCACTTGAGCCCAGGAGTTCGAGGTTGCAGTGAGCTATGATGCTGCTGCTGTACTTTAGCCTAGGTGACAGAGCAAGACTCTGTCTCCAAAACAAACAAACAAACAAAAAATGAACATTTTATTATGTAGATATAATGCCATAATCACATTTAACAACATTAACAATTCCTTTATATTCTTTAATACTAGGCCATATTCAAATTTCCTCAATTGTCTCAAAGATATCTTTTTATAATTGGTCTGTTTCCCTTAGACCTAGATATTACATTGAGTAATTATGTCTCTTAAATTTCTCTTAATCTAGAGCAATCTGTCCCTTTTTTTGCTTGTGACAGTGACATGTTAAAGAAACTGGATCAGTTGTCCTGTGGAATGTCCCAATTTCTGGTTATGTCTCCTATCTTCCTCATGTTTTTCTCTTCCCTGTGTTGCTGTAAACCAGAACTCAAGGCTTGATTAGACAAGCATTCTTGTTTGGCAACCCCACTGTGTACACTGGGCTGTGTAGTTTATATGGAGTCCCATCGAGACACATATAGTGTCCAATTATTCCATGTCCTCTAAGTTTTCTTACTTTAACAATTCCATTTTTCTTTGATAGAAGCTCTATTTTTCTCCAATTTTATTTTGTCCTTTTAGATAGTCTCTTCTCACTTTTGTGATTCCATCTCTTATTTCCGTAGACATTTCAGACATAGGAGTTTATAGTATGTAGCTGATAATCCCACTCCTGGGAATCTACCTCTGTTGCTCAGTGTCTCTGCTGCCCCTCACCCACCGTAGTTTGTTTGGTTCTCTTTGGCTGAGGGCATGTGTTTAGGTGAATCGGGATACCTTCCAGAGAGAACCTGCCTTTCCTCCCAGGGGAAACCATAGACACTAAGGGATTGGAATCATCTTTGTTCCCTTCTAGAGTTCCCACCTGTGCTCTCTTTGGCAGCATGTGTACTAAAATTGAAACGATGCAGAAAAGATTAGCCTGGCCCCTGCACAAGGATGATACGCAAATTCGGGAAGCATTCCATATTAACTAAAATTTTTAAAAAATAGAGCTCCCACCTTGACACAGGAGACCCACCTGGTGTGTGAGTCTCACAGATTGATTGAAGGACTCTTGTTGACATTTGCTTCAGGGCAACCCTGAGTAGTAAGTTCCTGTCATTTACCATTCTATTTTCAGCTCAATGTTTTTTGCTTATTTGTATTTGTTTTTCTTTTCTCTTTCAAGATTTTTCTTGTTTCCAGTGAGCCCAGCAAGAAGGCCATGCCTTATGTAGGCTCTAGTTAATTTGTAGTAGGAGGGCCCTTTGTGTACAAGGTACAAGAGTATGTTGTAGGCCGTGTTCTTGGAAATAGGAGCCTGCAGCAAAATTTGTAGAATTAAAATGCAGAAACCACTTGAATGTTCATCACTAGGGTGAGAGTTTAATGAATTACGGAGCATCAGTACAATGGAACACTATGGAATAGTTTAAGTCAAGAAGAGATGAATCTATGTGTGATGACGCGGAAAAGCTCTAATACATGTTGTTAAATGAAAAAGCAAGCAGGACTCTATGTGGCATGATCTAACTTAAGTATTAGACAAAGTCCAAGTTGACATATATGAAAATAAATAAATAGAAAAAAGCTTTGAGGAGTGCACAGCAATCTGTTAATGATAGCTATCTTTGGAGCAGGAAGACACTGAAGTGTGTGCTGGGGGGCTAAGGCTGAGTTTTACTCTTTACTTACATATAATGGTATGGTTTGATTTCTTCTTTCTTTTAGTATCACAAGAATACACTTACATATTACTTGTGTAAATTTCCTTTTAAAAAGGAAGTTGTCTACAATATCAATTGCTTCAGAGAGGCCAAGAAAGGACTGCAAGAATCCACTGCATTTGGCAACTTGTAGGATACTGATGCCTTCAGGAAGAGCTGCTGGTGAGGTGGACACCAGACTGCAGGGGTCAGGAGAGAGCCGGAGGGGGTGTGAAGGCGGAAAGGTCACCTGTGAAAGGAGGGAGAAGGGTGGGAAGACACCGGATAGGAGCATAAATCAGGGTAAATAAGGGTTCCAGTACGAGGGAGACTGGGGGTGGCACAGATGGCAGCTGGGGCCAGGTTTGAGGGACAAGCTGTGGTTCTAGACAGGGAAACAAGACACCAGAAGTGGGAAGTCTAAGGATCAGGAACAGGTTGGGAAGCATAGATGAGTTAGGATGATTTATTTTAGGAAGAAGGCTGTGAATATTATTTAAAGACATTAGTGGCTTATTTCTCTGAGTGTGTTTGCTTGTGTGTGATGTCTGGGGTAGGGCCTGGGGTGTTGGTGCCAGATTAAAGGAGTCTTGCAGAACAGGATCATTGAAGTTGGGTAGTGGACCCTTGTTTGGGGCAGGTGCAGGAGAAAGTTGAGGGCCAGGGTAAGAGTGCTGTGACAGGTGGCCAAAGGGATGCCCCAGGAGTCCAGTTGGATAAGGAAGAGAGTGAGGAAGGAAAGTACCCAGTACGTTATCTGGCACATGGTAGGTGCTTAATACATGCTTGTTGACTATTGTTAAGGCAAGTGTTATGAGACTAAGAGTGTAAAAGTTGGAGAGTTAAGAGGGTGGTGTCAGAAAGCAGAATATTGAGAGGTTAAGGTTTCAACAGTGGGATGATTTTGGTTCAGCCATGGGTTGATGGAGTAGGGCGGAGGATAGAAGAGTGAGGATTTTAGAGTGCTGGAGATTTTAAGAATTAGGGTACCCAACTCCAGATAGTCTCAGCCTTTCTAGTCTTTGGTTTCTGGCCTCCCTACTCATTGGTCTTTGATTACACATACTCTTCTGCCTGTGCCTTCACTAGCCCTTTTGTTAACTTTCTGGATGAGCCGAAGCCTGCCTGAGCTCCTGGGTGTGCCTTGGACAATTACAGCACCCTGGTGGAGCTCCCCCATCCGCGTCAGGATTTGTTTTCATGTGACTCATAGATGTTCAGCCTACGCAGGGGTTTGTCCTCAAGGCCTTGTCCAGCCTGTGATGACATATCTATTTACCTATTCAGAGAGAAAGGGACCATTACAATTAGAAGGATTAGTATTTTACAGTTGTTCAGAGTCTGCCAACTTTTTGAAACTTTTCCATAATCACCATTTTATCTCTTCACAGTATCCCAGGGATTTAAAATGACATAGGACGTATGAGCAGATGGAGTCTGGGGGTAGGGGCAGGGGATGGCGCATGATTATGGAGACCAGGGTCTGTGCCTTAGATTTGCTGAACCAGACACTTGAATTTTGGGGAGTCCCCAAAGTAAGCAGTCTCACCAGGACCAATTCACATTAGCCAGCTTAATAAGAGAGTAATGTGCAGACCAGATCTAATTTTTTTTTTGTAGTAAAGAGTATATTGTTCAAAAGGTGCCTCCTATATCCACAATTCTTACTCAAGAGATCTCCTCCAGGTTCATGGCTTTAAAAACCCCTGCCCCTTTGACTCCTGGTGTATCTCCAGCCCCAGTCTCTCTCTTATTTATTTGTCTCACTGCCTAGTCTGCTTCTCCTTTAGGTTGACTAATAGGCATCTCTTCACTGCCCCAGCTCCTGCCAAGATGGGAGTTTGCTTTGGCTGTTGGCTCCCTCCCCACGTTAACCACAGGAGGCACTATAGAGGGAAACATGAAATCCAGGAGATAACAACAGAGAAGAAACTACTGAGGGGGCTGATGGGCCTTTAGAACAGGAGTGTGTGTTTGGGCGTGTGTGCATGTGTGGGAGGTGCGGGGTGGTTGCAGCCTGGGGCACAAGTGACTATAATCTTAAGGGTAAAGGAAGAGAAAAGTGATTGCCTTTCTACTCTTGCCACCGTGCATCTTTGCATTGGGCAGCCATTGCTTGCAGAATTGTAGATGCAGCGGCTCAGGCTACTGTCAGGATGGCCATGGGGATGAACTCAGGGCAGTGTAAGAGCTCTGCTGGGGTGAGGAGTTGAATTGGAGAACAACTGTTTTTGAGCAAGCCCTCACTCCTCCACTCTTTCCCCTTGAAATCTCCAGGCTGGCCCATCCCATCAGTGGAGACAGCTTCCTTCTAGCCACAGGGTGGGAAGTGAAACCAAGACTCCTAAAGAGTTTTTGGACCAGATGAAAACAAACAGGAGGGGGAGGCTGGGATGCTCCACCCAAGATCTGAGTCCTCGTCCTCTTCTTGAACTTAAAGTCTGGTAGACACTAAGGGGTGGCCTTCTGCCCTTCCCCAAAGGGGACTACAGGGCACTAATGAAACACTCAAAGGGTAAAACAAAACCAAAGAAAAATAAAATGCATCACATATAACACCAGAAGCAGCATGACAGAAGCCGGAAAGTTAGTACACATGGACCAAGAATAGCAAATTAGCTCTATAAATATACAAGAGATATGAGCAATAGGATATTAACAGTGTAAAACAAGAACAAGAAAAAATTTAAAAGAACCAAATGAAAATACTAATTATGAAAAATGTAATAGTTGAAATACTGAACACAATAAATGAGATAAGTAGCAGATGAAAAATAAGACTATCATATTGAGAAACACGGCAAGGATATAATGAATAATTGAGAGATGAAAAACAAAAGTTAAGAAATAAAGAGAATAGAAACAGAATGCTCACATCCATAGAATGGGAATTCAGAAGGAAAAAGATAAAAATGAATAGAAGACTATATTTGGAGAAACAACAGGTATACATTTTTCAGATTTAAAAAGGATGAATGACTTCAAATTGAAAGGGCCCATAGGGTGAAAAATAAAAGAGAGAAGGAAAACCCACACGTGATACAGGATGATGAAATTTAAAAATACCAAAGAAAAAATTCTAAAAGAATTAGATTGACATCAGACCTCTCAATAGCAACACTCAATGTAAGAAGATAATGAAGTAATATTTCTTAAGTATAAAAGGAAAATAACTTTGAACTTACAATTTTACATCTAGCTAAGTTGTCATTTGGATTTGAAAAGCTGAAAATGAAATGTTTTATTGCCAAAAAAACCCCAAATTTGAAAAGATAAAAATCAAAATATTATCAGGCAGCAAGGCTTTAAAATACTTCCCATAGAAAGAACCGCATTGAAAACCATCTCTGGAGTGTCAGAAAGCAAGGACACATTCAAAGATTAAGGGAGTAGTTTCAAATGGTTTAACCTAGTATATAAAGCAAATTGTTTTTAAAATGTTAACAATTGTTATATCTAGGTGGAGGGATATATTGCTGTTTTAGTGTACTATCTTTTCTACTTTTATAAAACTTTGAAAATTTTACAATAAAAAAGTACTCAAGAAGAGAAACAAACCCAGGAGACTTTGCAAGAAATACTTAAAGCAAGGGTATTAAATATCTTGGTAACATATTCTGTTGTCTAAACAACAACAGACTTAAGACCAAAGAAAAAGAGAAAGTATATCATAACAATCCCAAATTAAAATTCTAGACAACATTAAATTGATAGTGGGTTGAGAGTAGGCAGAATTTAGAAAACCCACACATATTTGGAAATTAAACAATACATTTCTACATAATCCATAGATCAAAAAAGAGATCGCAAGGAGAATTATTAAATCTTTTGAACTAAATGAAAAAGAAAATACAACATGTCAAAATTTATGGGCTGTAGCAAAAGCAGTCTTTACAGGGAAATGTATATACCTGTTTAAAGGCCTATATTAGAAAAAGGAGAATGGCCAGATGCAGTGGCTCATGCCTGTAATCCTAGCACTCTGGGAGGCCAAGATAGGAGGACTGCTTGAGCTCAGGAGGTTGAGACCAGCCTGAGCAAGTGACCCCATCTCTATCAAAAATAGGAAAAATTAACTGGGTGTGGTCACACTAACCTGTAGTCCTAGCTGCTTGGGAAGGCTGAGGCAGGAATATCACTTGAGCCCAGGAGTTTGAGGTTGTGGTGGACTACAATGATGCCACCACACTCTAGCCAGTGACAGAGTGAGACCCTGTCTCAAAAAAAAAAAAAAAGAAAAAAAAGAAAGAAAGAAGAAGAAGAATGATCTCATATCATATCAGTAATCTAAGCTTCTACTTTAAGAAACTGGAAAAAGAAGAGCCAGTTAAATCTAAAGCAAGCAGAAGAAAGGAAACAATGAAGATTACAGTGAAAATAAATGAAATAGAAACCAGAAAACAATAGAGAAAAATCAATAAAACAAAAAGTCAGTTTTTTAAAAGGTTAAGAAAATTGACAAATTTTTACCTAGACTGACCAAGAAAAAAATGAGAAACATAAATTATAATATCACTATTTACTCTATGGAAAGAAAAAGAATTATAAGGATATATTACAAATTCAACAACTTGGATGAAATGGACAAATTCCCAGAAAGATACAGATTACCGAAGCTGACTCAAGAAGAAATAGAAAATCTGAATAGACTTATAGCAGGTAAGGAAATGGAATTAGTACTTAAAATCTTCTTAGGAAGAAAAGTCTAGTCCCAGAGTACTTTATTAGTGAATTCTATCAAATATTCAAAGAAGACATAATACCAATCTTTCACAAGTTCTTTCAGAAAAGAGAAGAGGAGGGCATACTTTCCAACTCATTCTATGAAGCCAGTATTACCCCGATTCAAGCCAAAGATATTGCATGAAAAGAAAACTATAGACCGATATCCTTTTTGAACATAGATGCAAAAATCTTTGGCACAATATTAGCAAATAAAATCCACCAATATATAAATAGAATTATACACCATGACCAAGTGGGTTTTATCCCAGGAATGTAAGGTTGGTTTGACATCTGAAAACCAAGCAAGGTAAATCACCATAGTAATAAGATAAAGGACAAAACCATATGTCATCTCAGTAGGTGCAGAAAAAACATTTGACAAAACCCAACACCCATTGATCATAAAAACTCTTAAACTAGGAATAAAAAGGAACTTTCTCAGTTTGATAAAGTGTATCTACCTGAAACCTAAGTCAACATTACATATGATGATGAAAGACTGAATGTTTTCCCTTAGGATCAAGAATAAGAAAAAAAAAAATCCACATTGGAAAAGAAGTAAAACTGTCTTTTTTCACAGATGACATGATCCTATATACAGACAAATTCTAAGAAATTCACAAAAAACTACTATTGTTAAGATAGTAACATTGCCCACATTGATCTACAAATTTAATGCCATCTTATGGCATAATAATAAATCTATATTTGGTCTCTGACCCTGTTTCCTAGCACAGAGCTCCTAAAACTCTTGTAATTTTCCTGAGTGATGGGGGTGGGGGGAGAAACATCTTTTGTTATTCATAATAAGTCCCTTTCAACTATATCTGAGTTTATGCTAATGAAGTGACTCTTGGAGGATAGGGGCTGGTTGCCAGAGGAATCAACCAGGTGATTAGAGAGTTGGAACTTTCAGCCCCACTTCTCCAGCCTCTGTTGGGGAGAGGTGGAAAGGGGCTGGAGACTGAGTTCAGGCATAATCAATCATGCCTGTGTTATGGAAGCTCCATTTTACCCTAAATGATGGGTTTTGGAGAGCCCCTCCGGGTTGTTGAACACATCAAGGAGCTGGGAGGTGGCACCTCTGGAGAGGGCATGGGAGCTCCCTGCTCCTCCCTCCTCATACCTTGTCTTATGCGTCCCTTCCATTTGGCTCTTCCTGAGTTGTATCCTTTGTAATGAACTGGTAAACAGAAGTGTTTCCCTGAGTTCTGTGAGCAAAGTATCAAAGCCGACGAAGGGTTGTGGGAACCCCTAATTTGTAGCCAAAAGTTACACAGAAGTGTGGGTAACCTAGGGACCCACTGCATTTGAAGTGGGGGGCAGTCTTGTGGGACTGAGCCCTTAACCTGCCAGGTCTGTCGTTAACTTCAGATAGCTACTGTCAGAATCGAATTGAATCATGAGACACTCAGTTGGTGTTTGCCGAGATTTGGAAAATTGCTTGATGTGAGGAAAAAAAACCCAGACATTTGGTGTCAGAAGTGTTTTTGAGGATAGAAAGCCAGTTTGTTATTCCCTTTAAATCCCTATCAAAATCTTGGCTGCCTTTTTTTGCAGAAATTGACAAGCTTATTCTAAAATTAATACGGAAATGCAAAGGATCCAGAATAGCCAAAACTATCTTGGAAAAGAACAAAACTGGAGGACTCACTCTTTCTTTTTTTTTTTTTCTTGTGTCAATATTTTATTTTGGTGTAAAAAATGGGAAGCTGGAAAATACACTGTATTTAAAATTTTCTTGGTTCCCCCTCACATGTGGAAACCTCCTCCCCCCAAGACTCACATTGTCTGATTTCCAAACTTAGTGCAAAGCTACAATAATCAAAACAATGTGGTAGTGGCACAAGGATAGACATACAGACCAATGGCATAGGATTGTGAGTTCAGAAATAACCCTCCACATGTAAGGTCAATTTATTTTTGTCAGGGCCCAAGGTGCCAAGGTAATTCAATGGGAAAAAGATATTTAATACAGTGTTGGGAAGGATGTGGAGAAAGCAGATCCCTCATACATTTCTGATGAGAATGTAAAATGGTATTTACACTTTGGAGAACAGTTTGGCAGTTTCTCAAAAAGTTCAAAATAAGCTTACCAGTTACCAATTCCATTCCTAAGTATCTACCCAAGAGAAATGAAAACATACGTCTACACAAAGACTTGTACATGAATATTCACAGCAACATTATTCATAATAGCCCCAAAGAAGAAACAATCCAATGTCCATAATCAGGTTAATGGATAAACAAAATGTGGTATATTCACACAATGGAACACTACTCAGCAAAAAAAAAAAAAAAAAATAGGAGCAACTACTAATATACACTATGATACAGATAAACCTCAGAAACATTATGCTAAGTGAAAGCCAGACACAAAAGACTATGTATTGTATGATCCCATTTATATTAGGTGTGCAGAAAAGGCAAATCTATACAGAGAAAGTCGATTGGTGGCTGTTGGCTGGATCTGGCAGTGGAGATCAATTGCAAATGAGCACAAGGGAACTTTTTGGGGTGATGCAAATGTTCTAAATCCGGATTGTTGTAATAGTTACATATCTCTATAAATTTACTAAAAATAATTTAATTGTGTACTTACAATGGCTAAATTTTATGATATAGATAGTTAACGTCAATAAAGCTGTTGGGAAAAATAAAAAGTATCATAGGGTCATGGCCTAGAGTATTGGGATATTTTGGGGCTATTTTATTATTCCAGCTGGGGGAAAATCTGTCGTGCTGTTCCTGCCCCTAACAGGGTCTCAATAGCAGAGATGGTATTTTCTGTCTTTGACATGTTCTGACTGTCCCTGCTTCTGTCGGGAGGGCATACAGGCCCCTGTCATCACATCATTGCCCAGGTTCATGACATAGGTTCAAACCTGAGGGCTATGTCCAACTGTATGCTTGTGGTAGGCTGAACAATAGCCCCCAAAGGTATTCAGACCCTAATCCCTGGAACCTGTGTATATATTCTTATATGGCAAAAGGGAGTTTGCAGGAGTGACTAAATTAAAGATTTTGAGTTGGGGAGATTGGGATATCCAGGTGGGTAGGCCCTAAATATAATCATAAGTGCCTTTATAAGAGGGAGGCAGAGAGATGTTTGACTATAAGAGATGTGGCACATGAAGGAATTGAGCAAAGGAAATAAAACTGAAAACACCAAAAGAGAAAAAAAAAACAAAAACAAAAGAAAAATAAAGAACGAAAAAAAAAAAACCCGAAGAAAATAAAAGTAAGAGATGTGAAGATGGAATCAAGAGGCAGGAGGCAGGGCCACAAGCCGAGGAATGCAGGTGGCCTCCAGAAGCCGGGAAAGGCAGGGAAGCGGATTCTCCCCAGAGCCTCCAGTGGGAGCAGAGCCCTGTGGACACCTTGACTTTAGTCCAGGGAAACTGATTTCGGACTTCTGGGCTTTCAGACTGGTAAGAGAATACATCTGTGCTGTTTTAAGCCAACAAGTTTGTGGTAATTTGTTATAGTGGCAACAGGAAGCTAATATAATGTCCAACCTCAAACATATTTGATTTATGTTTTATAATTTTTGAATTAGTTGCAAATATAAAAATTCTAAAAATTCTTCTTTTGAGAGGTTCAAAGTGGGGACAGAGGGGTTACTTCTGAAGCTGTCTCATTATTTCATCCTGTGTCACCTACACATCTTCTGGCTGAAAAGCCCCTGTTTATGTTATCGCGGGGACTTGTTCTCTCTGTCAAGCTTCTGGCCTTTCTAGAATATTTGGGAGGGGGGTGAGGGAGTCTGTCATGTCCATGTCTTGCTTGTGTTTTCCACCTCCATGTACTGATGCTTTACCTCCTGGAGTTCTGGGACCACCACCCTCTCTGGAAAGATGTTGTTAGCATCTCGGTGGCCTCAGCAGTGCAGGAGAGGGGACACTGGGAAAGCTGCTCTGTGTCTGGGACAGGAACACAGACCTGTTTAATCATTTGCGTCAGCACAGGTGAAAGAGTAACAGACTTATCTTAAGTCTTGGGGTGATTTACAACGTACAGGAAGAAATCTTAGAAGTATCAGAATGCTCCAGCACTCAAAGGCCAAACCCCTCCACGTAAGTCCCCTGGGCACTCCTCTCCTGTCCTTCCAGAAATGATATCTACAGCAACACCTCCTGGTCTCCTGCAGGCCTTATCTCAGGTCAGGATTCTAAGGTTGGTCTTTTCACACTTTGACCTGTCCCCTTCCAGAAAGACTGACAAGTTTACAAAAACTTGCCCACTGGCTGCACCCCGGTCCCCACCCAAGAACACCACGATCCTCATAGGTGCACCTTCCAACGTCTGGACTCATCAGCCTGGATTGGCAGCCTATGCTTTGGCACTGCCAGCGGGGGCCCCTCAGAGGCCTCCATTCCAAAGAGGAGATTCGCCTTGAGTCCCTGCTGCCTTCCTGGCCCTCTTCCCAATTTCCTCTGGGTAACTCTTTACCCCAGGATATACCCACACCCTTGCCCAAAACACAGCTGCAGAGACTGCCTGGTCTGAATCATATTTTGGAAAAAGAAACATTTTTCTAATCTTTACATGTTTTTTTTTGTTTTGTTTTGTTTGTTCATTTGCCCTTAGTAGAAAATCCCAAATCCTTGAAGCGGCCCACAAGGCCCTGAAGGGGTGGCTCTTGCCTTTCCTCCTGCCATCCCCCTCTCTGCTCAGGCCACACCGGCCTTTCCTAAATGTCATAAATGTTCCCAGCTCTTCCCTCTCCTGCCTTTGAACAAGACATTGCCTCTGTGCAGACTGTTTCAGGATTGATTGCTTTCAGCTTCTCATCTTTCTCTGGTCTTGCCTAATGTAATTTCCTCAGGGAAAACTTCCCAGACCTCCCAACCGAAATAAAGTCCCTTAGAACACAGGCTCCCATAGCCCTGTGATCTCCCTTCACTGAAGCCTGCAGTTCCCTCCTCCGTGGCCATGTATGTAATATCTGTCTCCCCAGGAGAGTTCCCTCAAGGGGGAGCTGCCTGAGTGGCTATGTCTGTAAATGAATGAAAGGGAACCATTTACAAAGACGCTTCTCTCCCTCAACAATTTAAACTATGTAGAGCTGCTTCTTGTTGGATGTATCTTCACCATTCGCCTAACCACAAGGCTCAAGGCTTACGTGTTTTTCTCAAAATAAATGAGAAGTCAATTCCCAAAGATGAAGTCTGGCAACATAAAGAAATCCTGCTGTTTGGAGGCCATAGCTTGTCCTGATGGGACTGTAGGTCAGAGTGACCTGGCCCCAATGGGCCAGCAGTCTGCACGGAGGAGTTTTCCTGAGCACAGGACCCAGGGTGGGGAGCCCAGCTGTGACACTGGAAAGCTGAAGCTACAGCTGGCTCCCTGTTCCTAAGACACCTTCAGGGCTTATGGCCTTTTCTCTGATGTGCCATTTCTTCTTTACCTCTCTTCATGGATCTTTAGGCTTTACTCCAAGTGTTTTGTTGTTTTAAGTCTTGAAGAGGCCACGCGAGGTGGCTCACATCTGTAATCCTAGCACTCTGGGAAGCCAACGCGGCATGATCCCTTGAGGTCAGGAGTTTGAGACCAGCTCCAGCAAGAGAGAGACCTGTCTCTACTAAGATAGAAAAATTAGCTGGGTGTGGTGGCAAGTGTCTGTATTCCCAGCTACCCAGGAGCCTGAGGCAGGGGGATAGCTTGAGGCCAGGAGTTTGAGGTTGCTGTGAGCTAGGCTGACACCATGGCACTCTAGCCAGGGCGACGGAGCGAGACTGTCTCGAAAAAAAAAAATGTTGAAGAAATCCATATCCTTATATTAATACAAAGTCCTTTGAACATTTATGTGAGGACTTCCACAGGGTAAATTCCTAGAAACGGAATTGCCAGATTGAAGAGACCACTCATTTAAAATTGTTGGTAGATATTGCTGAACTGATTTCCAAAAAAGTTATGCCAGTTTGTGCTCACACCAAGGGTATCCTCCCTACCCATCGCTGCTGTGTTAATTTGCAATTTTAAACTAGTAGTCAAGTTAAGCACTTTTTCATATGTTTAATTTCCCTTTGTATTTCACCTGTGAAATGTTTATTCAAATTCTTTGAGAAGTTAAGGTAGAATCCCAAATATAAAAAATAAACTCCTGTATTTTATTCTATCACTTTAGAGGGTTTTTAATGTTTAGATTTTTATTCTATCAACATCATGAGTTGGGACTTAACTTTATATTTAATATTCATTACTATTAGTTTTTTTAAACCATATCTGAAAGTACTTTCTTTTAATTGGTTAGTCCTTTCCATTCAATTATTGCTATATGGATAGATTTAGTTTTGTCATCTTTTGTAATTTCACATTGGTTTTTAATGCTCCCTTATTGTTTTCCTTGTTTTTTATCATTTGCTTTCTGACCTATGTTTTCTTTGTCATTTGTCCCCCCTTCTAATAATTTGAAAAATTTATAATCAAACATTTAATCTTCAGTATTCGCTTCGGCAGCACATATACTAAAATTGGAACGATACAGAGATTAGCATGGTCACTGCGCAAGGATGACACACGAATTCGTGAAGTGTTCCATATTTAAAAAAAAATAAAAAGAAGAAAAATAAATAACAACAAAATAAAAAAATTACTTCATATTCTTACTTTTAAATAAATATGCTTAAGCCTATGTAACTCCAAGGTCACTCCTCTTAGAAACCAAGAAAGCAGGCCGGGCACGGTGGCTCACTCCTGTAATCCTAGCACTCTGGGAGGCCGAGGTGGGTGGATCGTTTGAGCCCAGGAGTTCAAGACCAGCCTGAGCAAGAGTGAGACCCCGTCTCTACTAAAAAAATAGAAAGAAATTACATGGACAACTAAAAATATATATAGAAAAAATTAGCCGGGCATGGTGGCACATGCCTGTAGATCCAGCTACTCGGGAGGCTGAGGCAGGAGGATCGCTTGAGCCCAGGAGTTTGAGGTTGCTGTGAGATAGGCTGACGCCACGGCACTCTAGCCTGGGCAACAGAGTGAAACTCTGTCTCAAAAAAAAAAAAAGAAAAAAGAAAAGAAACCAAGAAAGCAAAACTACACACACACACACACACACACACACAAATAGGAATACTAAAGATCTAAACAATACAATTAATAAATTTGATCTATTAGATATAATAAAACTCTGCACCCAACAGAGAATTCACATTCTTTTTAAGCACCAGAGGAACATTTAAATTGGCCTTAAAGCAGCTATAATAAATTTCACAGAATCAATAGCATGTAGACCTGCCAGGCACAGTGACTCACACCTGTAATCCTAGCTGAGGCGGGAGGATCGCTCGAGGTCAGGGGTTCGAGACCAGCCTAAGCAAGAGCGAGACTCTGTCTCTACTAAAAATAGAAAGAAATTATATGGACAGCTAAAAATATATGTATAGAAAAATTAGTCGGGCCTGGTGGTGCATGCCTGTAGTCCCAGCTACTTGGGAGGCTGAGGCAGGAGGATCACTTGAGCCCAGGAGTTTGAAGTTGCTGTGAGCTAGGCTGACGCCACAGCACTCTAGCCCTGGCAACAGAGCGAGACTCTGTGTCAAAAAAAAAAAAAGAAAAAAAATAGCATATAGACCACGTCATCTGACCATAATGCACTAAAATTAGAAATTAATAATAAAAGTAAGGCTGAAAAGCACATGCCTCTTATAATTTTGCTGGCTCTGCTGTTCCCTCTGATCTCTCCTCCCTGCCTCTCCCTCCTGAATTGCTGGATGGCTCTAGGAAACTTGAAATTCTCACTCCACACAACAGTTAAGGTTCTCTAGCCTGTTCTCTCAAACTCAGCTCCCAGACCAACTCTTCTCGTTCAGAAGCCACCCAGGTGCCCAGCAGAGACAAAAGAGTCATCTTATGAATTACCAGGATCCACCTCCTAAGAAGATTTTAATGGCAACTCACACATGAGCAGTATCTATTGACCTTCCACCTCCACCTTTATGAAAAGTGAATAAATAAGCTAAAAACACTATGGTAATTCCTCCTCTCTCCCTTCCCTCTCTACCTTTTAGGCATGCTTTATGGTTTTTGTTCCATTCTTTTTTTTTTCCTTTGGAAAAAATTATATTACATTCCTTTTTAAAATGGGGAAAAACTGTACAAGTAAGCATGATGAAACCCGTGTTAGAGCTGGTTAATACTGATCTTTTATTATTGCCTTGCAGTCTCTCTAGCAGTGTTCAAGAAATTATGTTTAAGATCCATGTGAAGGAAAATGTCACTGGAGATGCAAGAAGGAGCTGCGGTAAAAGCTTTATAGGGTTTGTAGGGAGATGGAACTTGCTGTTTAAAAAATTATGTTGAGCTCTGCAGCATCTGCATGTCTTAACATACCATCCAATCCCATCACTGGGATAGTTTTACCCATGTTTTAAAGGCTTATATTAGATGTAGTTTTGGGGCTGTTATCAATTCAGAAAGTAAAGGAATATCAAGAGTAGACAGTATTGAAAGCTTAGAGTAGGGCTACTAGAGACTCAATACACTAAATAAGTCCCCAAACAAAAATATCCAGCCCCAAATCAACAAATAGTTGTTGACCGCCTGCTGTGTGCTTGGTACCATAGCAGAAGCTGAAGATACAGAGGTTAAACGGACAGGGTTTCTGCTCTCATGGAGCTTATGGTATAACATAGAGAGAGACGTAACCCAAATAAGTGTAACATTGCCCCTGTGGGCAACAGTGACAACATGTGGTGAGGAGCTTCTAGTGTTAAAGAAAAAATTATTCAATGACACTTATGAAGGCATGATAAGGAACACTTTATTTAGGACCACTGCAATAGGTATAGGGACTACTGCAATGGCATTGTGCAGAGGGGGAAGGGATTGGGCTCAATTCTGAATACAGCATGGACAAGTGGGAATTTATAGCCAAGGAGTAGGGGGAGGGGGTCAGTGGATGGAAAATTACTGAGGAGAAGCTTCAGGGGTAAGGGGAGATTCTGGCTAAACCGACCTCACTGGATTCTTGCTGAAGACAGGCTAGGGTGACCAGACATCACCTGGGGGATGGTGGAGGATCAGAAACCTGATAAGGTATCAAGGGTGATGAGATATTGAAGGGGTGTGGTTCTTGCTGAACTAACTTAGCAGAGTTCTTTGCTAAAACTGGATTTTACAAGGAAGTGAAAACAGATGGGTCTAGGAGAAGGTTCAGGAGCCTGACTAAAGTTTGGTCAAGTAAAGAATCTTTGTCATTACCCAGCCAGGGAGTCCAGGGAAGGCTGGACTGTTAGATGCTGGAATGACATTAGTTGAGGAGTAGGAGTTACCATGGCAAAGAGGAGGGAAGAGTGCACTAGGCAGAGGTAACAGCAGGTGCAAAGGCCCTGTGGCAGGAGGGAGTGAGATAAATATGACAGACTGAAAGGAAGCAAGCTTAACTAGGTCATTGTGAGGCAGGGAGAGGCTGCATAAGTAGGCCAGCACCAGGGCCTCACTGGCCACGCTGACAGCAGTGGCCCTTATTCTAAGAGCAATGAGAAGCCATTACAATTATTTTGTTTATGTTTTTATTTGTTATTGTTAACTATAACACACATTTAGAAAATCATATAAAGCAAATGTACCATTTAATGAATTACTATAAAGTAAACATCACAGATGGGAGGAAATAAGGAGGCATGATGACTAAATGCAATGTGGGATCCTGGATTGGATCTTGGAACAGAAAAAAAAATTAATGGAAAAACTGGTGAAATCTGAATAAAGTCTGTCGTCTAGTTAATTGTATTGTACCAAATGTTGGTTTCTTAGTTTGGACCAAAAAAAAAAAGTAGTGAAAAAGTATTATGTACCAGTAAAATGTTAACACGAAGGGAAGCTGAGTGAAGAATATACAGGAACTTTCTGTACTATCTTTGTAACTTTCTGTAAATCTAAAATTATTCCAAAATTAAAAAGAGTTTAAGCTAACAAATACCAAACATATCCTCAAATCCAGAAAATAAAGTAATTAAAAAAATTAACTGCCTCACATATTTCTATAATACTTTTCCCCTATTTTTTTGGGTTTCATTCAATCATGTCTTCATATAACAATGATTTTATAATATTTTGTAAAGACAGAATAAAAAGTAATTCAGTTTTTCTTAAAACAACTGACTGGATGTGGTGGCTCACACCTATGGTCCTAGCACTTTGAGAGACTGAGAAGTAGGAGGACTGCTTGAGGCCAGGAGTTTGAGATCAGCCTGAGCAACAGAGTGAGACCTCATCTCTACAAAAAATAGAAAAATTCTCTGGGTGTGGTGGTGTGCACCTGTAGTCTCAGTTATTGGGGAGGCTGAGGCAGGAGGATCGCTTGAGCCCAGGAGTTTGAGGTTGCAGTGAGCTGTGATGATGCCACTGTTTTCCAGCCCAGGCAACAGAGTGTCAAAAACAAAAGCAAAAGCAAAAAAACAACAGGTAAAACTAAAAGAGAGCATTTAAGGGAGCTCAGGTCCTCTCAAGGACGAACATATTTCCTTAGTTTCCTCCTGTCTGTGATGGTTTCTCAGTCTTTCCTTGTGTATCATGACCTTGACTTTTTTTTTTTTTTTTGAGACTGAGTCTCACTTTGTTGCCTGAGCTAGAGTGCCGTGGCATCAGCCTAGCTCACGGCAACCTCAGACTCCTGGGCTAAAGCAATCCTATTTCAGCCTCCCGAGTAGCTGGGACTACAGGTATGCACCACCATGCCTGGCTAAGTTTTATTTTCTACATATTTTTAGTTGTCCAGCTAATTTCTTTCTATTTTTAGTAGAGACGGGGTCTCGCTCTTGCTCATGCTGGTCTTGAACTCCTGACCTCGAGCAATCCTCCCTCTTCGGCCTCCCAGAGTGCTAGGATTACAGGCGTGAGCCACTGTGCCTGGCCCATGACCTTGACACTTTTGAAGGATACTGGTTGAATATCTTGAAGGATGGCCCTCATTTTGAATTTGTCTTACATTTCTCTCTTGATTAGAAAGCAGTTATGGGCCAGGTGTGGTGCGGCACACCTGTAGTCCCAGCTACTTGGGAGGCTGAGGCAGGAGGATCCCTTGAGCCCAGGAGTTTGAGGTTGCTGTGAGCTAGGCTGATACCAGGGCACTTTAGCCTGGGCAACAGAGCGAGACTCTGTTTCAAAAAAAAGAAAGCAGTTATAGGTTTCCGGAAAGGCACAGAGGTGAAGTGCTCTTCTCATTGCGTTGTGTTAGGGGCACTTGCTATCAATATGACTTATCACTGCCGATGGTAATCTGGGCCACTTAATCAAGGTGGTGTCAGCTAGGTTTTGCCATTATAAAATTACCATTTTTCATCCTCTGTCCTTTGAAGGTGAGCTTATGAATCCAGCCCACACTCAAAGAGTGAGGGATTAAATTCCACCTCTTGGAGGGGGCAGTATCTACATATATTTAGAATTCTGTAAGGCAGATTTTTCTCTTCTCCTTCATTTATCTTATTTATTTATTTATTCAATCATTTATGGATATCACTTAGACTCACAGTTATTTTATTTTATGGTTATAATCCCGTACTATTGTGATTTATTTTGTGGCTCATATTGTTCCAGCTCTGGCCACTGGGAGCTTGTTTCCAGTTGGCTCCTGTGTTCTTTGGACACACTGCACTCCCTGCTCCACCCTTCTTTTTTTTCCTAAGGACTTCCTTGCTTTTTGGCATTACAAAATGATCCAGGCTGGTCTTGTGTTTTCCCTGCCTCAGTCCTAGAATCAGCTCCAGAACCAAGGAGCTAGGTTCTTCTTATTGGAGAATCATATTTAGAAACCATGATCTTGGTGCTGGATGTGTTCATTGCTACTGCTAGCTTTTTTTCTCTTGTAATTTATTTGTTGAAAAACTGGATTGTTTGTCCTACAGTCTCCCATAGTCTGGATTTTGCTGGTTGCATCCCCAAGTTGTTGATTTAACATTTTTTCTCTGTTCCATATATTTCCTGTGTATTTATAGTTGGACCTATTTAAAAAAATTTTTGGCCGGGCACGGTGGCTCACGCCTGTAATCCTAGCCCTCTGGGAGGCCAAGGCGAGTGGATCGTTCGAGGTCAGAAGTTCCAGACCAGCCTGAGCGAGACCCCGTCTCTACTAAAAATAGAAATAAAAATTATCTGGACAACTAAAAAATATATATATATAGAAAAAATTAGCCGGGCATGGTGGTGCATGCCTGTAGTCCCAGCTACTCGGGAGGCTGAGACAGTAGGATCGCTTAAGCCCAGGAGTTTGAGGTTGCTGTGAGCTAGGCTGACACCACGGCACTCTAGCCTGGGCAACTAAGTGAGACTCTGTCTAAAAAAAAAAAAAATTTTTTTTAGTTCATATATTTTTAAAATTTCTTTCGATGGATTTAGGGGATACAAGTGGTTTTGTTACATGGATGAATCGTATAGTGGTAAGGGCTTTCAGTATACCTGTCACCCGAATAGTGTACCTTGTATCTGAAGGTAACTTTTGATTCCTCCTACCTCTCCTACCCTTCCCCCTTCTTAGTTTCCAATGTCCATTATACCACTTTTTGCTTTTTTTTTTTCTTTTTAGAGACAGGGTCTCTTTCTGTCACCCAGTTTGGAGTACAGTGTCGTGATCATAGCTCACTGCAGTCTACAACTCCTGGGCTCAGGTGATCCTCCTGCCTCAGCCTCCTGGGTGGCTAGGACTACAGGCATGCACCACCATGCCTGGCTAACTTTTTAAAAAATTGTTTGTAGAGATGCAGTCTCACTGTGTTGGCCAGGTTGGTCTCGAACTCCTGGCCTCAAGTGATCCTCCCACTTCGGCCTCCTAAAGCACTAGGATTACAGGTGTGAGCCACCATTATACCATTTTGAAGTTTTTTTTTTTTTTTTTGAGACAGAGTCTCACTCTGTTGCCGGGGCTAGAGTGCCGTGGCGTCAGCCTAGCTCACAGCGACCTCAAACTCCTAGGCTCAAGCGATCCTCCTGCCTCAGCCTCCCGAGTAGCTGGGACTACAGGCATGCATGCACCACCATGCCTGGCTAATTTTTTCTATATATATTTTTAGTTGTCCAGCTAATTTCTTTCTATTTTTAGTAGAGACGGGGTCTCGCTCTTGATCAGGCTGGCCATTATAGCATTTTGTATGACCATATATACCCACGGCTTAGTGCCCACTTATAAGTGAGAACATGAATTATTTGTTGGATCTAAAAGCTTGATCAGATTCTGGTTAGATTTTTTGGGTGCAAGACTACGTCATAGATAATGGTGTATTCTACCAGAAGGCACACAATTCCTGGTTATCTCTTTTTGTGCGATGTCAACAGCCATTGACAATCACTGCTCAGATCCATTAATTCATTATGGGCTGTGAAATGATGGTATTCCAATTCAGTCATTCCTTCTTCATTCATTTGCTGGAACACTTCTATAAAGAGCATCTTCTCCTTATCTACTATTTTGTTACCTAGTGTTATGGTTCATATAGAAAGGGCAGGATTCTTTCCATTTATTTAGCAGTTTTCAAAATAAAGTGTTGGTTCCTTAGCATCTTCTAACGATGACATTTTTTTTTTTTTTTTGAGACACAGTCTTGCTCTGTTGCCCAGGCTAAAGTGCCATGGTGTCACCTTAGCTCACAGTAACCTCAAACTCCTGGGCTTAAGCAATCCTCCTGCCTCAGCCTCCCAGAGTGCTGGGATTACAGGCCTGAGCCACCACCCCCAGCCATGATGACAGATTTTTAAAGATCACTATGAAATCACGGATTTAATAATATTCAATGTGTTTCAATCCATTGATTTGTTATTCTTATCGATAGTCAATTTGTTGTGCCTTTGGCCTGTGGGAGCATCTCGAGTTGGCTCCTAAGTCCTTTTGACACAATCCTAGTGGTCTTTAATGGCTTTCTTCCACTATGGCATCTGGGAATCAGGCAAGAGGCAAAGTCCTCTGCAGAGTAGGGGTAAGCACTTCTGCCCAATACCACCCTTGAAGAGGGCAACACTGCACCTTCTAAGTTTCTGTTTAGGGCCTTCAAGTTTTCACCAAGAAAGGGAATAAAGGAGAGGGAGCTGGTTGGGGTGGGGAAGATGATGAGTTCAACTTATAACTTTGTTATGGGGTGAATTGTGTACCTTCAAAATTCATATGTTGAAGTACTAACCCTAGTACCTCAGCATGTTACTGTATTTAGAGATTAGGGCTTTTAAAGAGGTGATTAGAGTAAAATGAGGTCAAATGAATGGGGCTTAATCCAATATGACGGTGTCCTTATAACAAGAGGAGATTAGGACACGGACAATACCTGGACTGAGGGACAACTGTGTGAGGACACAGTAAGAAGCTGCCCATCTGCCAGCCAAGAAAAGAGGCCTCAGAAGAAACCAAATCTGCCAACACCTTGATTTTGAACTTCTAGTCTACAGAACTGTGAGAAAATACATTTCTGTTGTTTAAGCCACCCAGTCTGTGGTTTTATGTTATGGCAGCCTTAGCAAACTGGTAAAACTTGTTGAGTTTGAAAGTATGTGTGGGTATACATGATAAATGCATACAATTTTATACGTCCAATATAAATAAATAAACAAATAAGTTTTTTAAAGGCATATGTGGGATGTTTCATGGCATTTTAAACATGGATCTGGGATTCAGGAAAGAGGACTGGGCTGAAAGCAGGATATGGGAGCTGGGGACATATACAGCATGGATAAAGCCCATGTGTGTACTGTTAAAGTAAAGCTCCAGGGAAAGTCTAAGGAATAGAAAGAGAAGAGGGCTAAGAAATAAACCAAAGCTAAGAAATTGGGGAAGGAAAAGAGGCCCCTGAAGGAGACCCAGAAGGTCTGAGGGAGAGGCAGGAGCAAAAGCATGAGACCGTGGAGTCCCAGAGGCAGAGATGAGGTTTGAAGGAGTTTGAGGAAGGTAGTGGTTAACTACCGAATGAGAAGAGGTTAAGTAAGATAAGGACTGAAGGAGGCCCTGGGATTTTGTAACTATGACTGGAAGATGACTAGGGTGGGAGGTTGGAGAGACAGGCTGCTGTGGTATGAGGGTAAATCATCTTCAGGAAATCTGACAGAAAGAAGGACATGGTATAGGCTGATATCAAAAGGGTGGCTTTTTGTTTTTTATTTTTTTTTTGGAAACAGGGTCTCACTCTGTTGTCCAGGATAGACAGCAATGGAATCATCATAGCTCACTGAAACCTCAGCTCCTGGGCTCAAGCAATCCTCCTGCCTCAGCCTCCCCAGTAGCTGGGACTACAGGCAAGCTAGTTTTCTGTTTTTATTGGGAATGACTTGAGCATATTTATCTGACGAGAGGAAGGAGACAGTGGATGAGAGATACAGAAATAGCTCTGACTTGGGGGGATGGGCGGTACATGGGCAATATATATAACCTGAGCTTTTGTACCCCCATAATAAGCTGAAATAAAAAAAAAAAAAGAAATGAAGGAGGGGATGGAACCCTGGACTGCCTCAAGGCAGAGGAAGGAAAATTAAGCATGCAGGAACAACTCTTCCTCTGAGATGACAGAAATGTAGGTGGTGATTGGTTTGTAGGTTTGGGGTAGGAATCTGGGGATGAATTTTCATGCCCAACTTTTTGTGTGGTCACACGTTTTCATTTCACGTGGGTCTATATCTAGGAGTGTGAAATTGCTGGGTCATATGGTAATTCCATGTTTAACAATTTGAGGACCCGTGAAACTATTTTGCGAAGTGGCTGCACTGTTTTACATTCCTACCAGCAGTGTAGGAAGTTTCCAGTGTCTCCATACTCTGACAACACTTGTTATTATTTGTCACTTAATATATCCATTATAGTTGGTGTGAAGTGGTAACTGTGATTTTGATTTACATTTCCCTAATGGCTAGTGTTTTTGGTGTGTTTTCATGTGCATGTTGGCCATTTGTATGTCTTCTTTAGAGAAATATGTATTCAAATCATGTATCCATTTTTAATTGGGTGATTTATTTTTTATTATTGAATTATGAGAGTTATTTATATATTCTAGATGCTAGTTCCTTATCAGATATATGATATGCAAATATTTCCGTCCTGTGTGGTGTCTTTTTACTTTTTTTGATGTTCCTTGAAGCATAAAAGTTTTAAATTTTGAAGTATGGTGTATCTATTTTTTTTTCAGTTGCTTGTACTTTTGTTATATCTAAGTAGGTTTTGCCTGATCCAAGGTCAGGGAGATGGAAACTTTTCTAGGAGTTTCATAGTTTTAGCTCTTATATGTAGATCTGTAATGCATTTTGAGTTAATTTTTGTGTGTGGTCTAAGATAGGGGTCCAACTTAACTCTTCTGCATGTGTATATCCGGCTATCCCAGACCATTCATTGAAAAGACTATACTTTCCCCATTGAATGGTCTAGGCATCTTTGTTGAAAATCAATTAGCCATAAATATAAGGGTTTATTTTACTCTCAATTTTATTCCACTGATCTATACATCTATCCTTATGCCAATATCACACTATCTTGATTCATAGTAAGTTTTGAAATTGGGAAGTGTGAGTACCCCAACTTTGTTCTTCTTTTGCAAGATTAATTTGGTTCTTCTGGGTCCCTTCCATTTCCATATCCTTTTGAAGGATCAGTTTGTCAATTTTTTTGCAAAAACAGCAGTTGGAATTTTGATAGGAAATGTGTTGAATCTGTAGACCAACTTGGGGAATATTGCCATCTTAACAATAGTAAGTCTTCCCCATCCAAGAACCTGGGATGTCTTTCCATTTATTTGGGTTACTGATTTCTTTTAACAATATTTAATAGTTTTTAGGGTATGAATCTTATACTTCTTTTATTAAATTCATTTCTAAGTATTTTATTTTTTGATGCTACTATAAATGGAATGGTTTTCTTAATTTTATTTTCAATTGTTCATTACTAGTGTGTAGAAATACAATTGATTTTAGTGAATTGGTCTTGTACTCTGTAATATTGCTGAATTTATTTGTTTATTTATTTTAAAGGCTGGTCAAGTGAAGCAGTGGGAGTGGAGTGAACTAATTTATTAGTTCTAATAGTTTTCAGTGACTTCCTTAGGAATTTCTATTTATAAGATCATATAATCTACAAATAGTTTTGTAGTCTACAAATTAGTTTTATAATCTACAAATTAGTTTTACTTTTCCAATCTAGATGGCTTTTATTTCTTTTTCTTGCTTAATTTCTCTAGCTAGAAGCTCAAGCACGTGTTGTTGAATAGAAGTGGGGATAGGACATCCTTGTCTTATTCCCTTACCTTAGGGAGTATACCATGATTTTTAATGGCATGACTATTGTTTGTACGTCAATTTTTGTCACAACAATTTGTCTTACAATTCTAAATAGAATTGGAGCTCATGTGTATAAACACACAGATGAGAGTAGCTATAAAATCTTTGAGGAGGCCGGGCGCGGTGGCTCATGCCTGTAATCCTAGCACTCTGGGAGGCCGAGGTGGGCAGATCGCTCGAGGTCAGGAGTTCGAGACCAGCCTGAGCAAGAGCGAGACCCCGTCTCTACTAAAAATAGAAACAAATTATCTGGCCAACTAAAAATATATATAGAAAAAAAATTAGCCGGGCCTGGTGGCACATGCCTGTAGTCCCAGCTACTCAGGAGGTTGAGGCAGGAGGATCACTTAAGCCCAGGAGTTTGAGGTTGCTGTGAGCTAGGCTGATGCCACGGCACTCACTCTAGTCCGGGCAACAGAGGGAAACTCTCTCTCAAAAAAAAAAAAAAATCTTTGAGGAAAAAAATTAGCTCTGTCAGTGATGAGCCAGGTTGAAAAAAAAAAGATTGAAGATTTGCTCTTACATTGTAACAAAATGTTTAAAAGGCAACAATAATTTTAAAGGAATGATATTAATATAAATCTCAGTGGAATAGAGTACAGAGTTCAGACTGTCTACAGTGTATATAAGAATTTATGTGGCTGGGCGTGGTGGCTCACGCCTGTAATCTTAATACTCTGGGAGGCTGAGGTGGGAGGATTGCTTGAGCTCAGGAGTTTGAGACCAGCCTGAGCAACAGAATGAGACCTCTATAAAAAATTTTAAAAATCAGCTCAGTGCGGTGGTACATATCTGTAGTCTCAGCTACTGGGGAGGCTGAGGCAGGAGGATCACTTGAACCCAGGAGTTTAAGGTTGCAGTGAGCTATGATCATGCCACTGCACTCTAGCCCTGGCAACAGAGTGATACCCTGTCTCAAAACAAAAACAAAAACATATTTGCAATAAATATGAAAGACAAAGTGTTACTATTAACACAGAAAGGGTTAATATAAATTAATAAGAAATTAAGGCTTCAAAGACAAATGGGCACAGAAAAAAGACAATTTAGAAAATAGACAATTCATTAAAGGAGGAAATACAAATGACTAACTGAAAAGAATGTTCAATCTCACTGGCAATCAAATAAATGCAAATGAAACAAGGAGGTAAAAGCTTTTGCTTTGAGCAAAGATTTCTAAGATAATTAATACTTGTTACTGCTTAGGGTTTGTTGAGATAGCTCTCATATTAACCCTATGAGGTAATTTCCTATTATTAGGTCCATTTTATGGATGTGGAAACTGAGACTCAGCAGGGTTCAACCCAAGATTACACAATTAGTAAGTAGTGGCACCAGGATTTGGACCTAGGCTGTGTGACTCTATTATAGAGGGGGCGTAGGAAACAGTTGTAGGAAGGAGAGATGAAGAACAGGGGGAAATGTAGCTTGAAGGGCCGGATAAATGTATTTGAAGTGCCTATGTGGCAGAGCGAATGGGTTAAGTGGTATTGCAGAGGGGAGCAAACCAGTGGAAATTACATAAGGGACAACGCTATTCAAGTAAGAATTGTTTGTAAGGGACTAGAGAGGCTCAGGAAGGCAGTGAGGAAACCCAGCCCTGGGGAGGTAGAGGAAGCTGACCCTTTGGGGTCTTCTCATCTAACCCTCACACAGACAGCAGGGGGTGGGGGTGGTCCCATCGTCTAGCGGAAGAAACACCGCTAGGTGGCTAAGACCTCAGTGTCTTTGGGGTTTCTCTTAGTTTCTCAACCATAGATGATTAGCAGACCTGCCCTTTCCTTCTGGGGCCAAGTGACCCGCGGGGGAGCCCTGACTGGCTTCACTGCCCTCCTACAGCCAGCCTCAGTCCTGAGCCAGCAGGAAGTTTGAGCTTGCCAGACTGCCAGGGCCTGGGCAGGAGGAAGGAGAGCAGGAGCCAAGCAGAGTGGCCCCCTGGGTTCTCTATGCGCTGTCCCAGAGCTTTGCTATCCTGTAGGGGAGGGGGAATGAGGGATGTGGGAGCAGTCCTGTTGGGGAGCAGGCAACTAGATGAAGCAGAACCATTAAAGGCGTGACAAATTTATGTTAGTTGAAGATTGGTAAATATATCTTCGTTTGTAAAGCCCTTGGGAAATCCAAAGTGGGGACTTCATTCTGACTCTTATAACCGTGGGTAAGTCTGTTAACATTTTGGTGCCTCAATTTCCTCATCTGTAAAATGGGTATTAGAATACTTCCTGCTTTATTGACTTTAAATAGATGTAGTGCTTAGATGATCAACAAGCCGGTGTGAGAGCAAAGTACCACAGGCAGTAGAGTCACTGAGACCTGAGTTCAAGTCCAGTTTGCAATTTTCCAGCTGGAGACTTGGGGAAAATTACCCAAGCTCTTTCTGCTTCAGTTTCTTCATCAGTGAAACCAAGGGTAGGAATAGCAAGCACTTGCCTTAAATGGTTGTTTTCAGGGGTAAATGAAATAATGTATATAAAGTATTAATACATGGTAAACCAGGACCCCAAAGCCCACAGGTTCAATCATTAGACTCTAGTTGCTTTAAAAACATAATGTACATAAAACAACATATAGTGTAGAATCAAGACTGGAAAGAAATACAACAAATTATTGCTTGAGCCCAGGAGTTTGAGGTTGCTGTGAGCTAGGCTGATGCCACGGCACTCTAGCCTGGCAACAGAGTGAGAGCCTGTCTCCAAAAAAAAAGAAAGAAAGAAAAGAAAGTTGTTTTGATATGGAAATTTACAATAGACAAAAAAAAAAAAGAAATACAACAAATTGTTAACAGCGTTTATTTCTGGGTAGTCAGATTATGATTTATTTTCTTTATTTTTTTCTTTTCTTTTCTTTTTTTTTTTTTTTGAGACAGAGTCTCACTTTGTCACCCGGGCTACTGCAGGTATCATAGCTCACTGCAACCTCAAAACTCCTGGGCTCAAGAATCCTCCTGCCCCAGTCTCCTGAGTAGCTGGGACTACAGGCACTTACCACACACCCGACTAATTTTTCTATTTTTTTTGAGACAGAGTCTTGCTCTGTTGTTTGGGCTAGAGTGTAGTGGCACCATCATAGCTCACTACAATCTCAAACTCCTGGGCTCAAGCAATCGTCTTCCTCAGCCTCCTGAGTAGCTGGGACTACAGGTGTGCACCACCACACCAGGCTAATTTTTGTATTTTTTGTAAAGATGGAGTCTCGCTCTTGCTTAGGGTGGTCTTGAACTCCTGATCTCAAGCGATCCTCCTGCCTCGGCCTCCCAGAGTGCTAGGATTACAGGTGTGAGCCACCGTGGTCGGCCTATTTTCTTTATATTTTTCTGTATTTTCCAAGTTACTTTTGTAGTCAGAAAAAAGCAGTATATGATGATCAGGTGCCTTGGGATCATTTGTGATGATCTCTACTTCATTAAAACCTTTGACAGTATTTTCTCCTGTAATCTTGTCAGCAACTGTTTGAGGTTAAGAATCATTATCCCCATTTTCCAGATGAAGCAATGAGGTTGAGAGAGGTGGGAGAGCTACATTAAATTTCAGGTCTTATAGCTACTAAGTGGCAGAGAGCCAAGATCCACAGGCAGATCTGGCTGTCTCCAAAGCTGGGGGCTATCTGTAGGATGCTGGGTGGTGCAGTTCAGTGCCTAGAGCTCTCCCACCCTAGTCTTCTTATAGAACTGGGCTTGTGGTGGGTGTGCTCCAGTGGGTTTTCTCTGCCTGGTGTACTGGTTTCCTACATCTGTATTCCTGGTGGAGGACGTGGCCTGGAGAGTGAAAGTCAAAGGGTGCTGTGGACAGTCTCCCTAAGAAGAAATAAAGGTTTTCACCATAAAGGTATCCAATATAGGAACTAAAAATAGCAGCATAGCTGCACAAGATTGAGGGAAGGAAGTGGGTGTGAGTGAGCTCAATCATTATCTATTATAACAGGAAGGCAATAGATAATGGCCAGTCCTGATAAATCCAGATATCGCTATGTAAGCTTTGTGCATACTGACGTGGAGGTAACCACCAGGCCTGAAAACACAGATGGCTTTAAGTGGTATAGGGATTGAGGGGTGGCAAGGGAGTTTTTTGTTTTCATCATAAGCCCTTCTGTCCTATTTGATGTTTTAGCTATGTGTATCACACTTTTATCTAAAAATTATTATTTTAAAAGTACAGGCTCTGAAAGTTAAACAAACAAAAAGTACAAGCGTTGTACTTCTGGGCATTTGTGTGGATTCAAATCCCACCTCTGCGAGTTACGGATCTTGGGCAGATTCACCAAAGCTGCAATTTTATCTTCTGGAAACAGGGCTCAAAACCACACTCACAGAGTTGCTCTGAGGATAACATGAGGTAAGGCATATAAAGCACATGGGCCAGTGTTGGCCTAAAGCATCTGTAATTATTAACCATTGTTATTAGTAATAAGCCAAGCATACAGGTAATAGGCAGGGCTGGGCACATAGTAGGCACTTACAATGGGTGGAAGTAATTATTTAAAACCCCACCAGAGCCTGTAATTTCCTCCAACCCGCGACGCAGGAGCCCCAGTGCTGAGTGAACACTTAAATATTGATGTGGTTGCTCATTTATTCATCACTCGGCTCTCCGCTGCAGTGTCCGCAGAGGGTGAGCCCCGCTCTCTGGCCCCCCGCGCCGGGAGGTTGGAGGCGGCGCGGGATCACTCGCCTCCAGGTCGCTGATGCGGGGCCGTCACGCGGCGGGGCGAGAATCGCTCTGGTTTCCCGCGGGCATTTTCCGGGGCAGGGGCGGGCGGCAGAACGGGGCGCGCTGCCTGAGACGAGGGGGCAGCCCGGGTCCGCTTCCCTCCCCCAAGTCGGCGCCGAGGGGCATGGCCATCCCGGGAGGGGCGGGCGGCGCCGTTTTAGGGCGAGGGCTTTCCGGAGCAGGGACATCTTGAAGGAAGATTTGGGATTGGCCGGGAGGCGCAGAGCGGGCATTTCATACCCGGCCAAGGGTGTCGCGCTCCTCGAGAGAGGCAGGGTCGCGCCCGGCGCCCCCAGCCCGGGGCGGGGCCACCGCGCGAGCCCCGCCCACCCCTCTGCAGAGGCCGCGCGCCGCGCCCCGCCCCCGCCCGCCCCCTCCCGCTCGGGGCGGGGCTGCGGCGGCCAGGCGGGAGCGGCGCCCGCCGCACTGCCGCACCGCCACGCGGGACGGGGCCGCGGGGCGGGGCGGGCGCTGACGTCGCGGCGCGGCCGGCGGCCGGGCAGGCGGGGAGGCGGCGGCCGGCGCGGCCCGGCCCAGCCCGCAGCTCCTGCGGCCGGGTGTGCCGGCGGCGGCGGCGGCGCTCTGAGCCGGCTCCCGACCGCCCTCCGCCGCTGCCAACTTTGTCGCTTGCTCTCGGTGTCTGTGCCCGGTCCGGCCAGCCCTCGCCCGCCGCCGCTTCCCCCGCCATGGCCCTGGTGCGGGACGCCGAGCCGGCGGCGGGGCCCTCCCGCTGGCTGCCCACGCACGTCCAGGTGACGGTGCTGCGGGCCCGCGGGCTGCGGGGCAAGAGCTCGGGCGCGGGCAGTACCAGCGATGCGTACACGGTGATCCAGGTGGGCCGCGAGAAGTACAGCACCTCGGTGGTGGAGAAGACGCCGGGCTGCCCGGAGTGGCGCGAGGAGTGCTCCTTCGAGCTGCCGCCCGGCGCCCTGGACGGCCTGCTGCGGGCGCAGGAGGCAGATGCGGGCCCGGCGCCCTGGGCCGCGGGCTCCGCCGCCGCCTGCGAGCTGGTGCTCACCACCATGCACCGCTCGCTCATCGGCGTGGATAAGTTCCTGGGCCAGGCCACCGTGGCGCTGGACGAGGTCTTCCGCGCAGGCCGCGCCCAGCACACGCAGTGAGTAGGGGGCGCGGGGGCGCAGAAACGGTTAAAGGCCTAACTGGGCGGGGCTGCTGGGGGATCAGGACTCGGCTGGGGCGGCAAGCCCCTTGCCTCGCGCTCAAGGGAGTAAACTGACAGCAAGTTGGTTCTTCTTATTTCGGGGTCCCCTCTGGCCTCCAAACGTGCCCTGTGTTGGGCTTGGCGGCTGATGAGTCCCTGAGGCTTGGGGGAGGTGTAGGGGGCAGCCAAGCGTTAGGAGTAGATTGTCAAGTAGAGTTAGGAATGAGATCCAGAGGCTTTGGGGTTTTGGAAACCACGAGAAGGAAAATCTTGGGGCCATTCTCAGGGCCTCCAGGCCTGCCTCTCTTTCCCCAAAGGGGAGGTGAACTTCAGGCAACTGCCCCAGGCCAGGCCTGCAGGAAAGTGGAGAGGCAGCCTTACCCTGTGGTGGAAGAAAGGCCAGGTGTCGTCCTCTAGGAGAGCCTCCACCAAACCTGGAAGTTGGCTGCAGGCCCATCTACCTCTCTCTGGTTCTTGGATGCCCTCCACCATCTAGAGATGCCCCCCCACCCATGTCCTGTGTCCCTGGTCTGAGTACAGGAGGACCTCTTAAATAAAGGAAGGAAACACTTGAGTCAGCTTTCAAGCAGCCTGCCTGTCCTGCCCGAGGTAGAGGCAGTGGCATGGTTAATGCATGGCAGGAGATCGTCTCCTAGTCACTTCCACCTAGATGGGCCAGTGGGTTTTTTAATCATTTATCTTGGCAGCATTTAACCTTGCCTGTGTTAAGATCAAGGCTTCAGACTTGAAGCCCCGTTTCCTGTTTTGGGCTTGGGCAGGATCTGGAAACCATTCCCCCAGGGCTAACAACCTGCTGTGGATTACTCAAGTGGTTAACTTGGAAATGACCAGGTAGCCAGGGTAAGGGGGGGTGCCGTAGGTGGGGAGAGGTGCAGGAAAGGTTTGCCTGGGTGGAATGGCATCCACCCTGAGTAAATCTAAGGAGGCTTGCTGGAGGAGAGGGATGAGCTTTGAGCAGGGTGCAAAGCCAAATGAAAGCAGGATTTGGGTGGAAAATTATCTGACCTTGAACATTTTCCAAAACGTGGATAGGGAATGGCCTTCCTGGCTGTGGCCTGGGGTGGAAAGGCGGTTAGCTCAGGGCAGATTCCAGGCAGGGCTGTGACCTGACTCCATCTCCCCCTCCCCGGGCCTGTTCCCTTCCTTCCTTCATGACTTGCTGTTTGGTTGCTGGATGTGGGATCATGTGGTATAGCTTGGCCCTTGTTTTGTTTTTTTCCTCCCTCTTTCTGTCCTCTCCCTCCTTCCTGGCTCAGGGAGCCCAAGGGGTGGGGGTGGGGCAGAAAGCTTTCCCCTGGATCTCTTAGCCCAGTCTTTTTCAGAAGAGGTGCTTGTCCCCAAATCAAGGGGACAAAATCACTCCACCTCTTGCCCCAGTGCTTCACCCTCTAGCGCTCAGCTTCTCAGACCAGACTGATAGTTGACACATGTGGGTGGAGGGTAGGAGTGGACAGACAAAAAAAAAAAAAAAAAAGACTCTAGGCTTACAGGGAGGGGCTTCTTTGATTTTTTTTTTTTTTTTTCCAGTTCCCAGCCTTGCTTTCCTCTTGGCCTCTGGATCTTACTTAGCTGAGCTAACCAAGCCTGTAGGTCCAGGTGGACCTATTTTCAGCTAAGGACAGTATGTTTTGGAGAATTTGACTTGCCACCCCTTAATCTGAATGGGAGCCTTAATTTACTTTATAGAAGTCATCTTTTCCACCAGGATCTTTCCACGCCCACCTGGCTGTCTTTCCTCTGATACATTGAGACCTGGGTTATTTATAGAACCTGGAGGGGGCTGGAATGGGGAGGGACACATAGAGTGGGCAGAGGAAAAGTCTGTGGAATTGGCCTGATCCTCCAGTTCGCTGGACCTAGCGCCATGCCCACTGACAGAGAGTGAGGGCTGCCACCCCTGCTTCTGTCCCTCCCTTCCACCTCTGGCTTTAATGGCCACTCCTGGTGACATTTCCTGGAGCACCCTGGCATGGGCTGCTGAGACAGTGAGTCTGAACATTGCTTGATAGGGAGAGGGCAAGGCAGAAAAGAATAGGGTGTACCCTCCTAAGCTTTGAATAATGGTGGAAAAAAACAGTATCCATTCTTTAACTCCAGGAGTTGGCTATCGTGGTTTCAGCGGGGCAGATGATGGCCCTATGCCAAGGGAGAACCTGAGTGGGGAAGGGTACCCTCATTGTTAAGAGAAGGGGCTGTGGAGTTGCATTGAACGGCTCCCAGTCCCAAACCTGCCACCTATGGCAAGTCATGTAAACTTTTGGTGCCTCAGTTTTCTCATCTGTAAAATGGAGCTCATTTACGCTTTTACAGGGTTGATGTGAAAGATGAAATGAGAATACAACTGAAGCACCAAGTGCAGTCCCTGGGCATGGTAGGTGGTCAGTGCACAGCAGTGATGGTGGAGGGAGGTTTTGGTAACAACATCTGGTAGCCCTAGTCTGCAAGAGTTCCCCTGCCCTGAACGAGCTGCTCATGTGATGGGGGAGACAGTCCAGAACTTAGAACCTGGGAAAGCCTCAGTGCCGTGGGTGGCAGGGTACACACAGGAGTATGAGAGTTGCCAATGAAAGGAGCTGGCCCTTTGCAGCCCTGTGCATTCTCCTGCTGCTGGAGGTTGAGAACTAGGGCTGGGCTTGAGAGGCTTCTGCAGCCCCAAAGCCAGGCCCAGATCAGCCTGCAGCTCTGCAGCTTTCCTCCCTGGCAGCCTTGCCTGAGCTGCCTCTGCCTTGGGGAAGGCAGGACAGCACAGGGTTTAAACACCTGAAGACTGGGCTTTCACTCCCAGCTGTGTGAATGAACTACCACTAGGTAGTTACTACCAGGCAGATTATTTAATGCATTCCCTCCTTTCTAAAAAGGTCATGATGATTATAATCATAGGGTTGTACAGCTTAAATGAGACACCATCTGTAAAAGCCTTAGTGTAGTTCTGGACACATAGAAGCCTTCAGAATATTCGTATTGGGGTTATTCTGGGGCCCTGCTTTGTGTGATGGTGGCACTGGGGTTCTAGGTGTCTCCGTAGCCTCTAAAGGCCCTTTGTCAGTGGGGCACTCTTTGAGGTGTGGAATTTTACTGGAGGCTTTTAAATAATTAAAGAGGAAATTCTCAAAACAAAATTTAGCATAGTATACAAGGAAACTGATTATCACCCTCTCCCCTCAGTAAAACTGTCATAGTTCCTATGGGTCTGAGAATCCTAGGAGATGCTTCTCTGCTACTTCATTTCTGGTTTTTCCCTCCAGCATCCTTCCCACTACTCGCAGTGGGTGCCCTGTGTTTGCCTCCCTGACTCTTGAGACAGAGATGTGGTGGTGGTGGTCAGTTAGTTCTCTTCGTTCCCCGTGGGGTCAGATGGGTCATTTGGGCCTTTCTGGCCTTTATGCCATTGGTGTGGGTTATACCCCCAGGGAATGTCCCTGAATGTGTCAGAAGATGGAGGGAAGGAAGCAGCAGCAAAGGTTTTGGAGTGAGAAGATAGGGGATCTGCCATGAGGCCATTTTGGTTGTGGAGACCTGATCTTTGCCCTCTGGAATGCTGATCTGTGTGCATTTGGGGGAGGAGAGGGCACAACCCTGCTGTGTGGAGCCCTCATCCACCTTCTCCCTGGTCTTGATATGCAGCGAAATGGTACCCACTGTAAGACCTGGAGTGTGGAGGACAGAACCATCGTCCTGGGCCTCTTGGATCAGTGGTTGGAGATTGGCCTCTTGGGAAAGCCAAAGCTGTGGGTTCCATTTGGTTTAGGACCAGTTTATCTTTTTTTTGTCACAAAGACTAAAACTGTTGTGACTGCTAGTTGTGGCTGCCCAGAGGCTCTGTCAGCCCCTGCTCAGACTGCGCTGTTGGTTTTGGCAGGGGAGCTCAGGGGGCCTGTGGCTATGGAGGACATAGATCTGAGACCAGAGCCTTCTGCCTGGCTGGTCGTGGTGTTCTGAGACTTCCTTGAGGAGGGTGGGTTTGGGAGCACTTGGAGGCACTTGGGAGGAAGTGCAGCCTGTCGGCCTAAGGTTGGGATGGTCTCCGAGGGTTTCCATCTAGCCCTGAGCCCCCAGACAGCCTGCCTGTAACTGCTTTGGGCAGACGGTGCATGCCTCCCGGCCTTCTCTGCCCTGGTTTCTGGGTGTCACCCTGCTCTTCGGGAAGCAGCCAAGGCAACTCGGGTCCCTGGCTTTGGCTCCTGTTCCAACCCCAGAGCTGGAGTTGGAGGCCTGCGGAGCTGCCTGGGAAGTGTGCTGTGGCTGCTGGGGAAGGGTGTGGCTGTCCTCAGAAGCCAGTTAGCAGGACGCAGAGGCTCCTTCTTCCTTAGTTATGGGGCAGTTTTTATTTGGGGTTGCTGGAGCAGCAGCGTCTGGGGGAGCAGAGCTGGGCGGGTAGGAAATGTGACTGCTCCGTCAGACTGGGCGGCTCCTCTTCTCGCCACAGCAGCTTTCCCTTCCCTCCCTATCTGCCCCTGGCCCTGGGCAGGACTGGGAGGGTAGAGTGGGCCTGCGGTCAGCCCCATCTCGGCCCTGCCTGCCCCTCCGTGCAGGCGGCTGGCGATGAGGCACGCCTCAGCAGAGCCACAATCCCGGGCGACCTTGAGGACTGTCCTTTTCCTCTGATGGGAGCTGCCCGCCCCACTTGTCATTGCTGACAGCCTGATGCTGTTCTTGTTGCTGCTAAGCCACTGGTCTGGCTTTGTCCAGATGTTTCCCCTGCCCTTCCCACCCTGCGCAGGGACAGGTGATTAACACAATGACAAGAGCTGTCATTGCTCTGTGGGAATCAGTCCTCCTCTTTTTTTTTTTCCTCTGAGAAATGGTATAGCCATGAAGCAGCTTTGCCCTTCCCCACGGCCAAGTAATAAAAATGAGTCCACAGTGTAGGTGCTCTGTGCACCTGGCAGTCCTGTCGGGGGAGAGTCTGATCACTTTGCTGTTAGTGAGCCGTAGGTCATTTCTTCCCTCAGGAGTGACCGCGTAGCAGGTCACATGAGGCCTCTGTGTGGGGCTAGGCCCGGGCCTCTCATCAGTGAGTGGTAAGCAGGGGCTCCCAAGGTGGGGGCTCCCAGGGGCAGCGCTTGAGAGAAGCTACAAGGGGTGGGGTGGGCTTTGTCACCTTGACCTTCAGTTCACCCTGGCAGTGGGGAAGGGAAGTACAGCTCTTAATCATGGAACTCCAGTTGGAGCGAGAAGAGAGCTTAGACATGTGGAAACTGAGGCTCGGGGATTGAGAACAGCCTCCTCTCAGCTACTCAGCAGTTAGTGGGGGGTGTGGCTCCGTGTGGTTCCTATTAAACCCTGGCAGCCCTCAGAGCTAGAGGATTTGGGGTGAAAAAGAGATGGCATTTGGGCCCTGTGTGCCCCCCAAGGTTTCTGTAGAAGTGCCAGTGGGGTTTTAGTGAGATGGGGATGTCGGGGCTTCTCTGCAGACCTGGAAGGGCAGTCCAGTCCAAATGAGGGGAGGATGTGGACATCCCCCTAGGTTTAGAGGGAGCCTATAGCTAAGTGCTGTATTTTGGGGCCTAGGCAGGGAGCCCTGGAAATGTTCAGAGCAGACAGAGCCACTGGGGTTGGCTGTGGTCAAGGCAGGCCTCCTTGGGGAGGAGACATACACGAGAGATCTGCTGGCTGGATCTGAGAGCCTGTTTACCGTCCCAGTCTTCTCTGAATCCCCGTACCCGTAGCACATAGCACTGTTTTGGTGGGTTATTATCATTGCCTTGTTGGTCTAGTGTTTGGTCTACGTATGTTTCTAGGTGCTGGTACCGTCCTAAGGACTTGACTTCTGTTTGTTCACAGCGAGCCCTTGAGGTGTAGGTGCTGTCACTGTGTTTAACAGCTGAGGAAACCTTGGCACAGAGAGTTGAAGTAACTTTTCTCTTTTTTTTCTTTTTAGAGACAGGGGCTTTTTTTCCCCCTTAATTCTTTTTAGTGATAGGGTTTCACTCTGTCACCCGGCTCTGGAGTGCAGTGGCACAATCATAGCTCACGAATTGCATCTTCAAACTCCTGGGCTCAAACTGTCCTCCCGCCTCGGCCTCCCAAAGTGCTAGGATTATAGGTGTGCACCATCACGCCTGGCTAATTTTTTAATTTTTTTGTAGAGACTGGGTTTCGCTATGTTGCCCAGGCTGGTTTCTAACTCCTAGGCTCAAGTAATCCTTTGCCTGAGCCTCCCCAAATGCTGGGATTACAGGCGTGAGCCACCTCACCCACGTGAAGTGACTTTTGTACAGGCACTAAGTGCATGGCAGAGTCAGGATGTGAACCTAGGCAGTCTGGCTTCAGAGTCTGTGCTCTTGCCCACTACACCATACTGACCATCTCAGTCTCCCCATGTCTGCCACGATCTGCCCTGCACAGGGCCTGGCGCTCAGCAGCTGCCCTGCCAAGGCTTTCTTGCTCCTCCTCCACCTAGATCTTGGGGGTTAGGCTTGGGGCTCTGCAAGTGTGGCCTGCTTCTCTCTGGGAGCCCTTGGTTTATTGGGGTAAGCATGTCTGGTCTGTGGCTCCAGCCTGGTCTTGTCTGGGGAAGGAGGTATTGTCTGGTACTTTGGGAAGGAGAGCATCACTGCCACCAGGTGTCTCTCAGGAATGGGGTGAGGCTTGGGAAGCTCTGCCTGGGCACTCCCCACCCCTGGGGAGATTTGCCCGCTTCGGGCTTGTGTAGTTGAGTGGGGCGTGGGGGGTCGGGGGGACGGTGTTAGCACATACAAGATTCCCTGACCATTCCCAAGACATCACATGCTTGTTTTACTATGACAGAACACTCCAAACCATCCTGTTCCTTCTCCTGCAGTGATACAATCATTGCCTATTTTTTTTCCTTTTTTTCAACATCTAGGAAGCAACAATTACTGGGCAACCATTATAACTACTGTGTCTAGGTCAGTGGAGGAAACAAGAGAAATAAAATGGATAGACCTTTCTCTATGAAGGCAAAAAGATGTTTGAGAGCAGACTTGCACAGGAAGAACCATTACTCTACAAAGCCGCATGTCAAAGGTGTGAGAGAAGCAGGGGGTCAGGAGAAGGAGAGTTCACCAGGCTGGAACAATCAGGGTGGGCTTCCTGGGGGAGGTAGGGCCTTGAATGACAGGTGAGGCCCGTTGGGGATAAGGTGAGTTGGAGGCAGGAAAACTGCCCCTCCAGAAGGGGAGGTGCATATGGTGGGGCTGGGCCCGGAAAGGGAGTGAGCCAAGTTTAATTTCCTACATGCCTCTCAGCAAAACAGCCCGACTTTCTTTACTTCTTTTTTTTTTTTGAGTAGTTCATCTGGCTCAAAATTCTAAAAGTACAGAAAGGTACGCAATGAAAAAAAATCTCCCTTGCCCTGACCTTGAGTCATCCAGCCCCTCTCTTCAGAGACAACTAACATTACCAGTTCTCCTATAACCTTCCAAAGTTATTTCATGTGTTTACAAACAAATACATTGTATGTTTTCTCACCCGTCCCTTTTTGTTTGCCCAAAGGCAACATTCTCAACATACATTTCTGGACCTGTGATGAGCCTGACTTTCCTACACAGGGGTACTTATTGTCTCCACCTGTTTTGGAGTCTGAACTGAGACCCTGGCAGAGGGGACCGTCACCACTTAGTTTTGTCCTCCATGACCCAAGTTTGGGGCAAATGGGTTAGGAGCACACTGGGGGAGGGATGGGTTAAGTAGAATGTGTTCCTTATTCCCCCATCTGCTGAAGGTCCCCTGACAGAGGTTGTCTTGCTCTCCTACCTCTTGGGCAGGATCAGTGCTTTTTGGTCCTGGGCCACCTCATTCCTTTGGGGCTAATGACAACCTGTAAAAGGCCTTTGATAGACAATAAACCCAAATCTTAATGTGTGCTTTGGCCTACTTTTCAGAATGTGTTCCCAGCGTCACCTCATTTCGTTCTTCCCTGAGGGCAGGCAGGATGACCCCCATTTATATGAATGTGGGGACAGGGGTCTCAGGGGGTGGAGCAGCCTGTCCAAGGTGACACGGCTCATTAGTGGCAGCCAGATTTCTGATGTCTAAGCCAGTGCTTTTTCTCCCACCTCGTGCTCTCAGCCCTACATACTTTCTGTTGCTGCCTTTGGTGATTAGACTTGTCTCCAGGTATTTTTATAGCTTTTCCTCGTGCCTGGCTCGTCCGAGGTGAGCTGAGTGAGTCGTGCCCACGGAGGTGGGGGTGACTAGTGAATGACCGTCTAGGCTCCCTTTGAGGGTTGCTGGTGCCAGGCACGGGGCCAGAGGTGATAACAATCATCTTGTAGCCTGATAAGAGGCCATGTCCTGTCCTGCGATTGTGTTTGGCTGGGAGTTTCATTGTAGTTACCAAATCAAAGGATGGGTTAGGTGGTAGGTGCTGGGAGACAGAAGGGTTGGCCTGAGGCCCACACTCCTCCCGTCTGCCAGCGTGTGAGACAGACTGCTCGGGTGGGGCACCTGGAGAGGAGAGAGGCTTCAGGGTGGAGGCGGCGCTGGGGAAAAGGGTTTTCCAGTTGTCGCTTGAAACTCTGAGTATAACAGTTCTAGTTGGCACCTCGCCCTGTCTGGCTTATTTTGTCACCCCCGTTTTATGGAGGTGGAATGGCTGTTTAAAGCCACTTCGTAAGTCAGAGTCAGGACTGGAACCCAGGTCTCCTGTCTTCCAGTCCACTGGAGTTTGCCCACAATGCCCTTACAATAATTTTTTAAAACTTATATCTGAGACTAAAGCCGAGCCCTGCCAATTCTGTGTCATTTGTCCAGCAGGTGTTAGAAGGTGTTCTATAGCTCAGGCCTTGTCCCTGGTTATGAGGAATAGAAGGTGAGTGACAGTCTCTGCTGTCAATAGTAGTGAGGGTCCAGTGTGGGTGGCTCTGCCACGTGCTCCTGCAAGGCCGGAAAGGGGCACTCCCAGGGGCCCTCCTGGCCCTCCCACCTTCCCCATTGCTCCTGTCCTAGTTTAGGCATTTTTTTTTTTTTCCACTTCTGCTCTGTACTGTTACCTTAGCTGCTGCTGCCTTTTTATAAGCTAGGGTGCCAATTTGTTAATTTGTGTTGGGAAATCACTGCTAAGACATAAGGAGTTGCTCTGGTCAGCCCGGCCATGGGACCTGCCTGGGCTGTGTTGGCTTCGTGCTGGTCCCCCTGCCTAGCCTCCGCCATCCCTTTCCCTGCTGTCCCTCCCTCTTCCCACAGCACAGTTAGGTCCTGTCCTGTGTTGTACCCTGCAGGGCATATCAGGGCCCAGAACCCAGAATGAAGTTATAGCTCCTTAGCGAGATGTTGGAGGCCATCTCCTACCTGCCTGTCTTCACTTGTCCAGCCCTGGCCTCTGTGCATTGTGTCCCTTGCACCTGGGGGTTCCCCACCCTCTCCTTGCCTCTTTCCCACTCATTATTCCAGGCCCAGCATAAATGCCATGTTCCGCACACCCCCCCACAGTCATTTTACACTCCCTTTTAGCCTTCCTGTGTACTTCAGTTATGTATTTTTATGGTATTTGTCACCCTCTTCCTCTGTATACATGGCTGTCTTAGTTCCCTACCAAGGTATAAGCTCCTCATGGACACCCCCATTGTTGTTCCTGGCAAACACTTGGGGAACATTTGAGTGGAGGCCCGGCCTCTGGTCCAGTGAGATTTCTCTGGCACGTTCCCTGTTCCTCTCAGAGGGACGGTGCTGGTACTGTGGGGGCCTGGCCCTGTGCCATGTTGATGCATTCACAGTTTAGCACAAGGCTCAGGGACTGAGGGACGGGATCAGGAGTTGGGGCTCAGTCATAGGACAAGGAGAAAAAGCCTGTTTCCTGGCCCCAGGCTGACCCCTGACCTCCGCAGGGGTCTAATGGGACCGAGTGGGACCAGGAGGAGAGTGTGAGTGAGTCAGTGTACGCTAAATGCTTCAGTATTCCTCTCCAGCCATCTCCAGCAGATTGGGGCACCTTTAAAAAAACAACCATAATGCCATTTCTAACACAAAATTAACAGTTCCTTCATAATCATCTAAGGTCCAGTCCATATTCAAACTTCCCTGATACCAAAAATATCTCTTCATAGGTGGTTTGTTGAGTCAGGATCCAAATGAGTCCCTGGCTGCCATGTCCTCTGATGATACATCCCCAGTTTAACATGCCCCCCACTTGTTTCACACCATTACCTGGTGGAGGGAACGGGCCGCTTGTCCTTGAGAATATGACACACTGGCCCTGGCTGATTAGTTCCTCATGATGCCCTTCACCCTAGTTCTCCACCCCTTGGACACCAGAGTTCCTGGCAGGAGTCCTTCCTGGGCGGGCTGGCCGACTCGCTGCACCACCCCGGGAGGCCCACCCTGTCTGCAGCTTCCCTTCAGTGAGGCCCAGGTTAAGCAGGGGGTCTGGGCTGTCAGCCCAAGGCCGCCATTGGGAAGTTCCCCATCAACTTTTCTCCCAGGGACTTTAGTGACCATTAACGTTTGTCATCTGGATCTCCAGTGCTGTCTTTTGTTCTCCATCTGTCTTCCCTGTGCAGAAATCCTGGCATATGAAGAGCTTTCCCTCTCAACTGTGTGGTTACTTTACGGTGGCAGCAGTGGCAGGCTGGCTCAGCTCACCCAGGACTGGCAGGAATGACAATTATTTGCCATTATTTTTCAGTTTGGTGATGACTTTCCAATTAAAAACCCACCCTGCTCCACGGTACTGTCTGTGACACCAGTCATTGAAGGCTGAAGGCCTTTTGAGGGCAGACGATTTCATCTATGCAGTGTTGCTTGAAATAGCCCATCACTGACTCGGAGTAGAAATCTGGGGCAGGTGATGTTATGGGCAGGTATTTTGATGTTTTCCCCAACATCTGCTTTTTGAGTCACATGTCTTCTCCACCGTGGAACCCTGCAGTCTCCTGTTTATACTAACTCTGCAGGGAAGCTAGGTGGGGAAAGGGGAACTGGATCAGTATTTCTTCCTCCCCTTTATGTTGGTGCCTTACTTTCCCTTCTAGAAGATTCTCCTAGCCAGTATTTTTCGGCCAGCAATTGTCTTTCTTTCTTTTTTTTTTTTCCCTTTTTCTTTTTTTTTTATTTCAGCTCTTCATGGGGGTACAAAACCTCAGGTTATATACATTGTCCATGTCCCGCCCATCCCCCTGAGTCAGAGCCTCAAGCGTGTCCATTCTCCAGACAGTGCGCCTGGCACTCACCATGTAGTCATACCTCCATCCCCTCCCCCCACCCCCCACCTCCCCGAGTTCTTTACTAAGTGCACCTTGACTTCGTTTGCCACAGGGGATGGGATTTGATTCCTACAAACTATCAGCTTTGCAGGCCCCTCATCCCCAGCATGCTAGCAGCTGTTCACTGGCTGAGTTAAGGCTTATTTTTGAAGAGGTCCAGGCAGTGGCTCTAGCCAGGAAAAGGAAGCTGCAGACCTGGTGGGTTGCAGCCGCAGCAGGTGAGGCTCAGGTGAGGACCAACCTGGGGAAGTTGGAGACGGGTGTTGGAGGCATGATCAAAACAAGCTCCAGGAGCAGCCTGCTCCCAGTTAGCAGGTACACTCGGCTGTTTTTGTTTCTCTGGAGTCACCTTCATCGGCATACAAGTGTTTGGGGGTCAGCTTGAGCACTGTGGCATGACTCTGAGGAGTTGGAGGGCCTTTGGCCAACTTCTTGCCCTTCACCAGGCCATCTGTGGCCCTGGGTTTGGAAATGGTAGCAACACCCATCTTCTGCTTTGAGCTCCCAGCCCGGTGCCGTGGGTGGGCAGGGAGGGCAGGACCCAGCCTTCTGCTGGGTTTACTCCCTCCCCACACTAGAGCAGGTGTTCTCAGCCCTTTTTGTGCTATGGAGCCCTTCTCAGAATGAGGTGTTTAAACATGCAGCATTACAAAGTACACCAATGATACTGAAGTATGTTTATCAGTGCATCAAAACATTTGCTGAAGAAATATGCCTATTATTGTATTAGATCATGTGATCTAGTGGTGGTCTAATGACTTAACAGTTCAAAGTAGTGATAAGTATAAATGTTTTGTGACAAACCTAACAGCTACAATGCAATATGAAAATGTCTGGTTTCTCTTGGTGACAAACTTACAGGTATTGCTACTATACGTCTACTATTGCAAGGATTCATAGTTGGAAGACATGCTAAATTTCAGTTACAGATTAGGGGAAATAAAGATGTGATTTTTCTCCCATCTGCCACCACCTGCTGTAGAGAAATAGGGGGTGACTTTGGATTCCTGGACTGGGCAGGGACATGGGGGTGTCTGGGCCTGGAGGTGGGTGTGTGTTGTCCTTGAGAGGGAGGCAGTGGAGTGCGGTGATCAAGGCCCAAGGCTCTGGAGGCAGGAGCCTGAGTTCAGATTCTGGCCCTCCTACTCCCTGAATAAGCATATGACTTAACCCAGGGAACTTCTCTGCACCTCAGTGGCCACAGCTGTTAGATATAAGAGCTGAAAGAGTGGCATTTTCCACATGCCAGGCCCTGTTCTGAGTGCCCACGCTGAATCCCTCGAATCCTCACACAGGTTGAGTATCGCTTTATCCAAAGTACTTGGGACTAGAAGTGTTTCTGATTTTGAATTTTTTCAAATTTTGGAATATTTGAATTATACTCACTGGTTGAGCATCCTGAATCTGAGAATCTGAAATCTGAAACACTCAAGTGAGCACTTGCTTTGAGCATCATGTCAGCGCTCAGAGTGTTTTGGATTTTGGAGCATTTCAGATATTCAGACTCAGGACATTCAACTTGTGATCCTATGAGGAGAGTAGACGGCTGCTACCCCCATTTTATAGGTAGGTGAGGAAGCTGAGGCACAGGGATCAGGGAACCTGCCCAAGGTCACACAGCCTGGCTGCACAGCCCCTGCGTTTAGCCACTCTCAGGGGCTGCCCCCCATGCCGACCTCCCAGGGTTGTTAGAGGATTAATTTAAGTAAGATGGTATGTTGAGTGCTGGTAAAGTGCCCAGCACACAATGAGTGCAAAGTGAGTGGCTATAGTTGGTAACAGAGATAAGATTATTGGCCTTTGGGGGCCAGGAGATGGGCTGGAGAGGGGTCAACACTGACTCCTCCATTCCCAAGGCTGGCGCTTCCCACCTCTGGCTGGGCTTCTCTCCAGGGAGTTAGTGAAATTCTTGGCTCAGAGGTAGGGGCTGAGGAGGACTCTCCCAGTTAAAGAAGGTTCCATTTTGGAACTCCCCCCTGTAAACCTGGCACATCTGACTCCTGCCTTCTGGAGGCTCCTGTTTTGGGGGGTTGGTGGGCAAAGGAGGACCCTCTGCTTTTTGGGAGCACTAGCTCTCCTGGGTAAAACCCATGGGTTTATAATGATAGAGAAACCATGGAGCAATTGTGAACAGGGACAAACAAGTACCTAACTTAGAATCATAGATTAGTTTGTTGGCTCATTGAACAAATATTTGAGTGTCCACTGTTAAGTGCTATTAACGGGATGCAGAGCTGAGCTGAATAAAGCTCTTGGCTGCAGAGCAAGGGAAGAGACACTCAAGCCTTGTACCTGTGCAGCATTTCACTGTGTGGAGGTACGTAGGGGACAGCCGGTTCGTATGATTCATGTACACATGTACGTACAGTGCTGGGTTCTGGTAAATACAGTGAAGGAACGAAACAGGCGAAGGGTGGTTGCAGCTGGGGTGCCCAGGGAAGACGGCGGAGGCTCGGATGAACAGAGCCCTGGCTAGAGTGAGTGAGTCAACCGTGGCAGGAACGTCTGGCTGTGTCTCAGGCAGAGGGAACAGCACATGCAGTGGGCCTTGAGATAGGTACACACCCAGCGGGTTCAGGGACAGCAGGAAGGCCCATGTGGCCCTCGTGTAATGAGAGATGCAGAGAGTCATAGGAGCCAAGACCCAAAAGATGCTGAGAAGGCGGGTGTGACATGCTCCGTTTTCACATGTTTGCTGGGCGGAATGTGGATGGCAGGGAGGCAGGTAGGCAGGGAGTGAGAATGGCTAGCAGAGAGGTGGTGGTGGACTGGATCATAGGTTGACAGTGGTGAGAGGGGGTGCATTCTGGAAATAATTTGCAGATAGAACTCAGAGTTCAAAGTTTAGATGTGGGGCATGAGGGGGCAAAAAGAGACAAAGGTGGTTCCTGGGTTTGGGGTCTGGAATAAATCATGGGTGTGGGGCGGAAAGGGGCACAGTTATTCGGGTCTGAATTTGGGGCTGATAAGAATTTGGAGGGGAATCAGGTGTGCCTGGGGCCTGTGGCTGCAGCTCCCCCCAGCCCCCACCACTCCAACGTTTGACAGGCACTTGCATGGGTATGTTTGACAACTGCCCAGGTTGGCTGTCCCCGAGTATTGGGACTCCCCAGGTATGTTGCATGGCATCAGCCCAGCTGCGTTTCCTGAGAATTGGGTGGGGAGCTGGGTGTGAGGGCCAGAGAACCCACCAGCAGGAATAACTAGGGCTGTAAGCTTGGTGACAGGTGAGCACCCTTCTTCCCCTCCACCCCTCACATTCCACTTTTGTTGTCTGCTCCTGGAGTGGGTAGAAGGAGCCTGAAGGCCGAGTCCCAAGTCCACTCCGGGTCTGCTGAACTTTGTCACATAGACAGAGCTTGGGGGAGGAATTCTCAGGTGAACAGGGCCCCTTTAAGAGCTTTCCCCTGGTCCTGCTCTCCCAGGAATTCTGGACCCTGATGGCTGCTGGGGGAGGCTGTGCTGCTCTCAGACAAGGCTTTGAGGGGCTGGGAACAGGACAAAACCCTGAGGTTCCTTCACTTGCCTCTCAGGGTTCTGTGCTCCTGGGATTGTGCCAGCCTTTTGAAGGGAAGTCTGGTCTTCATACGCCACCTCCGTGCCTCTTCAGCGCCTGCAATGTGTATCCAGGCCTGTTCCAGGTTCTGCCCTCTCAGGGTGCTCAGGGCAGGACTGTTTGCATTCAGCTCTCTGAGAGATGCTAACCCTCAAGGTTAAGGGCTTGGGGTCAGGCCTCTTGATGTTCAATTTCCAGCTCCATCACTTACTAGCCGTGTGACCCTGGGTAAGTTATAAACCTTCTCCACAACTTGGTTTGCTCATCTGCAAAATGGGAATCCCATCTCCTGGGCTGTGTGGGTAGTAAGAGAGGGACAGAGCCGGGCACCCAGTAAGGTTAGCTCTCGCTGGTCTTCAGCCCCATCATGTATATCCCTCCGCTCAGGTGTGGGCCCTGGGCCAGTTGCAGCCTCGGCATCCCCTGGGAGCTGGGCAGAAATGGAGCCTCTCAGGCCCGTCTGCACTTGGGCATCAGAATCTGCATTTTAACAAGACCCAGTGATTTTTCTCACTTTGTGGTTCGAGAAGCACTGATGTGTGTCAGCGTCTGTATCTGCGCATGCCTCATCTGGTGCAGGAGTTTTCTCTTACTCCTCCTTTCCTGTTGGTGCCCATCATGTCTTGGCTGCTGAGGCACCTGGGACAAGTCCCAGATAATCATCTTTGTCAAAACCCTTGTATTTTGAACACGTGCTGCCTGGGCCTTGGGGAGTTTGGGTGCCCCAGATGGCACACCTGATGGAGAGACGGGGTGGCAAGGGAAGTGCGATGCAGGTGGAACAGTTTAGTACCTGCAGTGGAGGAAGTGCAGGTTGGTAATTTGCATGCTGTAGGGGTGAGGGAGCTCAGCTCTGAGAATCAGGTGGGTGTCAGGGGATTGCACTAGGGCAGAATCACTGTCCTTCCTCCTGTTTTGGTGAGAGTGTCATTTTAGCAGTGGTTTCATGGAAAGAAGGCCTAGTTAATTTATGGAAAGTGCTTAATGATCCTCCCCATCCCTGCCCCTGTGTGGGTGAACATGTCTAGGGTCAGTCCTCTCAGAATTACATTCTTGGGATTTGGGAAGGCAAGACTTAGCTGGGCAGGGGAGATTCATAGATTTCTCCTGGGTACCACTTGAGTGTCTTTGAGGATGAGCCCAAGGGGAAGGAAAGTTGGCTTCTGACTCAGAAGTGCTATAGAGCGGGCAGGGACCAGCCCACTGTGGTTCCCACAGGGGGTTGAGGGTTGGGTGAATTGAGCCACCTACAGAGCCCCCCACCACACTTAAAAATATAGATTCCCATGCCTGGACCTTGTAGTTCAGTAAGTTTGGGTTGTGTCTTGGCATCAGTGTATATATACAAAATACCCCACACTGACTCGGGGCAGGTTTGGGTGCCATGGCTATAGTGCTCTGAAGACGAGAGCTGTCTTGTGAGCCACTGTGTGGATGCACGTTGGGGCCTTGGTCAAGTCCTGATTTTGGATGGGAGCGAAGGGGTCAGGACTCAGCTTGGGCCTCAGTGTTCCTAGTGCTGCAGCAGCCCACTGGGCAGGCTGGGCAAAGGGCAATGAGAGGGAGAGAAGGCCTGGGTGAGGGTAGCGGGGGGGAGCAGAAACTCCAAAAGTGGAGGCCAGGGCTTGCGTCCCCACAGCCAGTCCTGGGGGGCTGAGGTTGGATATTTGTTAGAGGAGCCGTATGTTCCTTTGAAGGCCAGGCAGTGCTCAGTGTTAGGGATTCAAGAGCAGGAATCCTGGGAGCTCCTGGTCGTGGGAGGGAATGACAGGACTAAAGGGGACGCGGTGGCTGCTTGCTGACCAGGCTTGGTGTGTCTCATCCTCTCAGCAGCCCTGAGAGGGTGGCTGTCCCCACCTGACGGCCAAGGAAACAAGCTGGGGGAGGTAACCTGGTCAGTGGGGGAGCTCAGCACTTAACCACTGTGCCCGGCTGCCACACGCATCCAGGTGAGCACACAAGAGGGGTTGCAACTTGCAACAGTTCCAGACTTCATGATATGCATGATTTCTTTACTTTGGAGCTGTGTGCCCAGGGGGTCACCAGTAAACATCCTCAGGGAACACGGTATAGCTGGGGAGACCCCAGGTGCCTGGGAAATGACAACACCAGGTGGTCCTGGAGCAAAATGCTGCCAGATCTGGTTGTAGGATGAGTTTGGTTCAGAGTGCATATGCCTGGTCTGAAGGAGGAAGGAATGGACCAGGCCAGGAGGGTGGCAGCTGAGAGAGCTTCCTAGGAGACATGGGATCGTACTAGGTCACAGGACCCTGCTGTCACATTCCCCATGGGAGCCTCAGTCTGTAGGGACGAGGTGCCCAGAGCGTGCTTGCTCTGCTGCATATGGGGCTGTGTAAGAGAAAGTCTCCATCTGTTTTCGTTGAGGGCTCATCAGCCCACGTCAGTGATGTTCATAGCTTCCTAGCCACCATGGGCTGTAGTGCCTGGCAGGTCTGGGGGACTGTTTGGGGGCTGTCTGGTCCAGGCAGGAGGAAGCAGGAGCTTTGGGAAGCGGGGAAGGGATGTGGCATGTGGCCTTGCCATCCCAGCCTGGGTGGGTTACACCTCCGGGAGAGGGCCTGCTCTGGTTGAGTCCTCAGGGCATCCGAGTTTCTTGGCAGTGTTCTGTTCAGTCCTGCCCTGGACTGGGGGGCAGAGGGAGGTGGGGCAAATTGGACCTGGGGTGAAGGGTGGAGGAAGAGGGAGGGGGGGTCTGGTAGGGAGATGATGGTTGACGGCAGCTGGGGGTCCTGAGGCAGATCGCAGCCGTTCTCAGCCTCACTCTGCTCTGGGTGGGAGAGTCTCAGAAGTATTGAGGGAAGCCTTTTCTTTTCCTTCCTGGCCTCCTTGAAAAGCAGGTCCAAAGAGAAACCCAAATTCCTTGGGGAAGAGGAACAGGGGATGTGACCTTATAGGGGAGGGGGGAACAAAAGATCCTTGGGCAGAGACCTGAGCCCCCCACCTGGGCTAGTGATGCCTCCTCCCTTCATCTGCGGGGTGGGAGGGAGAGGAGAGCGAGTATTCTGTGGCTCAAAAAGCTGAGGAGGTAAAATAAGAGCGAGTGTTTTCTTTTGTTTCTTTTTCCTACTATGACAGTAATGTATGCTCCTTATAAAAAATTCAAATAGGACAAAAATAGACCAAGTAGGAAGTGATAGTTCCTGCAGCCTCACACCCCAGAGATAAGCCCTGTTACCGCTGTGGGGTGGGGAATGTGACCAGCTGGGCCCAGGGGCCCTGGCCTTTCTGCCCCAGCAAGGGATGTCTGCGCTTGTGGGTTCTGGCTACTCAGCTAGGGCTTCGTTGTTTGGGGCTGGAGTCCACACACTTCTCTTTTGCTCTACCTCCCAGGATCTTCCTGTGCCAAACAGGACCTAGTCTAGGTTTAGGGAAAGTGACTAGGGCCTGGCTGTTAAAGGGGCAGGCCCAGGTGGGCATTGAGCTGAGAAAGTAGGGGCATGAGGATGTTGGGGCTGGCTGGTCTTTCTGCCAGACTTCCCTCCTGCCCCATAGCTAGCCGTACGCACATCCCTTCAGCCTGCCTCTCTCACTCGGCTCTCCCCTCCCTTCCCTGCCCTCCCTGACCCTGTCTTATGAGAGAGGCGCACACACCCTCTGAGCATGGCCCTCCACCCTCCTGCTTGTGCCACCATCTGCCCTGACCCGACATTCCTAGGGGTTGATCTCTCAGGTTTGGGGAGGGAAAACCAACAGCCCAGGCTCATTCTGCTCAGGCTGTCGAGTGGGTCTCTGAGGAGGGGACAGACAGTAGCCCATGATGAGCACATGGTGGACTCTCCTAAAGGGGTGCAATTGGAGGGGCCCCTGGGAAAGCCCCCCCTTTTAAACTTCAACATTAAAAGATGAAAAAACACCACCACGACCAAGCCTTTTGCAGTGACTTAATTCTGGATATTTGGATGTAGGGGGACTTCCTCTAAAAGGGTTTCCCGACTCCCGACCCCGCTCCCACCAGAGGCTCAGGGAGCTGCGCTGTGGGGTAGGCACATCTCGGGTAGGGGATGACCACCGTACCGCTGACTGAGGCATGTGTGGGTGAAGTGTGTGTCTGTGTGCATGACGTGTCGGTGTATGGCGTGGTGTGTATGCGTCGAGGGACTCTGAGCCCTTTGGGACCAATCTAACCACTGATCATGCTTGACTGGCTGAGTCTGGAATTCTAGGCTGGTGGAAGGCTTTTCCTTCAGGAATTTGAAGGCATTTCTCCGTATGGTATCCAGTGTTGCTAATGAGGACTCCGATGCTGGGAGGGTAGGAACCTGTTTCCCCTCTGTGGAAGCCTTTGGGATCTCCTTGTATGCCGGGTGCGCTGGGCCCCACAGCGACACCTGCTGGCGTGGGTCCGTCTGTATTCACTGCCGCGTACCTGTGGGCCTTCCATGCCAGCGCTGTGTCCTTCGTTTCAGGAAAAATTTCTTGTGTTATTTCTTTCATAGTTTCTTCTTTTTGTGTTCTCTGCTCTCTTTTTTTTTCCTTTTTTTTTTAATTAATAGAGTTTATTTCTTAGAGCAGTTTTAGGTTTATAGAAAAATGAATGGAAGGTACAGAGAGTTCTCATGTACCCTCTCACCCCACTCTCCGGTTTCCTGTGTTATCAACACCTTGCATCAGTGTGACATGTTTGTCACAATTGAGAGCCAATGTCAAACAGTATTATTAACTAGAGTCTGTAGTTGCCATTAGGGTTCCTCTTTATGTTGTACCGTCTGTGGATTCTGACAAATGTATAATGACATGTATCCACTGTCACAGGAGCTTACAGGATAGTTTCACGGCCCTGAAGAGATCCCCTATGTTCTACCTGTTCATCTCTCTCTCCTCCCTTCACTCCCCCGGCAACCACTGCTCTTCTTCATGCTCCATAGTTTTGCCTTTTCCAGGATGTCATGTAGTGGGGGTCACACCAAGTATGCAGCCGTTTTAGATTATCTTCTTTCACTTATGCATTCAGATCCTTTCCTGTGTTTTCATAGCTTGATAGCTGATTTCTTTTTATCACTGCAGAGTATTCCATTGTCTGGATGTTTATCCATTCACCTACTGAATGGCATCTTGACAGCTTCCAAGTTTTGGCAATTATGAATAGAGCTGCTGTAAACCTTTGTGTGTAGGTTTTTCTTTGAATCTGAGTTTTCGTCTCAATAGGGTAAATACCAAGACGTACAATTGCTCCTTGTATGGTAAGAGTTTGTTTGGTTTTCCAAGCAACTGCGAACTCATGTACAAGTACATCCCTCCCCAGTAGGACCCCCCCAGTGCAGTGGTCGCGTGTGTTGCGGGTCCTCCTTTGTGTCTCTCTGGGAAGTGTGCAGTGGGAACACCATGAACTTTGGAGCGATGAAACCCGGCTCTGGGTCTCCCCTCTTGTTTACTGATGGCCAGTTCTTAGATGAGTTACTTTACCTGTGAACCTCAACCCCCTGATCTGTAGAACGGGGGTAGTGTCTCTGGCCTCAGCAGTGTCCTGTGAGGTGTAAATGGGAGCACCGATCATAACACACAGTAGATGCTCAACAGATGCGAGTGTTCTTTCCCTTCCCAGGTCTCTTGCTTTAAGGTCTGTTTCTGCCTTATCTGTTCCTCCATCTTGCAGAGGTATTCCTGGCACAACCCCGGGGTGAGTCAGTAGGGGGTGTGTGTGCCCTAGTGTTCCTGGCCCTGCGCCTGTGGGTGAGCTGTGCTTTTCTGGCCTTCCTGGTGGCTCAGAGTAGAGCGTCAGCTGGGACTGGCCAGAGGAGATGATCTAAATGGAAAATGTGGGTAGGCCTGTCTGTCCCAGGGGCCTGGAGGTGTGGGGGTCCCTCCCAGGCCCAGCCTCACCCCTCTGGGCCTTAGGGTTTCAGATGTCGGGGGGATAGGCAAAGGGCAAGTCTCTGAGCTCCAGGGGAAGGTGTGGGGTGGGAGGGGGACACGGAGTGGTAGCTGCTGCCCTGCCCAGTGGCACTCGAGGCCCTTCCTCCACTCAGGATGTGATTTTCTCCCCATGGAAACGTTTTGGGTAGTTTCTCAGCTAGGTCTGGGTGTGTCAGAGCAGGAGCCCGTGACCAAGCTCTGCCTCTCCCCTCTCGCACAGGTGGTATAAGCTGCACTCCAAGGCAGGCAGGAAGGAGAAGGAACGCGGAGAGATCCAGGTCACCATCCAGTTCACGCGCAACAACTTGAGTGCCAGCATGTTCGACCTGTCCATGAAGGACAAGCCACGGTCGCCCTTCAGCAAGATCAAGGACAAGATGAAAGGCAAGAAGAAGTTTGAGCTGGAATCCGCCTCTGCCATCCTCCCGAGCAGCGCCCTAGAGGATCCTGAGCTGGGCAGCCTGGGCAAGATGGGCAAAGCCAAAGGCTTCTTCCTCCGAAACAAGCTACGCAAGTCGTCCCTGACGCAGTCCAACACCTCGCTGGGCTCCGACAGCACCCTGTCCTCGGCCAGCGGGAGCCTGGCCTACCAGGGGCCCGGCGCCGAGCTCCTCACGCGCTCGCCGAGCCGCAGCAGCTGGCTGTCCACCGAAGGGGGTGAGCGGGCACGGGGCTGCACTGCCTGGGGAGGGGAGGGCAGGGCTGGGGCCAGGGAATGAGGCGCCTCTTCCTGCGACTAAATCCACTGTGCTTCCTCTTCAGGCAGGGATTCTGCCCAGTCCCCCAAGTTGCTCTCCCACAAGAGGACCTACAGCGACGAGGCCAGCCAGGTGCGAGCGGCTCCTCCCCGGGCCCTCCTCGACCTTCAGGGCCACCTCGATGCTGCCTCCCGCTCTTCACTCTGTGTCAACGGGAGCCACATTTACAATGAGGAGCCCCAGGGCCTGGTGCGGCACCGCAGCTCCATCTCGGGTCCATTTCCACCCTCTAGCTCCCTGCACAGCGGCTCTTCCCGGCCCTCCGAGGAGGGGCCTCGCTCCACAGATGACTCCTGGGGCAGAAGCAGCCACAGCAACAGCAGCTCAGAGGTGGGGCTTGGACAGGAGGAGCTGGGTGCTCAGGGCAAAGTGCTGGCCATTGGGGCCAGCCGCCCTGGAGAGGCGGAGGGGGCCCAGCTTCTGGAGGGCAAGCCAGTCCAGGTCGCCACACCCATGGTGGCCTCCTCTGAGGCAGTGTCGGAGAAGGAGGGAGCCCGGAAGGAGGAGCGGAAGCCCCGGATAGGCCTCTTCCACCATCACACCCAGGGGCTGAGTCGGAGTGAATTGGGGCGCCGAAGCTCTCTGGGGGAGAAGGGAGCACCCACCCTGGGGGCCTCCCCCCACCACTCGTCCAGCGGGGAGGAAAAGGCCAAGAGTAGCTGGTTTGGCTTGAGAGAATCCAAAGAGCCAACTCAGAAACCCAGGTATGTCCTTGGCAAGACCAGCTTTGCTCCTTGGGGAAGGTGCTGGGGTGTTTGCAGCCTGGACCCTGGGGCAGGGAGGACAGCACCAGATGTGGCCCTTGGGCAGGCTGCTGGGCCTCTGGCTTTGCATGGTTAAGTGGGGGTACCCCGTCTCCCTAAGCCAAGGCTCGTTCTGTGCACACGGACACAGGTGAGTGGCAAGGGCACTGCTCTGAGGGTCCTGTGGATTGAGGCGTCAGCTCCCCAGTCCTGGGCTTTGCTGCATGAGTTGGCAGGCCCACCCTAAGGGAGGGGAAGAATAGAAAGGGAGCTGGGAGAGGCCATTTGTATGAATTCTTTGCTTCCTGGCCTCCACTTCCTGCCCCCTGGTCTCAAGGTAAGGAAGCCTTGGCAGGTAGAGAGATGGGGGCTGGGAGCCGTACCCTCAAACTTCCCTCACCATCTCTGGAGCTAGAGGGCTTCCCCCAGCTAGCTCTGTGATCTCTTGCCTCTGAGAGGGGGAGTCAAATAATTGATGCCTCTGCCCCTCCGCTCATACATGCACCCCAGGTTGCTTCCCAGCTGGCAAGAAGCTATGGACAGCTGCCCTGAAATCTGTAACCTGCCGCCTATCCTTGGAGACCCTGGGGGCTCTGGCCCTCTCTGGCGTCTCTCGGCCTGGGGGAGTGGCACTGTGAGAGTACAGATGGCAGCTGCTCTGTTTTGAATGTGCTGAGTCCCCAGCTCAGGCCCTGGGCAGAGCCCCTGACCCCCAGCCTGGCCCCTGTGCTTCCCTCTGGCTATAAGCCAGGGGAGGCTGCAGCACGGTGTGGCAGGGGCCAGGAAGGGGCCCCAGGCACATGTCACAGAAGCGTGTGTCTCCCCTTCCCTGGTCGGGTGGCATCTGTGGCAGCCCCAGCCAGCATGGACAGGGTGCTGATTCTGTGCTGTGAGCAAGCCTGCCCTCCTCGCTTGAGGGCTGTGTGGACAGGAGTGGGAGGAGAGGCCAGGCACAGTGGGGAAGGGCCCAGAGATAGAGCAGAGGGAGGACCCTAAACCTGCTCCCTAGCAGAGGGGAGAGGAGTCCTGTAGTCTGGTTTTTCACCGTCCCTGCGACATTCTCAGTCTGCTGAGAGGAGAGGGGAGAGAAACGCAGGACTTTCTGGGTTCGGGCCCTGGCCAGCTGCCAGCCCTTGTTACAGCCTCATAGACAGGAGGTGTGTGGGGTGGATCAGTTTCCCCTGCTTGGTGCAGCAGCTCCTGTCCCTGCTGCCCAGCCACCACTCATCGGAGCCCAGGGACGCTGCTGGCCATATGCAGCCTCAGGGAAGACTGGGGAGAAGGGATGGGTCTGGTGGCCCCATGATGGCCAGAGGTGTTCGGAGGTGGTGGGATGGAGGGGGGCAGCAGGAGACCTGGGCAGGGCACTTGCTGGGAGGAGCTGGTGCCTGGGTCGGAAGGGGCACAGACTGGGCTCAGTGTGCTTGTCTGTAGAGTTTCTCTGGGCCTTTTTCTGGGCAGGGCGGATGCTGGGGACATCTCTCTGTGAGGCCGTTTGTGGGTAGGTGCCCAGGCTTTGGGCTTGGACTCTTGTGGGCTATGGGTGCTGTGGTCTGTCACTGCCCTGGGGTACTTAGAGTCCCCAGCTTCCTTCTCCTGCTTCTCCATGTCTCCTAATAACCTCTCGGGGTCCAGAGAATTTGGGCCATAAGAAGCTGAGGTTTCTGTCCTGCTTCCACTTGAATTCTTAGCTTGTCCTCAGCAGGTTGGCGAGCACTCAGGCATCCCTGTCCTCCCTGGGCTTATTTGCAGGTGGTGGTTGCAGGGCAGGCTCTGTACTGTGCCTCCAGGTAGCGCAGGAGGGGCTGTTCTCGGGTGACGTGGCCTGGCCTGGGGGGATGTGAAACCTAGACTCTGAGCTCTGCCAGTAGAACGCTGGCCCCGTGTGCCTTGCAGGGAGGGGAAGGCTGGCCTGGAAGAAAGGACTGTTGGTGCTTACCTGGAGGGCTTGCTTAGGCCTTTTGAGGAGAGAATGAGAGGCAGGCTAGCTCAGGCAGGAAGCTGTAGGTTAGACCCAGAACTAGAAGGACTGAATGTAGCTGCAGGATCTCCAGCTGGGGCCTGGGGAGCCTGTCCACCACAGGTCCAGAGATTTGGGGGGCCTCTGCCCTGGGGCTCCCACTGCAGATTGCTGGATGTGCCGCACTAGCAAGCGCAGCAGCGCCCTCTGGTGCTCCCACGTGGCACTGATGCCCCACGGAGAGGCCTGAGGCAGAGCGTATTGAGCGCAGTATCCAAAAAAAGGCTGGGCTGCTGCTGTCGCACAGTGCAGTGGCTGGAAGGAAGGGACGAGGGTGTAAAGGGCTGAGAAGATGGTCCTCCTGCTCTCTGACGTTGCACTCATCTGCTGGGTCCCCAGGCAGTTACACTAGGCCCTGACCAGTGTGTGGCGGAGTAGGGAGTGGGTAGTTGAGACGAAGCCCCGTCTGGGCCACGGGACTCATCCTGCTGCCCTGCCCTGCTGTGAGCCTTCCACACTGAGCTGCAGCACGGCTTTGCAGTGTGTTGGAGGACAGGCAAGACTGCGTGTGTCAAACCTGCCAGGGCCAAAGCGCATTGTCTTTGTGTCTAACCTGGGTCATCCTTGCACTCCCCTGTCCCTCCTCCTCACTGTCCATGGACTTTGTGTGCAGAAGGAGATCAAATGTTGAATACAAAAATGTTTTAAATTGAGGATAAGTGGTGCAACATAGTGGCAGGTATATTATTATGGTGGCCTTTAGCCACCTCTGCATCCCCCCGGCCCCTCACCAGGTATGGTGAACAAGGTCTCAGTGAGGCCGGAATGTGCCGTGGCAGCTGAGGGAGCTCAGAGTCTCAGGCTGCATTCTTGGTGGTGTAAATGAGTAACTATAATGCGCGCCTTGTGACTTAGTGTGGCCTTATTTCCTGTTGTGCCTGTTTTCTTGGTATAGTTACTATGTTAACAGTGTTCTGGTTTGGAAAATAGTTATATGGTCTCCCTGCTTGTAACTTACAGGGCCCCTCTCTGTCACTTCATCACGCCCAGATGATGGCAGAGGATGTGTCCACCTCCTGGATACGTTTCCTGGGCATTAGGCACATGTCAGGAGGTTATGCCTCAGGAGGGATGGCCGCAGATGTTGCCGGGGGTGGGCATGCCCTCGTCTTTCGGGGAACTGCCTGGTGGAGGGCCCGTGCAGATCCACTTGCCATCTCTGGGACCAGTGCGTGGAAATAACAGGGATACAGAGCTCATCGCAGCCTAAGGAAGAGCTGTCTACTAGTGACACCTGGCCTCCAGCTGCAGAGGTGGCCCCGTGGTGTGGTGTTTAAGAAGTTGGGGGGTGGAGGGGTCTGTCGGGGTGAACAGGTGATTCCTGCATTCAGTGCCAGGTTCAGACACCTGTTCCAAGGTTCCTGCAGGCCTTATAGTTTTACTCCCTCAGGTTGAAGGGGCAGAGATATTTGGACTTCTGATTTCTTTCCCCAATATTTGGTTGTAAAAGAAGACAAATCAGACTATGTCACTGCCCCCACTACTTGCGAGTGGGGAGACTGTGCCAGGCTGGCACCGTGGGTTTTAGGACACAGGGGTGTTTCTGTTCTCAGAGCACAACCTGCAAAGATAACCATGCAAAGGGAATGTGTCTCTGACCTGGGCCAGGTGGAGTGGCAGGGAGGGGACATTTTGAAATGAGACCCTTCAGAATGTGCACTTGGTGTGGAGCAAGGGAGAGGAAGGCATGAAGGAGGGGCGTGTTGCTGGGTAGGCGGGTAGAGCGACTGCTCTCAGAGGTACCACCGGCTCTGGGAACCTGCCATCCTGGCGCCTGGAGTCCCTTCCTCCAGGGAGAGCTTGTTGCCGATTCCATACCAACGGGTTCGTGTGTGCCCCTGGGGAGCCCGTGGGGAGAGGGAGCTTGCTGAGCCTAGCCTGGCATGCCCAGTCGACTCCCCTGCTGCTCTGTTCCTGCAGTCTGACTGCCAGTCAGGTTGCTGCAATGGTGAGTGCGGGCCCAGGCTGGGACTGAGGCGAGTAGAGCTAAGCTGAGCTCTTTAGTGGAGATGGGGCTGTCTTCCCTCAGACCACCGTGGCTCTGCCATAAAGGGGCCTGTGGGGAGAGGTAGCTCAAAGTACCCCAGCCCTCTTCCTAGGCCCTGCGTCTTACTGGCAGCGTTGGGCTGTGATGGGCTGCTGTGAGCCTTCTACATGGAGCTGCAGCACTGGCTACGCAGTGTGTTTGAGGACAGGCAAGGCTGCGCATGTTAAACCTGCCAGTGCCAAAGCGCAGAGCTCTGATGGCATGTGGGCTGAGGTCAGGGCCTTGACCCTCGCGGTGGTGGTACACCCTTCGTCACTCTCCTTGGCACGGGGCCTGCCTGGGATGAAGGGAGAAGGGATATCTGCTGGGGTTGGGACTCTGAGCCCCGGATTCTCCCTCTTTCAGTATGTTCACAATGTCCTTAGAAGCAGGGTGGTGCTGGGAAGCCAGGTGGGGTACAGGTGGATGGGATTTTTTACCTCTCCCCCCAATCTCTGGGTGGTGGGGACGAGACTGAGAACCCACTCTTGGATGGGGAGTTATTGTGGGGGAAAGTAGGGTCAGGAAAATCTCTGGAGGCTGGATTCTTATGAGAAATCCATGGGTTGGGGAACTAGCTGTGTCCTACCTATGAGGCTGACCTCCCTGTCCCCCCAGCCGTTTTGGGGGGGCCACCTTTGCTTCTGGTTGAACCCGACTCCTTCCTGTCATCTGTCCCTGGTGTTTGCTGACGAGCTGACCCTGCTTTGGCCCAGCTCTGTGTGTGGACCTGCCCTGTGGGGGCCCTGGGCTTCCAGAAGAATCCCGGGAAGCTCCAGACAACTCGGCTTCTTTCCACAGGGCCCCTCCTAGCCCAGTGTGCACTCCTCTGGGCGGGGGACTGGTGGCATTTCCTGTGGAAGAAGCTGGTTGGATAGAGAAGATGTATATGTAGGGGTTTCTCCAGAATGTTTCCACCTGGGTGGGCAGGGCTCAAGGAATGGGAGTCTTGGGAGCTTAGAGCAGGGGCTTGGAGGCTGGCAGTGAGGAGAGAGAGAGCAGAGGTCTGGCTCTGACGGGGCTCAGCTGCAAGGCAGGCGCAGAGCACTGTTTTTCCCGGCCTTCTGTCTGTGTCCTGGGGAAATGGAAAGCTGTGGTTTCAGAGCGTGCCCCTGCCCACCTCTCTGAAGTTGGCTGTGCTCTGTGGACATGCTGCCAGTGCAGGGGGTGCTCCTCCTGGAAAGGACCCTGGAGAGGACCCTTGAAGGTCAGCAGGCATTCTCTGGTGTCTTTGGGAGTGTAGGTTTATTGTCGTGGGATGGGTTTTCCCAGAGTTGCTGCTGCTGTTACCACATTTCCAGCATTTGCCAGGCGAGGCTGGCCTGTGAGGGAGGTGAGGTGAGGGGTCTCCATCTGCGGGTGCTGGGCTGTGTGCACACGTGGCAGTAGACACCCTCAGCAAGTGTCTTGTTGTCCTCCTTGGCCAGTTAGGCTGCCCCTGAAAGAAACGAGACACCTTGCCAGGCCTGATGACAGCCCACCATTACCTCCTGCTTCTGCATGGGATCAGCAGGACCTCGTCTGTCCCAGAAGCCAGAATTCCAGGTACCCTGCAGGGTCCTGTCAGTGCTGGCTTTGCCAGTCGGGTGCCTAGGCCTGGCCTTTCTCTGGTCTTTTGTTCCCCTCATGCCAGCCGGTGTTTTCTTGCTCTCCCTCAGCCCTCAAAGGGGTGTGAGGTGCTTTTGGATCGGTGTTTCAGGTGTTTAGTCTGTTGCTGAGTAGAATCTTCAGTGTGGGACAGTAGAAAGAAACACTTGGTTGAGGTTTGGATCCTGCCTGTAAAATGGGACTGTTGCTCTCTGGGGTTGGTGTGAGGATGAAAATAGCTCTGCCCAGCATCTTTCTCCTTGGGTGGCACCTGATAATGTTACGCTTTGGCGTCTTCCCTCTGTCCCTGGCCCAAGTGGCCGAGCCCAGTCTGTGTGCGTGTTGCGGCCCCTCATCCGAGGCGGGTTGGGGTGGGGGCGTGGTATTCAGCAGGGGCCTTTCCAGTCTTGGCATTAACCAGGAGGCTCACGGTTTTGTCTCCCTCCACAGCCTGGACGTGTCTCCTCAGGTAGAATCTGACCCAGCTGCTCTTCCTCACCACCTCCCCTGCTCCCCCTGGGCTCCGGCCCCCCCCACTCCTGCTCCCACCGCTGCTCCCATGCTAAGCACTAACCTTTTTGCAGCCGCCTCCCCCGCTGCTGCCACTGCTGCCACCGCCACCGCCGCCCCTGAAGCCACCCCATCTGGATTCTTGGGTCTCACCAACCCATTCCTCACCTCCTTGCAGAGCAACCCCTTCTTCGAGGAGCTCGTAGCCGACATAGCACTAAACTCTCCTTCACCTGCTCCCTCTCTCCCCAGTGCCTCGAGGGCCAGCCCCACCCCCCTGGCCTCCCCTGGGAAAGCCCTGCCTGAGTGGGACAACACCTTCAACGTCTTTGCTGCCAGCAGGCTGTGTCCACAGGCCAGGAGCGAGATCCTGGCCCCTGCAGGAGTGGGGCTGGAGGCGGCTGGGCTGCAAGACCCAGGAGCCGGGGCCATGACAGTGAAGGCAACTGAGCCCGAGGAAGCCCCTGGGGGAGGAGGAGGAAGAGGTGGGAGCAGCATGTGGCTGGAGCCCAGGGTTCCTCTGGACTTGGGACTGGACCACCAGAGCACAAGCATGGCTGACCTGGGACCACTCGGGTCGGTAGGGGCTGGCCTGCCCTCCACATCAGCCCAACTGCACCCGAGAGCCTCGGCCTCAGAACCAGACAGGGAGCCGCCAGCCGCAGAAGGGGAAGCAGGGCAGAGTCCAGCAGATGATGGGACGTCTCTGTTTAGCTCCCCAGAAGTGATCAGTGTGTGGGAGAGGCTGCCTGGCCCAGATGGCATCCCTGAAGGCCAGGACGAGGAGGCCTCCCGAGGTGAAAGGCAGCTCTTCCATGAGCTCAATACGGTCGACGATTCCTGGCCCTGGGATGTGGTCACCATTTCTCCAGCAGCTGAGATGGCCTCACCAGTCCTGCGGGGAGAGTCTGATGAGCTGCCCCCTCCCAAGGTGCAGCCAGAATCACCGGAAACTGTGAGCCCCAGGGGCAGTGAGGGGCCTGTCCCACTGGAGCCAGAGCCAGAGCCTAAGCCCGAGTGGGCATCTGACAAAGGGCTGCAGCCCAGCACACCACCTCCCAAGCCACCACGTCTCTTCACACCCTCAAGTTCCCAGGAAGAGGAGGAAGAGAAAGATGAGAAGGCCGCAGGGGGGCTGAGTAACAGGGGAGAGGGGACAGGAGAAGATGCCTCCCCAAGTGCACTGGTGGTTGGTCCCCAGGAGACAAAGGAGGAGGGAGAGAAGCCCGATTCGGAGGAGTCTGACAGCCGTTCTTCTGTGACCCTGCTGGGTGAGCCAGGCCTGGACGATCTAGTGGAGGATGCCAGCCTCCCTGAGCCTGGGCCTGCCCTGTCTGTGCCCACCAGCTGCCCTGAGGGTCCTGCTCCCACACCCGGTTACTCAGAGAGCTTGGCTCTTCAGAGTCAGCAGATGTGGGGGGCTCCAGAGAAAGGAGAAGGCCCTGAGGCTCCTGAGGCCCAGAGCCAGGGACCAGTAGGAGAGAGGCTTGGGCCCCTGTCAGCCACCTCCCAGCAGGCTGACGTGTGGGCTTCCAGGGAGGATGCCTCGAGCCCCTTCTTGTCTCAGGAGAGCCGAGATCCCCCTAGCCTCCCATCCACATCCCCACCAGGCTCCAGGGAATCTTCCATCCACTCTGAGCTAGAAGAGCTGCCCACACCTCCAGAGCCTGCCTTTCCACCACCCCCTCTCCCACCCTGGGCCAGCCACCACCATGGGGGGCCTAGCCCTCCGTGCTCTCCCCTGCCTAGAGCCTGGCCCCTGACCTCTTCCTCCCTACCTCTGGGGGAGCCAGCCTTGCCCCCTGGGCCCTTTGAGCCCTCCCCACCTGGGGGCTCCCCTGCCCCACTGAGGGAGGACCGTGCCGCAGCCACCCCAGCCTCCCCGCTTGTGCTTCTGCCCTTGGAGACACGACCAGCTGAGGAGCCACAGCCCAGTGCCAGGTGAGAGACAACCCCCAGAACACTTCCCAGGAGGAAGAGGGTGGAGGAACCCCCAGAACACTTCCCAGGTGGAAGAGGGTGGAGGGGAGAGAACAGCCCAAGGGGCTGAGGTGTTCACATTCCTGGCTTATCCTTTCCTAGGGCAGGTGAGGGTCTCCTTCACCCCAGGGGAAGGATGGCGCAGGCTCTGAAGACATGAGCCTTGTGTGGTACCAGCTCTGAAGCTGCCTCCTTGGGACTTTGGACCCTCAGGGTGCCCCCACAAGCTAGGGGTTTGGGAAACGACACTGATGAGGTGCAGGGGGTAAGGGATGAGGTCGGGGAGAACAGATGTGGGCTGACAGGGGAAAGGGGATGAGAGCCATGCCTTGGGCCCTTCCAGAGCTCATGCATTCAGCTGCAGGGGGGCTGTGGGCTGGGGACAGTGGAGCTTGTCAGTTGGGTCAGTTCAGGGGCAGGCCTGGGAGAACAGGCTGGCAGTGGGGCCTTGAGCACTTTCCTGTCCAGATGGGGTGAAGGGAGTAGGCTGGGGAAGGCCTGGAGCCGGAGGAGGGATCAGGACTTAAGTCAGAAAGAAAGCTGGAGATACCTTCAGAGGGAAAAAAGAAAATCTAAAATGTTTTCCACATGTGACCATTAGAAGACAGGCTCTCCAGCCTTAGCAGGTGTTTCATTGGTTTGCATTTTGTGCCTTTCCGGGGGTGGTGGTGGGGTTCCAATGCATTTAGGACTGCTGAGTGGACAGCAGATGCCATGTGACTGTGGTCACTGTGGCATTGGTTTGTTTAGAAGAAATATGAGGTTGCGACCTCACCAGATGGCTGGTGAGGGATGATGAGAGCGGAGGTCTGGGGACCTGGGAGGTGATGGGTGTGACTTGGCTGGGCATTAGCACTCTAGGAGGCCTGCCTGAAGGAGGGGCCCTCGGGGCAGGGTGTGGGCTTGGGGAGCAGGGCCGGCTGCAGCAGTGGCCTCCGCGAGGCCTCCTGCCTGCTCGGGACTCTGGCTCACACATCTGGTCATCTACATTCACTGGGCAGGGATGAAGGACACTGTCCCCACTCCATTCCCAAGGAATTCCCAGCCCAGTGGGGCAGACAGGGGACCCAAGAAAGGAAGCCCTGGGGGCCAGCGCTGATCCATGAGCAGGTGGGAGGGCATCCAGGCCGCCCCCAGCTTTCTTCCCCAGCGGTAGGTGGTGCTGCTGCTCCCCTGAGGGGAGCGGGGTGCTCTGGTGGCTACAGTGTCCTCAGCTGGCCCTGCTGTCTTCCAGAATGGCCTCTAACTATACGCGCCACGTTTTGTAAGTTTATTCTTCTCAGGGTTGGCTTAATGGCTATACCACCACAGAGCGGATGGGCCAGTAGAGCTGCCCCCATTCCTCAGATGAGGAAATGGAATCCATGAGCGCTGCAGGGTCCAGGGTCCCTCAGATGTAGGGGGCAAACAGACGGAGAGCCTGGGCCTCCTGGCCCGTCGTTCAGGGTGCCTTTGTGCTGCACTGGTCATCCTCCCCTTCCCCAGCACAGCCTGTAGGTGGCATCAGAGCTGCTTTTACACCCCATCGTAGTGCAGACTCCTAGGTGGCAAGAAAGGACTCTGACGGGTTCTTTTTCTCTATGCCTGGGTGCTCTGCCCCTCTTCTGGAGTTGTGAGCCTGAGTGTCTCTGGGTCTGAGTTTAGCAAGCACTGGCTTGGAGAGAAGGGGATGGTTTGAGAGAAGCTAGGAAGGGGGCAGGGCTGGATTGTTAAGGCTGAGGCTGAAGGGGATGAGTCAGAGGGACTCCCTGGTTCCTGCCTTTCTGACCTGAGTCATGGCAGGCCAACAGTGCTGCTCACTGCTGGGGCAGCACAGAGGAAGGGGCAGGTGTGGAAGGAGAGTGTGACACACCTGAAAGGGACCCTGCAGGCAGCAAGCCATCCTGCAACTGTCTCGTGGGTTTAGAGCCCAGTGGGGGCATCTGGGCTGGAGAATGGACATTAGCAGGTGGTGGGAGCCAAGGACGAGGAGAGGTGGGAACCCAAGGGCAGACTAACAGTTAAAACTGAGAAAGGAGGCCTGGCACGGTGGCTCACACCTATAATCCTAGCACTCTGGGAGGCCAAGGCGGGAGGATTGCTTGAGCTTAGGAGTTTGAGACCAGCCTGAGCAAGAGCAAGACCCCATCTCTACCAAAAATAGAAAAAATTAGCCAGGTGTGGTGGTGCACGCCTGTAGTCCCAGCTACTTGGGAGGCTGAGGCAGGAGGATCACTTGAGTCCAGGAGTTTGAGGTTGCTGTGAGCTAGGATGATGCCACAGCACTCTAGCCCAGGTGACAGAGCAAGACTCTGTCTTAAAAAAAAAGACTTGAGAAGGGGCTATCAGAGGCCAGAAAACTAGATGGAGGTCTCGAGGGAAAAATGGGAAAGGAGAGCATCCCCAAGGAAGGAGCAGTGCAAGTGTCCGCCGTACAGAGAGATCGGTGTGGTGAGAACCAGCAGGGCTTGGCGACCTCATCAGGTACACTCGTGGTGGGCCGTGGGGGCTGATGTGCTACTGTAATGGGTTGAAGAGTCAATGAAAGGTAAGAAATTAGAGACAACTGTAGTCTATGTACTCTGGAGAGGTTCGGGGTGACTAAGGGTGACAGCTAGAGCAAATCAAGGTCAAGGGAGAGTTTTGCAGGCCTGTCTAAATGTAGATGTGAAGCAACCAATAGGGAGAGGTGTGTGGCCAAACATCCCAGTTTGCCCAGGTCTTTCCTGGTTTTAGCACTAAAAGTCTCACATCCTAGGAATCCTCACAGCCCTGAGAAAGTTTGGAAACTGAAAAGGTTGGTCACCCTCCCAGAGCAATGCTACAATATAGAAGAGGAAGGAAGGAAGATGTATTGAGGGGGCAGCCCTGGCAAAGACTGGGTGCAGGTGCAGAGAAGTTTGTAGGATGGCCTCTGTCATCCCTGTGAAGGGGCAGGTCATCAAGTCAACCAGGGAGGGAAATGGGGAGGAAGCGGGTGGTGGGGCGAGGACTGAGGAGAGCTGGGAGGATTGCCGAGGAGTGCTGGGTGCAGCTGTCCTAGGAGACCTTGCGTGTGGAGGAGCAGCTACCACCAAGTGGTGGGCTTTCTGTCCAGCACACCTGGGGGCTGTACAGAGAAGGCGGCCCCACCTTTGACCTGCGCTACCCTTGGCTCCCCATAACCCATCTCCTGTCTGTCTTCACAGTCCCCACCCCGTGAAGCCCCTCAGTGCAGCCCCTGTGGAGTACAGTGCTGACAGGAAGCAGACCCGCTCCAGCCTGAGCACAGCCCTGAGCAGTGGGCTGGAGAAGCTCAAAACAGTCACATCCGGCAGCGTTCAGCCTGTGGCTCTGGCCCCCCAGGTTGGCCAGACCGTGGACACCAAGAGGCTGAAGGTGAGGCGCAGCAGGGAACATCTGGCAGAGCCTGTGGTGCTGTCTCCTTGAGAGAGGCCAGGAGTCTTGAGGCAGGGTGCTGGGGAGGGTGGAGCAGGCAGCAGGCTGGGACCCCTCACCAGAGTCTTGAAGCCAGCTGGGCCATCTCTGGCATTGGAGACAGAGGCAGCCCCAGGCCCGGTGGAGGTGAAACCAGGGTGTCGGTGGGCAGGGAAGCTTGGGGCTGCCCTGCTCACTCGCCTTCTGTTTGGCCTCAGAACTCGGCTGTGCTGGACCAGTCGGCCAAGTACTACCACTTGACCCACGACGAGCTCATCGGCCTGCTCCTGCAGCGCGAGCGGGAGCTGAGCCAGCGGGACGAGCATGTGCAGGAGCTGGAAAGCTACATCGACCGGCTGCTGGTGCGGATCATGGAGACCTCGCCCACACTGCTGCAGATCCCCCCCACCTCCCCCAAATAGCCCTCCTCACCCCCACCCCCAGGAGGGTTGGCATGGACCTGCCACCTGCCCGCCTGCCCTCCCGCTGAACTCACTGTCACCTGGGCAGGGTGCAGTCTGCCCTCCTTGTCACTCCCTGTTCCTCTCTCCCTCTTGCCTCTACTGGGGCTGCTGGAAGGGGGCCCTTTGGATTCCCTTTGGAGGCGTCAGGTTCCATGTGCAACTTGTATCTTTGGGAGCCCTGGGTCTTTCCCACCTGCCTGTTTTCATACCCCTTAGCTTTGGGGAGGGGGCTGTGCAGGGAAATGAAACAAGGCATCTAGCCCTCCAGATGGAGCCAGGGGTGAGATGCAGTTTGATGTGGCATCTGGGTAAGACTGGTTGCTAGCACATACTTTATAATCCCCCAAGGATGGTCAGCCATTTCTTCCCACGGCCCAACCCTCATCCTGTTCATTTCCCTCCAGCCCCTGGAGGGGCTTCTAGTATTACTGGGACAGGGACCAAGCTGCCCGTTTGTCTGTGAGTTATGGGCAGCCAGGGCGCCTACTCTTCAGCCTCATGTGCATTCCCCTGAGAGAAAGTCTCCTGTGTGATCTGGTCTCAGCCATGTCCCAAGTCTGTTTCCGTCTCAAGCTGTTTGTGGAGCGGGACCAGTGTGGACAGAGGTGGACGATGTGTGTTCTCCAGGCTGCTCCCTGCCCCCCTGTTTGACCTTTCCCTTGAGTGTCACGTGTGAATGTGTGGAGGGTGGGGGCGGGTGGGGGGATGGCTCCTCCATGCTCTTCACCTCCGACGTGTAGGCCCCTCTAGGTCGGGGCTTTGGGCTGCATATGTGTTTGGGGTCAAGCCTCCATGTCTGCTCTTGTTGCCTGTCCAGATGCCAAAACTCTGTTGCCACAGGGTTTGAACTTTGGAAACCAATTAAAATGTGCCTTTTGTGGGTGGGGTCAAGAGCCTCTGGTTGTTGACCTCTCCCCCTGTGTGGCGACCCCCTCCCATCTGTTGAGCACATAGGGGTGGCTCTGTCAGGGCCCTGGGAATGGGGGGTATGGGGGCAGCCCTGCTGTGTGCTCTTCCCCTCCCCTAGAGTCCATCTTAGTTAAGGGTCTGGCCAAGCTGCTGCTGTTCCTTCAACCTTCCTGCTATCTTCCCCTCCTCCCTTAACCCCAATAGGAGGATCCTAGGATAAAACCTACTGTTGGGCAGGTGGGCAGGGAGGCCTGGGGCTGCCCTGCTCACTCTCATTCCGTCTAGCCTTAGGACTCAGCTGTGTAGGCCAGTCAGCTGGTCTGGAAGTGAAAGGTCCCACTATGCCTTTGGGAGACACCTGTACTTAGGAAAAAGCCTTTGTTGCCTTCCCATCCATCCACTAAGCTGCTGTCCCAGCCTGTCCCTTCCGCCCCATAGCCTTGCCTGGCTTGGCTGCAGTGCACTTTGAAATGAAGTTGTCTGTCCTTTGGCCCAGCTCCTAGTTTGCTTGTCGAAAACACAGCAGGCTTCCCCAAGGCATCTGCAGGGAACCTTTGGTGGTGTGGATTCGCAAAAGTTGGGGGAGTGAGGAGGTGCTGAAGGAGAATACTTTTGGCTTAGTGAGGAGGCAGGAGCTCCTCTGGGACCAACTCTTCCTTGTAAGAGGGCCTGTGGGCTCACTTGGAAGGCCTCAGGAGATGTGCTCTATGGGTGATGTCTGTCTTCTGCCAGGAGGGAACAGAGGAGCCCCACACATGGAGTAAAGCCTCTATAAAGTTACCTACCTTCAGGTCCACTCACCAAGGTGGAGAAAAGTATCCACAAAGACCCAGGACTTCAGTCATGGTTTTTAGGGGTCACTGGATGTTTCTCTTCTGCAGTATCTCTTCTGAGAGGGAATCACTTCCCTACTAGTTATTCCTCTGGGCCTTATTCAGTCCCAGCCCTGGCCCTGATCAGGTTCATCTTTGATTATGGGTGCCCCAAGTACCCAGGGCAGGGATGTCTTCGGGAGAGTTTTTGAATTGAAGCCCAACATTCTTGTTTGATGTTTCCACTCCTGGCCACAACTTGGAGGAAGGCTGCAGGTGGGGTGAGGCAGGGAGCAGGCACAGTTCTGCTTTGCTGTTTGTCCTCCTAGTTGTAACTCCTGTTTATAAAGAGCTTATTCTTCATGTTCTGAGCACTTTATGAAGAATAAAAAGTCCACGTGCTGCAGGTGGCTCTGTTGTGTTCCTGTTTTGAAATGAGCGGGTGAAGGCGGTTGGGTTGTGGGAGAAGGCAGCCTTGAATCAAGGTGATGGGGTTCTTGGATGATACTGCCGCTGCCCTGACATCAGGGGGCAGCAGCACAGTGCTGCCCTGTGGCCTGGACTCAGTCTTTTCTCACTCCCAGAATACTCACATTTATTGGGTACTGTGGGGGAATATAGAGGGTAAAAAACTGATTCTTATTCTCAAGCTGCTCAGTTTAGCAGGGAAGATAAGATACAAACCCAGGATACAAATTGTTCTTTATGGTTAGGCTAGAATCTCCAGCTTTAGGAAAAGTCTGTTTCTTTTGGTTCAACTATTAGTGGATGGGGAACTCTGACTGCTACTGCTCATGCAGTGTCTAGAAAGACACAGGCAGATATGAGCCAACCCTGCACCTCACCATGACATGAATGAGGCCCAAAGTGTGTTCCCTAGAGTCAAGACCAAGTATTTCTACTGTTCCCTTGGGTGAAACAGGCAGCTTTCTGCCCCACCCCACACCCCCAGTCTGGCTCACTGATCCGGTACTTCAGCTGGGAATCTTCAGCTACTCCACGCTGCGGCAGTGTGCATGATCCATGCTGGAGCTTGCTCTACACTGCAGTACTCCACCTTGCCTAAAGTACTTGTGGCTGCTGCTTGATAAATGCTACTGAACCCCATTCCCCACCTCACCTTCCAGTTCTGCTCAGTAATGAGGCATCAGGAGGGATCTTTCTTGGTTGGTTAAAGGAGGAAGAGGCTGCCAGGGCTCTTAAGCCCCTACTGGTTAACTCAGAACCAACACATACTTGAGTCCCTACTGTGAGCCCTGAAGACTCAGCCTGGTACTGAAGACTTAGCAGTGAATCAAAAAGTCACAGCCTCTGTCAGAATCTGTTTGAAGGGAGGAAAAAAATGTCATAGCCTCTGCCCTGTGGACCTTACCGTAGGAAAGACAGATATCCAAAACCATAAAAAATTAAGGGCTGCAAAAGAGAAGCGCTGGGTGCTATAGGAGCATGTCTGGGATTCTGTGGAAGCAGGGTGATAGACGGGAAAATGCAATATTTAGCTGAGGCCAGAAAGAGAGCCAGCATCAGGCGAAGTTAAAGTTTGTCTTCTGGGTACACAATGTTCAAGGGTGCATGGTCCAGGATCTGAGTGTCAGGGCGGCTGGAGAGCACCGGGCGAATGGGCAGGGTGGCGACGGAAAAAACTGCATGAAGTTTCCGCAGTGCAACTCCTTGCAGAAAGCTTTCCGAGATTAACCCTACTCTGCCTGGAGTCCTTGCCCATCTGCTCCTGGGTTAGGCCCGCTTGAGTGGGGCCCTTCTCCTGGACTGCCATTCCGGGAACGACGCCTATCGCAGCAACTCAGACTTCTGGAGGCAGGTAAGCAGCGAGGGCTCTCGTGGCCCCCGTCGGAACCTCAGGGTTTTGCATACACACCCTTCCCCGACTGCGGACCCCTGCGAGGCTGGCTGCGGGACCGAGACCCGGTCTGTGTTGGTGCAACTCTCTGCAGTCTGGGGTTGTCAAGCGCCGCGACGAGAAAAACTACACTCCCCACAACCCCTTGCGCCTCCCGCTCGCTGCGGTTGCTTAGAGCCAATCGGGAGAGGCAGCTGTGGCGGGGGCCGAGGAGGGACATTTTAAAAGGGCCGGAGATTGCGGGCGTCAGTGGCCATGGCGGATACGGCGACTACAGCATCGGCGGCGGCGGCGGCCAGTGCCGCTAGCGCCTCGACCGATGCACCTCCTTTCCAGCTGGGCAAACCCCGCTTCCAGCAGGTGAGGACCGGGCTGTGGCCTGCGGGTCGGCGTCTGGCACAGGGAGGGCCAGCAAACTCCCCTCCAAAGTCCCCTTCAGCCCGGGGGTCCCCGACCCGCGGCCACCGAAGCCTGCAGCTAGTGCCTTGGGGACCTCGGCCACAGTCACCCCTTTCCCATTGGTCAGTGGAGCGGGCGAGGACTCCCACTTTGGCTCCCTATTGGCCGCTGGCGCCGTCACTCCCCTGCTGCCCGCGCCCTCCAGCCTTGCCCGCCCGAGGCGCTCTCTGATTGGCCGCCGCCGGCCGCGGCCGGGGATCCCGGGCGCCCGGGTCCGAGCGGCTCCCGCAGGGTCGCTCCCGGCTGCGCAGCTGTCGGCTCCCGGCGCAAAGTTCGAGTCCGGCCCCGGATGAGAAGTTGGCATGGCCGGGATGGCTTCTAACTTTTTCCCCGGGTGGGGGCTGACATTCCTTTCGAGCTGCTGGCGTAGCTGCCGGGCAGCGTCCGCGCCGCGGTCACGTTCCCAGCCCTCGACCCCGAGCCGAGTCCACGAAGCGCGCCAGGGTAGGGCCACGTGCCGAGGGGTGCGGCGGCCCGGCGACCCCCGTGCCCCCCACCCCCGACCCCGCTGAGGATTCGCCGACGCAGCGAGTCGGCCAGCTGGTGCCCTGAGGGGAAGGAGCTAGGACGTGTGGGTACAGCCGGGGGTGCGGGGGAAACGCTGTGTCATCCCCTGGGGCCGTCGCCCCTCGGAGGGGCCGCGTCCCCGAGAGCCCGCGCCAGCCCCTCCCTCGCTGCGTCCTCCGCAGAGGGTCTCCCGCACCCGGGCCCCGGCACCACAGAACGCTGGACTGTGCAGACCCGCTCGGGCTCTTAGGGGCACGGTGGCAGTTGTCCTTTTCCTCCGGGACCCCCGCCCAGGGCATCGCTAACTCGGCCCTCGGCCACAGAGACGGGAATAGAACCGGCAGCCCAGACGTGCTGGCTGGGCCCGGGAGCCAGGACGCTGGGAGGGGCTGTGCCCACGCCGCAGATCTGCGGGCCCCTGCCTCCTGCGCTGAGGAAATGGACTTTATTTGTTAGGAAGAGGACAGAGATGCGGCTGAAGTGAACCCGGGCTCACCGGGGGGTGGGTAGCAGCGGAGGCGATCAGAAAGAACTTTGCAGGAAGAAAGGAAATAGTACAAAGGTCGGTGCGGTGTTTTGTTTTTGTTTTGTTTTTTTAAATGGTGGTGGAGGGAGAGGAACTGGTTCCAGCAAAGGAGTGCCCGAGCTTCGCTGATCATTAAGGAGCTGTGCTCCTGAGCCTTCTGAAAAAAATGTCCCCAATGTTTTTAAGCAGGACTTTAATTCCTTTAAAAAATAGACCGTCTCAGCATGTAGGTATCTGGCGTGAGACTGGTGTCTTCCTGCTAGTGTAGGATGCCGCCTAGAGTGAGATTGTCAGGGGTGTCCCTGCCTGGACTTGAGTGACCCTTGGTTGCCTGTCCTCTCCTCACCTCCTCCCCCCCCCCACACACACACTGCTCGTCTTTTAAGGTTCAGTGAGAGAAACTCTTGCTCTCTTCTTTTCTGGTACCATCAAACGGCGAACTTCCTCCTGCAGGCCTCTTTGGCTACCCGATGTGGGATCCTCTTACCTCAACCTTTCCTTACAGTCTGCCCTGTGGTCCTCTAAATGATTGCTTTGTGGTTGCTTGCTTTCCTCAGACCTTCCTAGGCCTTTGGAGAGAAGGGGCTGAGCTTGTCCTTCCCTGTCTGTATCTTGCCCTGAGGCGGGTTAGGCGTATAGTAATGTGCTGAGTAAAGATGTAAAGGTGTGTGTGTGTGTGCACCTGTGTGTGTGTTTCCCCTGGTGCCTGTTATCTGTGTGTGACACTCAGGACATTCAGTTAAGCAATAAACATTTATCAAGTACCTCTTAGTAGCTTAAATGACTATAATGCTGTAATCACCGCTGGAGCCATATACACTTGCGGCTACTCCATTCTTGTAGCCATTGCTGGTACCTGTTTGGGGCACTGCTCTTGAAGGCAGCATAAGTGTTTGTTGTATTTGCTGTTGAAGCTTCCCTCTTCCAGCACAGTGACCTGCATAAAGTACACTGCATGTGATTCATCCATGTTAAGGAACTTTTCTTTCCTCCAAACCTGCTCCTTCTGCGAGGCTTCCTGGCTCTTCAAGTGGCCCAACTTGCTATCCAATCTCTGGAGTCAGAAATCTGGGAATCACTTGTATACCTCTCTTCTCCCTCACTCGCTAAATACAACCATAGGCCCAGTGATCTCACCTCTTAAATAGTGCTCAAGTTTGCCCATCTCCACTGCCAGAATTCTAGATCAAGGCCCGGTCATCTATTTCCTAGGTCACAGCAGAAGCCTCCCAATAGGTCTCCCTGCTTCCACTTTGGCCCTCCTTCTGCACTGCAGAGTCCCAACAATGTAGGTCTGATCAGGTGACTTCCCCCCTCCCTTCATGTTTAAATGCCCTCCAGTGGCTTCCCCTGCTTCTGAGATAAAGACCTCATTTCTGAAGGGGCCCCAAAGGCCTGCATGGCCCACCCCTGCTGACTTCTTCCTTGAATCGCACCACCCACCCACCCACTCCTCTTACTCTTTTTCCCACCGTACTGCCTGCTTTTTGGCCTTTAAACCCACTGTGTTCCCTCCCACCACTGGGCCATCTGCTAGAACATCACCTCTTCCTCTGCCCCCAACTCTTGTTCACTCTTCTTCATCCCTGATGTGTCCATGAAGCATCACTTCCTTGGGGAAGCCTCCTCCCACCCCCAGTGAGTTTTTGACTGCGCTCGCCTACTGTAGAGTACCTGTATCACTGTATACATTCATCTGGGGTGGTTATTTTATTGCTGTCTCTCTTTTTTGACTATAGGCTCTGTGGAAGCAGGGAGTGTACCTGCCTTCACTCCCCATCGTTGACTCTCCAGGGCTCAGCACAGTGCCTGGCACTTAAGAGGTGCTTAATAAAGATTTGTTGAATAAATGAATATGCTACAGTGCTACAGACACTTCAGCAGGTCTTTGTAGACTTGAATTAAGTTGATTTTACAAGGTTGTAATTGGCGAGGTGAGCCACATTTTCTCCAAGTCATCTTTTAGGGATCTTGTAAAATTGCAATCAAGTGGGGGCATGTTTGACATTGTAAGATTCATCAGCCCTGAGACACCCCAGAGTGGGGGTCTCTAAGGAGGTCAATCTAAAGACACAAAGGTCAGCCATGTATATACTGAGTTGATGAGTTCCTTCAGGGTCCAGCCCACATCTCTATCTGGGTCCTGTCCTCACTGTTTGGCATGTAGTAGGTGTCTAATATATACCCATAGTGCCCTGTGCTGGCCTGACAGAAGCCTGGTTCAGGGTGGTTCATAATCCAAGGTCCATTCCTAGCACCCAGGGCAGGGACACCACTCTTATTTCCCAGCTGATCTCACCCAGTTTCTACAGGACTTGGCGCCAAGATCTTTCCTTACTCCCTGGAGTCACTCCAGAACTCCTCTTCCTTTCCTCCCTCAAGGGTCTCACTGTACAGCAGAGCAGGGAGGAAGGGCAGTGAGTCAGAGGGTGGAGAAAGGGTGATGGGCATTGGTCTGTGACCATTTTCTCCCCATAAGATGATGGCAGCGGCCAAGCATTGTTCCACCCTTTTTGTGTATTGACATTTCATTTTCATAACAACCCTGTGAGACAGGTACAATGATCTTCAATTTATGAGTGAGAAAACTGCAGCACACAAACAGATTAAGTAACTTCCAAGGCAGTCTGGCTCCAAAGCCCATGTTTGTTTATTTGTTTATTGCCAACTTTTTTATTATGGAGGTTGACAAACATAGCTTCAACAATTACCAACTTAAGGCCAGCCTTGTTTCATCTATATACTGCCCACCCCCAACCAGTGAATTGCTTTGAAGTAAAGCCCAAACATCTCATCATTTCATTGAACCTACTAGTAGATATCTGTAGAAAACAATAAGGTTTCTTTGGTTAGTTTTTTTCTAATAAACGTTTAAAAATTTTGGAATAATTTTAGATTTACAGAAGTTAAAAGACAGAATTCCTGCATAACCCTCACTCAGTGTTCCCTAATATTATTATCTCACAGTATCCCAGTACATTTGTCAAAACTAAGAAACCAACATTGGGACATTACTATTAACTACATTGCAGACTTAATTGGATTTCACTATTTTTTACACTAGTGTCCCTTTTCTTTTCCAGGATCCCTTCAGGGAACACACCTCATTTAGTCATCATGTCTTCTTAGTCTTCTCTGGTCTGTGACAGTCACAGTACCTGTAACGGTTTCTCAGACTTTCTTTCTTTTTGATGACCTTGACAGTTTTGGAAGTACTGGTACGATATTTTGTGGAATGCCCCTCAGTCTGGGTTTGCCTAATGTCTTTCTCGTGGATAGACTGGGGTTATGGGTTTGGGAGAATAATATCACAGGGATGAAGTGCCTCTCTTCATTATGTCATATATCAGAGGATTTTTGATTACTTTTAACATAACTACAATCCTTTAACACACTATTTTGTAATATAGTCATTATTTTGTAATATCACCAAATAACTAGTCACTCAATATTCACATTTCCCTGATTGTCAAATAATTTTTTTTTATAGTTGGTTATTTTGAATCAGGATCCTATAAGTCCCACACATTACATTTGGCTGTCTCTCTTTTGTATCTTCTAACTTAACTGGTTCTCTCCCCATCCCTTTTTGTCCCCTCATATTTGCTAAAGAAACTAGATTGTTTGTCTTATAGAATTCCTTCCCTGAATGTGGCTGATGGCATCTCTGTGGTGGTGTTTAATATGTTCCTCCATCCCCTATTTCTCCTGTAAACTTGAAGTCCATGCCGTTTTTTTTTTTTTTTTTTTTTTTTGAGACAGGATCTCACTCTGTCTTGCAGGCTGGAGTGCAGGGCTCTCATCATAGCTCACTGCCACCTCAAACTCCAGGGCTCAAGCAGTTCTCCTGCTTCAGCTTCCCAAGTAGCTGAGACTACAGACATGTGCTACCATGACCCAATAATTTTTCTATTTTTTTGTAGAGATGGGGTCTCACTCTTGCTCAGGCTGGTCTTAAACTTCTGGCCTCAAGTAATTCCCCCACATTGGCCTCCCAAAGTGCTAGGATTACAGGTGTGAGCCACTACACCTGGCCAAGTCCATGCTTTTAACTGCCCCCACCCCCCTCCTTGCCTAGTAAAGGGGAGCAGAGGACAGCATAGCACCCAGGGAACCTCTGAGAGTTGACTTTGCTGGAGAGGGGTCAATACCTCCTAGAGTTACTTGGTCAGGTTTTTAAACAGATACTGAACCCACCCCAGACCAACAGAATCAGAATTCCTGGGTATGTGGCCTGGTTCCTGAAGCACCCACAAGATTCAATGTGCAGCCTGAGGATGACTGCACTAGTCCAGGCTTTTTGCCTTTGGGCTATAGGTTCAGTGAGTGTTTTATTCCTAATCCCCAAGAGCAGTAATTTAGCGGTCTGGAGGGGAGGGGATGCCTGTCAGTTTCTTCTTGGACCTCCATCCTCAGCCGCTGCTCCCAAGGCCTGCTCTCCCCCAGGGGCCTGCAGGTGGGAGAGAAGTAGAGGTGGGAAGGCAGCCTGCTGCTGCAGGCCCAGGGCTCCTGCTGAGAAATAGCTGACTCACCTTTCTTGTGCAGGGAAAGGGAAGGAATCACTTGGCTGACTCATTTTTCTGGTACAGAAAAAGGGAAGGAAAAACATCCACTGACTATGTGATTGGGTAAAGATGGGGGCTGAATTTTAGAAGGGGAGAGAAGGCTATACATTTTAAACTATTGAGAAAATAAAAATGAACTCAGACTGAGAAAGTAAACACCTTCCCTGCCATTCAAGGGGCAGGGAGGACAGACACACATAAAGCCAGCTGCAAAGAAACGATGTTTCTCACAAGGACCCACTGGAGCTACAAAGTTTCAGAACAACTCTGTTCATTGAAATGTCTCATACTCATTGAGAAATCCCACCCTTTAAGGTCATAGATTGCTAGAAACTTTGCTGTTTAAATTGTATCAGTAGGAATGAACCAGCCACCTCTTGACTGGCAGATCTAAGCCACTTTGCCTCAGAGAATCAACCCGTGCGCTTAGCTTCAAATAAGGGGTTTTTGGTCCCAGCATTCCACATGAATCAAATCCATTACAGTTTCCAAAGAAACAAGACCCATAGTCCACTTGTCAGTCCAGACCTATGTTGACTCCTTCCTACCCTCTCTTGGTTTGCTCTGAGCATATTGAATCTCTGCTTCATTTACATTTTACTCCACCTTTACCCAAAATTCTATACTAACTCAATCTTTCCCTTTGTTTGGTGAGGACCCCGGAGTTCCTCTGCTGAGTGCCTTCTTCCTTGCCATGAGTCAGTAAACCTGGCTTTGTCAGACTATAGGTTTGTCCCTGGGGGTCTTAGGTTGATTGGGCTAGGACATTATTATCTGCATTTCCAACTCAGGACCCCTTTCTTCAGTCTCAGGCCTATGAATCCAGGTGTTTACTGAAGAGTTACATCTGGAAGGCCCTTTAAGCATCTCAGACTTACGTGACCAATACAGAATTTTTACCTTCTTCCCCATTCAATCAGTATGCTTCTTGCTGTCCTTATCCTGGTTAACAAGCATTCGTGTCTAACTAGAAATCTAGGTATCATCTGTGAGTCTTCTTCCTTCCTTGTTCCCCCACAGTCATTCAGCCTTGCAATACCCCCAGGACCTAGCACAGTGCTGGGCACACGTGGGTCCTCACTAGGTAGCTGAGTGGTAGAGTCAGGTGCAGCTTCTGATCCCAGGCTTCATGCCTTCATACTCTTGCTTACACCTTCTCTGCTTGGTAAATTCATTCACCTCCCAGTCCGCTCTGCCGGGCCGCCTCCTTGACTCACACTAGAAAGAAATCTGTGTGTCCCCAATGTTCTCTGTGATGCCTCATTTAAGCACTGATCACAGTGTTATTTGTTTATTTGTTTGTAGTTATTTGTCTCTTGCTGAGCTCTCGGCTCCTTGAGGGCTTGTTCATTTTGGCGTCCCCTGAGCCTAGCTCAATAGGAGTTTATAGATGTCTGTGGGGCAAATTGCTCTATCTGGGACTCTCCCCCAGTAACTATGGTGGAAAGTGACACGAGAGGGCTGGCAGGGCTGGGACAGGATCAAGACAGTGCAGTGCTGGACCATCTTCAAGAAATTGCTTCACTTGGGCCATTCTTCTGGTGATCCTCTTCCTGCCTTGGGCCACTAGCTGCCATGCTGTTACCCTTTTCTAATCCTGCCCTCCCTTCAAAGCCCAGCCCGGCTCCGCCCCCTCCAGGAAGCCTTGAGGCCATTGGCTGCTCTTCAGCCCACACATCCATTCCCCAGGAGGGTTCCTGGAGGCCTTTCTAGATGTGTAAGGAGACTCCAGGCCAAGGAGGATAAGGAAAGAGCATCTGACAGCCCGCGTCCTTCAGGAGCTTATAATCAAGTATAATACTTAAAATACCAGCTTGTATTTTACTTTATATTTTTAAAAAATAGAATATTCTATGTGCTATGCATAATATTGATTTATTTTTCATTTTAAAAGCAATTTAAAAGATGTAGAAATATAAATCACCCATAATCCTATTACCCAGAGGCAATCTTTGTTAACATTTTAATGTATTTTCATCTGGCTTTTTGAAAAATATAATTTTTACTTTTTATTTTGAAATACTTTCAGTCTTACAGAAAAGTTGCAAGAGTAAGGAAAATTTTCATGTACGCTTTGCCTAGACCCACCAGTTTTTAACATCTTGTCACATTTCGTTTATTATTCTCTTTGTCTACAGGTGATCCATAAAGTCTAGAACCACAGCAAATATACATGATAGCACCAGGACATCTTCAATCTGTAAATACATAATAGCTATAGCACCTATGTGGCCAGATTTCATGGCTGCCCTGTATATTATATTTACATGTTAGTTTTCTTCAACCATTTGAAAGTAGGTTATATTCATTCATCCCTTAATACTTCAGTATCTGTCTTTTAAGAATGAGGACATTTTCTTACATAACCACAGTGCAGTTATTATATTCAGGAAATGTAACATGGATACAACACTTTTATTAATCTGTGGTCCATATTCCAATTTTGTCACTTGTCTCAGTAATGCCCTTGAGAGCATTTTCCCCCTCTAGTCCAGGGTCCAATCCCAAATCATGTGATGCACTTAGTTGTCTCTTTAGTTTCCTTTAATGTGGAACAGTTTTTGTCTTTGTCTTTATGACACTGGTGCATTTGATAAACAAGATCCGTTAATTTATGGAATCCTCCTCAATCTGGGTTTGTCTGATATTTCCTCATGATGTAGATTCAGTCCCTCCAGAATACAGTGGAAGTGATGCTGGGGACTTCTCAGGGTGTCATGGCCAGAGGGACACAATGTCCACCTGCCCTTCATCGTTCCTTTTAATATGTCCCCATCATTTTTGGGGGTGGCACTTCATTACTTTCTGGCACAACAAAACGTACCAGTTTCATCTTGTATCTTCCCTGTCTCAGCCCTGGAATGAGCCACTTCCCTGAGGAACTCTGATTCCTTTTAGTGGGCCAGGATCTGGATGTCATTTGGTCTTTTTGCTCCTCATTTAGTATCCATCTAGTTCTATTTATCTCCTTGTTTATTGAGTTGGAATTACACTGCTTATATGCATTTTATAAAATCATAAGCACTTTTCCATGTCATAGATGTTGTCTGAGAATATGATTGTAAAGGCTGCATCGTTGTATTCAATCATATGAATGGGCCATCATTTATTTAACCACCTACCTGTGTAAATAATGCAGCAGTGAACATCCTTGGCGTGCTCCCCAATCACATCTCTGAATATCTTGGATTGTTTCCTTAGGCTAAATTCTTAGAGGTGAAATTTTGCCAGGACAACAGTGTGAGCCTTGAGCATGTATGTTTTAAGTGGGAAAATGGTTTAGGCCATTTGAGTTTCAAGAGGTTGGAGAGCAACTGTTTTATTAGGAGTGGTGCTAAAGCTAGATCTGGTCTGTGAGAGGCAGCACCCGGGTGGTGGGTGACAATGGGGATGAGACAATTCTCTGTGCAGGGCATGCCACGGTGGGCAGAGAAATGGAGGAGGTATGAGGCCTGTTGTGCATGGGGCTTTTGAGGTGACCTGGGGCCTATTGCAGGGTCTTATTGGGAAGGGAAAGGAGCAAGGGTTGACTGCAGGGTCTGGTGTTCTAGTAAGCAAGGGGAGGGAATGTGGAGGCTTCTGTTTCCTCCCCTGTGCAGAGGATGGTGCATGGAGAGCTGTGGGGCTTCAGGGAGAAATTTGGGGCAGAGCCTGGAGTGAAGTAAGGCATGAACCCCAGTGTTTCCCCTTCATCCTGACCTTAGCACCCTCTCTCCTCTCCGCGAGCTCAGCTTTCCCCAGCTGGCTTAGTCCCCAGGGCAGAAGGCCCAGCAGCTGTGTTGCTTGGTTTCCTTTCATTGTGTTCTATCGCCTGTGGCCTGCTTAGCACAACGCCCTTCTTTTCCAGGGTCCCTGCTCTGGGGCAAAGGGCTGGGGGAGTGGGACCCTCACCCTGTGCCTCACAGCAGTTCCAGGGTTATGGGTGAAAGAGGGCCCAAGGGCTGTGAGCTTGGCACTGTCATGCTTGAGCTGTGCCTGTGGGGATCTTCCCCCACCCAGGGTCAGAGCTGGACCTTGGGAAGGGACCCTGTGAGGGGCAGGGAGGGTCCTCTCTCACTCAAGCTGTCCTAAGTAAGGCAGGGAGGCCAGAAGAGGGCTGCAGACCAGGCCTCACCTCCAGCCCACATGCCTAGTGATGCTTGGGAGCTTCTGAAAGGCTCAGAACAGATCTCAGGGCATTGGAAGAGAGGGAGAAAAATGGGAGGCATCTGGAAGGGAAGTTGGGATTGTCACTCAGAATCTTAATGGTCTCTGAGTTGACTTTAGGAAACTCTCAGCCCCAAGAAAGCTGTCCTCAGGTCCCTGAGCAGTGAGGCTTCTCTGGTAGTCACACACATGGGGAGTCCTGGGGCCTAGGGAACCCTGATCCTAAGGGCAAGCTGTGGGGTGGGGCTTCCCAGTGTCTGGAGGATGGTGTGTGGAACTCACCTACTCTTCTCTCCTATCCTCTTCTCCAGACGTCCTTCTATGGCCGCTTCAGGCACTTCTTGGATATCATTGACCCTCGCACGCTCTTTGTCACCGAGGTAAGTCATGGCTGTCACTCAGTGGCCCCAGGCCTTAGTGCCTTGCCACTTCAAAATGTGTGCAATCTTCTGAAGGGCCAGGGAGGGTGGGGATGGGGCACTGAAGACACCAGGGGAGGCAGGAGGTGAGAGGAAGGTAACAGATATTCTGCCTCTATCTCTATATCTACCTGTATCTATCGTCCATCCATCTGTCTGTCTATCTGTCTCATACACTGTGCTGTGCTTTTCACATTATTACATCTGGATCTCTCACAACACCCTTCAAGGCAGATATCATCATCATTATTATTATTTAAAACTTTATTGAAATTATTATTCAAGTACATAAAATATATGCTCATTAGAAAAGTTCAAACAGTATATTTGTTAAAAGATACAAAAGAGTATCCTTTAACCATCCTTCCTACCCAGTTCCCTCCTTTCATAGATAACTACTGTTAATGGCTTTTAATGTCAGGTTTATTAAGGTATAATTTACCTTTCTTAGGTGTACAGTTCTATGGGTTTGGAAAAACGTATTCAGTCATGTTTCCACCACCACAGTCAAGATATAAAACATTTTCATCATCCTAACATGTTCCCTCATGCCTCTTTATAATCAATTCCCCTCTTCCCCAACCCCTGGCAACCAGTCATCTCTTTCTAATGTTTTGCAGTTTTCAGAATGTTATATAAATGGAATCCTAGAGTATGTAGCCTTTCGTGTCTGGCTTGTTTCACTTAACATAATGCTTTTGTGATCGCTTTGTGTTGTTGCCTGTATCAGTACTTCATCACCTCTTATTGCTGAGCAATGTTCTATTGAAAGGATGTTTCAGAATTTGTTTATCCATTTACTTGTTGTTGAACACCTGGGTGGGTTCTTTCCAGTTTTTTTCTGTTATGAATAAAAGTGCTGTGAACATTCTTTGTGTGGACATATGCTTTCATTTCTGTTGAGTAAATAACTAGGAATGAGATTGCTGGCTCATATGGTAAGTGTGATAAATATATGTTTAACTTTATTAGAAACTGTCAAACTATTGTTCAAAGGGGCTGTACATTTTACATTCCCATGAGCAATGCATGAGAGTTCCAGTTGCTCCACTTCCTCACCAACACTTGCTATTGTCAAATTTTTTTAAATTTTATTTTAGCCATTTTAAGAAGTATGTATTTATGGGCTTTTTATATGTATTTATAAATGTGTATAGTAACGTGTATGTATGTAAAATATCAAACATTTATTAAACACTTACTGTGTGCAAGGCAATTTGTAAGCATTTTACATGCATTAGCTCATCATATTAACTCAAAGCAACCCTAAGAGAATGTTATTATAAGTTCAGTTTACAGAGGAAGAAATAGACAGAGGTTAAGTCCCATACACATGGTGCTGGCTGATGGAGCCAGGGTGTGAACTGAGGTATAATTATTCTCAGCCAGTTTTCATCCCTGTTCAGGTAACTTGAGTTTAGGGAATGAACTTTCTCAAGATTACTCAGCTGGCAGAAGACCTCAGCTCTGGCCCTGGGACCCCGCATACCCTGAGGCAAGTCATTGAGCCTCTGAGTCAGCTTTCCAAGAGGACAGCACTTCACTGCATGTTTTTTATATGTTGAGCATTGATTGGCACACTCAGGTTCTGGAGTTGACTAGCTCAAGGAAAGAAAAGCCATGATGGAAGGAAACACAAGGGCTGCTGGGCTCTTGGGCCTGGAACTATCCCCACTGTGCTGGGAACAGCCTGGTAATATGAAATGTGGGCATTACGCTCATATATGGTCTCCTACTGCAGCTCAGCAAGGACAAAAGGCTCAGGTATCACAGGCTGTCCTAGGCTCTCCTAAGGAGTAATCAATACGAGTACATAAAAATTTGGAAGACCACCAAAGCAAAGAGACTACTTGCCCAGCATAGGTAATGTGTCATTCTAGAAAGTTCCAGAACTGTGCAAAACTAGATACAACTGCAGTCCTAAAATCCCAATATAAATGCCATCTGCTTGATGGAGGAATCAGTAGAGGCCAGTGCTTAACTCAAAGGATGGAGGTGCTAATGGTGGACTTCGGAGTATGTTGAGAAATGGAGGAAGTCTTGGGAGGTAGGGAGGTATTTCAGTTCTCCTGAGATTACCATGAGCAGGCAGGGGTTTTGGGGGTGGATGAGCAGCTGCTGGGTGGCACGCTCCCTGTGCCAGGGGCTCAGACTGCCCTCCTCCCCCTCTTCCCATACTCAGACTGTTTCATTTTACTACTCCTTTCCTTGTACCACATCTTTCTTTTTCAATCCTTGCATTTTGAAAGACCCCAACACTCTTGTACATTGCTAAACCATTTTTGGCCTGTTTCTCTAACCAGTAAATCAGAAAATCTCATATTTATATATTTTTTACTATTAATCAAAATGTCAAAGCAACTTAAATATTTACCAACTAGAAAATAACCAAGGCAACAGCAATTTCAGAATTTTTTCAAATTTCATTTGTTCCTTCCCCTCATCAGACATTCTGATAGGCTTCCCAGAAAGATCTATACCTCTCCTCCCCACCGAACCCCAGTTGGGGATTGTTTCCAGGGCTACCTGCTGGCCTTTTGGAAAGCTTCTGCCCACAGAAGATCTTCTAGGCCCTAAAAACTCTGGAATGGCCGTCAGTGGGACCTCCAGGCCAGCAAGGTAATGGCCTTAACCCTCACTAGTTCCAGCCTAGGCAGGTTGGTTAGCAAGGTCATCTCCATCAATGCCATGAGAATTTAGAGGCACCTGAGGGTGGCCAGGTGGGGAACGCTGGGGTTCATGCCTCACTACACTCTGGGCTTTGCCCTCTCCTCCCTGGAGCCCCACAGCTCTCCAAGCACCATCTCTGCACAGTGGAGAAACAGAAGCCTCCACCTTCCCTTCCCTTGCTTACTAGGACACCAGACCCTGCAGACAACTCTTGTTCCTTTCCCGTCCTAATAAGACCCTGCAATAGACTCTGAGTCACCTCAAAGTCCCTATAGCTCCCCAGTGAGCTGTGGGGCGCCAGGAGGGCCAGGCTCCCCTGCACTGCTGGGCTCAGTCCACAGACCATGGCTCCTGTCTACAAAACATTGTTTCCCTCCCGGCCTTTGGCTGGTGACCTGGCAGGGAGCATGGGGTGCTGGCTGCGCAGTTGGAGGAAATGTGGACGGGCCGTTTGTCTATGAGGGTGGGAGGATAGTGGAAGACATGAAGAGGTGGCTCTGGGAGATGGAAGATCCAGAAGTAAAAGATCCTGGGCAGCTTGAGCCACCTGGTGACCCGGTTCTGAGGCACATTAGCTGAGTCCATGGAGAAACTCCTCTTGAGAGAGTTTCGCAGCTACTTGTTTGCAGTTTGTAACTGACCAAGCTTTAAAAACATGCCAGCCCTTGTGTGTGTAATGAGGTGGAGGAAATTTTATTCACTGTAATTTCTCTTAGGAGAAGGCTGTCTTTGTTCTAAGAATGCCTCAGACAAAGCTTCAGGGGAGCAGGAGGTTGCTCTGCTTGACAGAGGGGGAAGAATTGTGCTTTCTGATCCTAAAAGGAGGAAGGAGAGAGAAGGAAGAGGAGGACAGAACAGCGGGAAAGAGAGCGAGAAATCAGGAGGAGCTGAAAGACCAGTAAAAGAGATGTCACAGTGGGGACATGGCTGGGGGCTCTTTTGAGATTAGTGACACCTACTGTGCCTGTGAAAGTTGTTGTGAATTTGCACCATTATGTCCTTCACCGTCATTCCTGGGAAGTTGCCAGCAAATTCTGCCTCATTCATGAAATCTCTGCAAGAGATTATTTTGGGGGGTCTTGAGTCTCCTGTCTAGGGACACTGTGTGGAATCATACCATATGAAGGAGCTTGCAGAAGTCCAAGGGGGAAAGCTTTGGCCTTCCATGTAGACCAGGGAATTAGATCTAGATTTCTAGGGCCATTATTCCTAATTATGGACTAAAGATAAAAGAAATTTACTATTCTAAATTCAGTAATTACTTAAGGGAATGGATGGTTGACAGATTATCATCCTGGAGAGCATAGAAAACTAACCGAAATAGTATTCATAATACCAACTCCATACTAATATTGGTGTAGTAATCTGAAATTATTTTGGATGTATTGTAGGGTAGAATAAATAAGTAATTATACTGATGTTGAGTACCAGAGTTCTCACTGTGGGAGTTGAGAGATACAAATATGGAATAGGGGGAAAGACAAAAAGAACTACTCATATATCATATTGTGTTTGGATTGGTGGTATCAATGTGAACTCATGATACACACATGCACACGTCTTCATTACATCTCCTAATTTCCTGGCTCTGCTCACTGACTGCACTTTGCACACTGATCTTGGTTTCTAAAAACCACTGCCCACAACAAGGAACCAGGGCTCCTTGGAGCGATGGCGGAAGGCAGGTCTGAGGCAGTGAGAGTTGCTACAGAAAGTGAGGAAGTGCTCAAAGAATGATAAAGACACAGGAACAGGCTTGAAAGGAAACCCACTGGCCCTGTTTGGGACGATTTGAGCATTAAAAAGAAAAACAGCAATGGATTCTAACACCTTGAATAAACAAAAATAATCTGTGATTCCATATGCTGTGGTGTGAATGTGTCCGCTTCAAAATCCAGGTGTTGAAACTTAATGGCGAATATGATAGTACTGAGAGGTGATTAGGCCATGAGGGCTCCTCCCTGGTGAATGGAATTAGGACCCTATACAAGAAGAAGCTTTTCCTGCCTTCTTCAGCCCTCTTGCCTTCCACCCTGTGAGGACGGGGTGCTCCTCCCCTCTGAAGGATGCAGACCCCACCAGACATCAAATGCTGGTGCCTTGATCTTGGACTTCCGGCTTCCAAAATTGTGAGAAATAAATTTCTGTTCTTTATAAATTACCCAATCTGTGATATTCTGTTACAGTAGCACAAATGGTCTAAGGCACTATAATAATGCTAAAATGTGGATGGGGGAAGCTCTTCTTACCTCGTGTAACTCTCAGTGAAGTAACTGATTCAACCGGGATCATTAATGGATAACTATTTCCATAGATTAAAGTGTTGTTGGGAAACAGAATTTTCATTTCCTCTCAAAGTACCACCCTGCAGATTATTTATTTAACAGTTACAAATGGGAAAAGGTGCCTTTATGATGGAGAGCCTTAAAAAGTCTTTCATTCAGAAATCTCACTTCTAGAAACTTATCCAAAGAAATTAAGAGAAGTACAGTGAGATTTATGTATAAAGATATTTATTGCAATATTATTTATAGTGGCAGACATCCTTTAACAGGTGACCAAACTTAGCATCACTAACAATGAAAAAAACTGACATTGTGTGCCTGCTGATGTGATGTGATTCTGGGAGTAATCCCCAATGCTGGAAGATTCATAAAAGTCTAAAGAAGAAGATAAAAAGTGCTCACAATCTCACCTGCTAGAAAGAATCAACATTAACATTTTGGTGTATGTGTATGCACAAAATTGGGATGATTTATGTAATATGTATATATATTAATATATCTCTATGGAGAGAATCATATATGATAGGCATGTATGTATGATATGCATGTATATATGATGCATCGACATCATATGATTCTATATATATTTACATAGCAGTAGATATCCATGTCTACTTTGTTCCATATCATGAGCATTTCGTGAGCATTTTTCTTATTAAATGTTTTGAAATGCATTTAATAACTGCATAGTAATTCATCACAGGGTTATTTTATAACTTATTTAATCATTTTCTTTGTTATTGACTATTTAGGTAGTTTCAAGTATTTTGCCTTTACAAATAATATTGCAATAAACTTCCTAATACATAAATCTCACTGTACTTTTCTTAATTCCTTTGAATACATTTCTAGAAGTGGAATTTCTGGATGAAAAGCTTTTTAAGGGTTTTGACAAATATTGCCAAATTGCCCTGCAAATTGTACCAACCTGTACCAAGATTTTATCAGTTTACACTCCCAATAGCAGCGAGTGAGGGTGTCCATTTAAATGCATTCTAGACAGCACCAGATGTTCTAACTTTGAAGTCTTTAATGGAGTTTTTAATTTAAAAAATCACCAATTGTCAGTACCCTTATATACTTCAAGTTCTTGTCCATCTGTGTACATTTTTGTTATGCTTACAACATTGAACATATACTTTTTACTTGCCTTTTCATTCATTTCCAAGTCTTTATAATTTCTTAAAATCAAGTTTTGTGGCATAAATAACCATCCCCTTTTAGACTTTTAGGTCTAACAGATAGGTTGTTTCCTCTCTTTTGCTTTCCTGCAAAAAAATAGTCTCAGGCATTATCACTTTTCATTTCTGCTAAATTTAGTATAAGTTCCCAGGAGCAGGGTAGCCAGGCTGGAGGCCATGACAGTTTTTAAAGTTCTTGGGGTATCTGGATAGATTTATTTCCTGAAGGGATGCACCATTGTCATGCGGCAAAAACCCCACTTGGCCTCCAAAGGTGACCAGAGGTCAGCACAGGGAAGGCTACATGTACCTGATTCCCCCTTCCCTTGGGCCTCTCAAGGTGTGGCTCATGGCTTTGGGAGCCAAGGACTCATCCCAGCGCAGGCAGGTATCACCCTGCAGGTTCCCAGACTGCTGGGAGGGAACAAGGAGTTTGGGGTGGTTGAGGGAAGACAAGAGAAGGGCTTGGGACTTTGCCTGCACATAGCAGGCAAAGCTTTGGTCCCCAGTTCCACCGCCTGGAGGCCACGCTAGTAGCAGTCAAGCGTGGTGAGGATGCACAGCCCTGCCCTCAGCAAATGCGAGACTGGCCTCGTGAGAACGACTAGCCACCAAGGCATGATGTAACCTAGCCCACTGGCCTCCCTGCCTTCCTGCGCACCCCACTGCCAATTCATCCTCCCCACCCCCGACATTATCTGCTTTTTCTTTTTTGGTTTTTAAGCTTTGGGACTCCCAAAATCTCCACTTTGTCTGAACTGGTCCACAGTTCAATTGTACCTGTTTCCTCTAAACATGCTTTCCATTTTTTTCCGTGTTAGGCTGTGCCCAGCTTTGAATAAGAGTACAAAAGGCCTTTGTTTTTCCTACCCGGGGTGCTCCCAGCTTTGGGGGGATTCAGGCATTTCTGCGGTTTCTTTGGGAGACAGTTGCTGTCATGAGTACAGGAGGTTCTTCCGTGCTGAGGTCTGGTGGAAATGGCTCAGAACTGGGGTTGAGGGTTCTTGGGGTTTCTAAGTGACACCCCCCACTCTGTGACCTTGGGCAAGAAGTACTCCTCCCTCTTGGCCCCGGTTTTCTCAGAGAGAAGGTGGTCTAGCTGGTTCTAAGAAGTTACCTGCGGAGGACTGTTCTTATCTACATCCTGTGGGAACAGGGCAATCTCCCCAAGAAAAGATTAGTTTTGCTTCTGATGCCTCTTTCCTCAGCCTTCCTTTTTGTGCCTTTTTCTTCCTGTCCCTCCACCCTCATTCCCCTCCATCACAGTATGCTGCCCTCTCTGGCCACCACCCCAACCTCCGAGCCTGCCCCTTTTCTTCCTAGGCTTTTCCCTCAGGGCTTTGGAGCAGGACCGAGGGGACAGGATTCTCCTCTGTTGGAATCCTCTGCTGCTGGAGCTCCCAGGTGCATGCCTTTCCAGAGGGACCTTCTGCAGACCATGCCCCGTCAAATGCAAGAAGAGACTCTCACGGTGACACTTTCTGGCAAGCTGGCTGGTGAGGGAGATGGAGGTTGGGAAGCGGCAGCTTGGGCCGTCCTTCCCCCCAGCCCGGGGCTCCCAGCTGGGCCCTTCACAGACTTTGCATTCAGGGGCTGGCTCCCTGTTTGTTCCTGGCTGAAAACAGTTCCTGCAGGGTTTGCCCTGCCACCGACCTCCCGGCTTTCCCCACCCCTTGAGTGCTCAAGCCCTCTGCCAAGCCTCACAATCCCGCAGCAGCGTGAGAGGAGGGCTTAAAGCAGGGGGACCCTCCTCCTATTCCCTGAGTCTCCACCAAATGGCCCCGTTCTCTGCAGTGGGGACACCAGCCCCCAGAACATCCAGGCCTTGGGGACCTTTCAAGACAGGTGACCTGAGGCCTTGCCTGTCCCACAGGGCCAAGAGAGGCTTAGTGAGGCCGAGGCCAGCCTGTAGCACCCAGAGGCAGAAAAGCACATTCCAGCTTCCTTCAGTCCTGGGTCCTTAGACTTGTCTCTGGGAACTTTGGATTTAGTTTCCCCTCAACCCATGCCCTCTGCCAAAATCAGGGCTCTTTGGAACTTATTCTTTCGGCAAGAGGGCTCCCTTTGATGCCCGTGTCAAATGAGATGGAATCTGGCCAGGTTGTTATAGGAACTCAGGAGAATCCCTGGAGTGGGAAAAATAATGAGAACACGGGGCCATTCACCATTCAGCGCTGGAAAGTGGAGCAAGCATTGTCCCGGCTGTAGCGGCCGGGGCAGCGGGAGGAAGCAGGCGGAAGGAGGGGCTTGCTCAGCACCAGGAGGCTCTGGTGGCATTGGGGGGTGTGCGGTGTGGTGTGCAGAGCAAGAGGCTGAATAAACTCTGGGTTCAAATACTAAATCGACCACTTACTATTTGTGTGACCTTCAGTTAAAACAATCAACATGATTCAATTTTGTTGAAAAACAACTGTATTAAGTCTAGAAGAAAAATCATCCTTTCTTTGGCAGTGGTTATCTCAGTAGTATGTTTACAGGTGATTTAAAATTGCTTTTTGTGCTTTTCTATTTTTTTCTGACATTTTCTTTAAACAGTATGGATTACTTGTATAATTGGGGAAAAAACAAACAAAAAACAACCACAAAGCCACGTCTTCACTTTGGAAATGAACAGATTCCAGGAATGGGCTGTTGGGAATCTAGGAATTGATACTCAGACACTTGAAAGGGAAAGGACAGTGCCTTTCAGCCTTCAGGCCAGTCCAAGCAAGAAGAGTTTCCTTGGTCCCTGTCTACGAGTTCCACTGTGGGCCGGGAGCCAGGCCGGGCAAGCCCAGCACTGGAGACGGGTACTTCGCACAGGCCTGGGGGCGAGGGCGGTCTGGCTGGTCTGTCTGGGTGGGCAGTTATTCCTGCTGCTGATCTTCTGTGTGGCGGTGGCTGATCATAGCCCACCCTGTCAGCCAGCTCTGCAGACTCTCAGTCTGCCCCGCCGGGTGCCCTTCGTGGGCTCATGTTGAGGTCTCTCCCTAGCCAGCCTTATCCCTTAGTCCCCACCCTGGGGAACAGGGTGGCTTAATGGGGTTTCCTCCCCCACACTGGGCATACCTCATGTCCCGGTCCCTCATCTGGACCTTGACGTGAGCTGCCTTCTATCACTGTTGTCTGTTTATTGTTAATTTTTTGAGGTATAACATATAGTAAAATGCACAACTCCTAACTATATGGCTTAGTGAATTTTTACGTATGTTTATGCCCATACAACTGCTGCTCAGATTGAGACATTGAACATGCCCGTTACCCTAGAGGGTTCCCTCGTGTTTTTTCCCCTGTCAGTACCCACCTTCAGGTGGGACACGATAAGGCCCTCTACTGCCATATGTCAGTTTTGCCTGTTTTAAACTTTATTATATGTATTCTTTGTGTCTTCTTTTGCTTATCGTTGTGTGTATTAGCCTGCTATTTCTATGTAACAAAGCACCCCAAAATTTAGTGGCTTAAAACAACAGTCAGCTATTTTGCTTACTGGTTTTCAATTTGGGGTAGGGCTTACAGGGAATGGTTCCTCTCTGCTCCATGTGGCATTGCCCAGGGTGGCTTGATGGGGGCCTGGAAGATTCCATTGCAAGATGGTTCACTTGCATGGGGAGTAAGCTGGTGACAAGGCCTCAGCTCCTACACACATGGGTCTTTCCTAAGCCACTTGGGCTTCCCTACAGAGTGGTGACTGGGTTCCAAAAGAGTGACCATCCTGAGGGCAAAGTGGAAGTGCGAGACATTTTTATGATCTAGCTCTAAGATGAGGTTACATCACCTTACCTCTGTCATTCTCTATTTGTTGAGGCAGTCACAAAGTCCTGACCAGAATCAAGGGGAGGGGACATAGACTTTACCTCTAGATGAGGATGTAGGAATGTTCTAGAAGAACATGGGAGACAGGAATATTGGGGTGGCCATCTTTGGAAAATACATTCTGCCATATTATGTCTGTGAGATTCATCTACTTTGTAACATGTATTTGTAGTTTACTTTTTTTTTTGAGACAGAGTCTCACTCTTTTGCCCTGGCTAGAGTGCCACGGCGTCAGCCTAGCTCACAGCAACCTCAGACTCCTGGGCTTAAGCAATCCTTCTGCCTCTGCCTCCCGAGTAGCTGGGACTACAGGCATGCGCCACCATGCCTGGCTAATTTTTTTTCTATATATATTTTTAGCTGTCCAAATCATTTCTTTCTATTCTTAGTAGAAACGGGGTCTTGCTCTTGCTCAGGCTGGTCTCGACCTGCTGACCTCGAGCGATCCTCCCACCTCGGCCTCCCAGAGTGCTAGGATTACAGGCGTGAGCCACCGTGCCCGGCCTGTAGTTTACTTTTTAATTGCTGTATAATATTTCATTGTGGGCACATACTATAATTTACCTATCCATTCTACTGTTGAATTATTTGCAGTTTGGGGCTATATGAATAGTGCTGCTGTAAACATTCTTTTTTCTTTTTTTTTTAATTAATTTTTTTTTCTGTCCTCTATAGGCCAGGATGAACTTTCTTATATAAGTCTTTTGGTAGACAAAGTCTACCTCCTATCACTTGGTATCTCTTTAGATTCTAAAAATCATACAGTTCTATCCTTTTCTCTCTCTCTCCTCATCAGTTACTGTAGCCCTATGTACTTTTAGTAGGTAAATCTTTGCCAGTGTTTTTAAAATGTCAAAAATAAATTATTTAAGTATTATATAAATATGTTCTTTAAAAAGCTTTCAATATTACAATTAAGATTAAAGTTCCTTCTGACACCCTTTGCCAAGTGTGGGCCCTTTCCTTCTACCCCAAGGTAATCCCTGTAACCAGTTTGTTAGGTCTCCTTCTAGGATTTTTTGATGCATTTAGACACATAAATATTCTCATGGAAAATATCGTTTTATGTGTGTGTGTTATTTGGTACAACAAACAGCATCAAACTACTTGGCAATTTGTTTTCTTACTCAAGAAAATATCTTGGCGATATGGCCATGGAGTCACATGTAGCTCTACTTCACTTTTTAAACTGCTGAATACTGTTCCATAGTATTATTATACCACCATCGTTGAGCCATTTCCCAATGGAAGGACATTTAGGTGGTATCCTTCTTTACTATTTTTTGTGTGTCCTATGAACTGAGGATAGGCCCGAGGCCTTGCACATTACAAACACTTTCAGTACTTGATTGACATTGATGTAATCCTAAAAGGGAAAAATTCCCAGGAGCCATGGATCTGTGCCCCTCAATATCTCTTTCTTTCCTCTGCAGAGACGTCTCAGAGAGGCTGTGCAGCTACTGGAGGACTATAAGAATGGCACCCTGCGCCCGGGGGTCACCAATGAGCAGGTAACTCTGTTGGAGCTGGGAGTATGGCAGGTGGAGGGGGGAAGGAAGGTGGTTAATTCACAACCCCTTCCCTGCAGCCAGAACCACTATACTTTTCCTTGGGCATCTACTTCTACTGTTGCTATGTACCTCTGGGGACTTCCTGCTCTTTTGGGGAGATACTCAGATCTCCCCCATATCCTAGGTCTGTTGGGAAGCATAGAGGTTGATAAGGCTAGAGAGACCCAAAGACAGTGGTTTGGTGAAGCCGGCTTGCACTGGCTTGCAAGAGCTGATTGGAAGCATTTCTTCCCAATTTCACATTCAGTGACATCACAGTGGTAGCCTAAATTAGCCGTGAATGGAAGTATTTACACCATGGAAATTGGCAAATGCCACAAATCAGACTTTTTCTCCAGAGAACCAGTTATTAAACATTTACCATCATACCACTGCCAAAAATTCAGGTTGAGGTGGGAAGGATGGGGAGAATGGTGAGGATTAGGCTAGGATACTATAATTTCATTTTTTTAAATATATAGGGACTTTAATTAGAGCTAACTGAAATGTTGAGGGTTATATTTGGTTTTGGGGAGAAGGTAGAATGTAATGTAGAACAACTTTAATGATTATTAAGACTTATGGTTAATGTCTCAAAGTCTTTCTTTTTGTTTGTTAACTTAATTTCAAAAACTTTTTCAAAATTCATATTTTTTCAAAGTAATATGTATGTATAATTGAAAAAGTCAAATGTTACTAAAGCACTTGTAAGGAAAAATAGTATGCTACCCATCCCTCCCAAATTCCCATTCCTGGGGAGCAACTACTTTTAGCTGTTCTTCAGACAGAAATCTGTATTTCAAACTAATGTGCTTATCTACACTGCTATTTCTCAATTAGTTCTTTCGCACTATCTATTTTGGTAGTTGAGGATTCAGCTCTCTTATTATCCATCCCTATAAACAAACATCTTTGCCCTCAAAATAGTTATTATGATTTTGGAGTTATTCAGTATTCATGTTATCACAATTATATAAATAACATTTACTGAACAGTCAAATTAGTTGTATCATGATTATGTTTCTTTTTTTTCCAACTTTATGTTTTATCTGGAGTTGATAATGGCCTCATTTTTTTCATTGGCATAGTTTCCTTTGTACCATCTTTAACTCTTACTGTACCCTCCAGCAGCATTTCAGTGTGGTCATGCACTGCGTAACGTTTTGGTCAATGACCGACTCCATATATGAAGGTGGTCCCATGAGATGATAATGGAGCTGAAAAATTCCTCTCCCCTAGTAACATCTTGATGATCTGGACCCTGTGTAGGCCTAGGCTAATGTCTGTGTTTGTGTCTTAGTTTCTAGCTAGTACTAAAAGAGTTTAAAAAGTAAAACAGAAAACAAAAACCAAAAAAAACTTTTAAAGTAGAAAAAAGCTTATAGGATAAGGATATAAAGACAGAAAATATTTTTGTACACCTGTGCAAAGTGTTTGTGTTTTAAGCTAAGTATTGTTACAAAAGAGTCAAAAAGTTAAAAAAAATTTAAAAGTTCATAAAGTAAAAAATTTACAATAAGCTAAGTTTAATTTATTATTGAAGAAAGAAAACTACTGTTTTAGTAAATTTAGTGTAGCCTAAGTGTACAGTGTTTATAAAGTCTGTGGTAGCGTCCAGTAATGTCCTAGGCCTTCACGTTCACCCAACACTCACCACTTACCCAGAGCAACTTCCAGTCCTACGAGCTCTATTCATGGTAAGTGCCACATACAGTTGTACCCTTTTAAAAATCTTTTACACTGTATTTTTATGTACATTTTCTATGTTTAAATATGTCTAGATCCACAAATACTTACCACTGTGTTCCAATTGCCTACAATATTGAGTGCAGTAACATGCTGTACAGGTTTGTAGCCTAGGAGCGCTAGGCTAGACCAAATAGCCCATGTGCACAGTAGGCTGTACCTTCTAGGTTTGTGTAAGTACACTCTGTGATGTTTATGCAAGAAAGTTGCCTAATGATGCATTTCTCAGAATGTATCCCTGTCGTTAAGTGACACATGACTATATTTTCAGTGCCTTCTTTTAATTTGAAGACTCCTATTTTTCAGTTTCATCTTCCTTTCTTTCTTTCTTTCTTTTTTTTTTTTTTGAGAGACAGGGTCTTGCTCTATAGCCCGGGCTGGAATGCAGTGACTCACTGTAACCTTGAACTCCTGGGCCCAAGTGATCCTCTCACCTCAGCCTCCTGAGCAGTTCGGACTCTAGGTACAACCACTGTGCCCAGCTAGTTTTTTTTTTTTTTTAATTTTTTGTAGATCTGGGGTTTCAATATGTTGCCTAGGAGGTCTCAAACTCCTGACCTCAAGCAATCCTCTCACCTCAGTCTCCTAAAGTGCTGGGATTATAGCCAGGAACCACCATGTCCAGCCTCAGTTCCATTTTTTTTTCCATGAAATTTTCCTTTCTGGGGTCCACCTCCTGCCAGCTCCAAGTCTTCCTTTTCCTTGGTATATGCTGTAGCTTTGGTGGAACACCTCTTCTAGCAGCTTCTTGAGAAAGGGTAAACGGGAAGAAAGTTTTGAGTCTTTTTGTGTCTAAAAAAAATTGTAATCCTGCACTCAGCCTTAATTGACAGTTTGGCTGAGGAGAAAATTCTAGGTTGACAATCATTTTTCTTCAGATTTTTGAAGACCATTGTGCTATTTTCTTCTGGGTTCCAATATAGCTGTTGAAAAACCTGATGCCATTTTATTCCTGATTCTTTGCAAGTGGTCTGTTTTCTTTCTTTGGAAATATTTAGGATCATCTCTTTATCTGTGAAATTTCACAACACTATCTCTTTTAAAATTCATTATTTTGGATTCTTGGTGACCTCTTTCAGTCTGAAAGAGAACTGAAGACACCTTTCAATTCTAGCAAATTTTTAAACAATGTTTTTTTGATAATTTCTTCTCATTCTGGAACCTTATTTGTCAAGTATTTGGACCTCTTATGCTGACACTCAGATTTTCTTACCTTTTTTCTTTTCTATGCCATCACTATATACATGGGGCTAGGGCCTGGGGGGATAGAACGAGGAAGAAGCTGGGCCAGGTTCTTGCCTCTTGGACCCCCTCACCCCTGAACGCAGGCAGTGACGGTGAGAACACCGGATACCGTGGGAGAGCCGCAGAAGGAGTAACCCACCCGGACTCCCCTGGATTTGAGGGGTGGGAAGAGGGCCTGTGCGGAGGGGGCTGCGGGTAGGAGTGGTCCAGAAGCAGGTTGTGCTGGAGGTGGGGAGGGCACCTGCGGTGGGAGTGACCGAAGTGAAGGTGCTAGACCGCCACAGGGTGACGTGAAGGGAGGGCAAACGCGTGAGTGGATGCAGTGCCTTGGCCGGCTGCCCTCGTGCGGGGCCCTAGGGGAGTGAAGAGACCCGGCGCAGTGCCTGCTGATGCAGGGCCCATCTGAAGGCCTCTGTACTGTGTGCTGAGTCACTGACAGCCGCCAGCAGGGAGGGCAGGCTGTGACCTTTCATTCCCAAGCAGCGGTACTTCCCTCTGGCCATGGGCACTAGAGAGCCTGGATGGCATGCCCTGATACTCCACCCTTCGCTAGGCAAAGTAGTCCTCCGACCCTCACGTGTTCTTCTCAGACCTGTCAAGGTGGGTCCAGCCTCCAAGCCCTTCCCGACCCTGTGTCTACTCCTGGCCCAAGCTCCCCTCTGCTCCGTTCTTGCTCAAGTTGTCTTCCTGGGACCCCGTCCAGCTCTCAGAGTCTGGGGAATGAGGCCCATTTCCTCCTCTTTGCTCCCTTCAGTAGCTTAAAGCTGCCTGCCCTGTTTCCTGGGCCTCCTTTGTGTTCTGCCCGAAAGCCCCCCTGTGCCTCCAGAGAGCTGGGGAGGTGGCCTGGCACTAGCGGTGCTTCCCAATTCTGGCTCATGTTGGTGGTGCCTGCAGTGTCCATCTGGTGGCTGGGTAGCACAGTGCTCTAGGTGTGAGCCTGCCGCCATGGCCCCCTAGAGGCAAAGCCTCTCTGTTCCTCCCTTCCCCCATCCTCCTGGCTCCCCAGCGAACGGGGGAGGTTGGACTTTGCATCAGCTCTTGCAGTGCTTCCCTCCCTGGGCCTCAGTTTGCAAAGCCAGACCTTCCTCTGGCCTCCACAGACACTGGAGGAGAGGGCACAGGTAATGACATGCCAGCTCAGGGCTTGGGAAGCCTCAAGGACAGGCCCTGGCCCTGGCCCAGGCTGGCCCTGCTCAAGGGTCATGCATGTGCCATCTGAAGAGGCCCAGGTGGTTCTTGGTCTCAGTCTGGAGACCTTGCCTGCATCCAGGCTCTGTGCCCTGCTCTGATGTCCTTTTGCAGGTGTGGGGTCAGAAGCCTGTGGCTGGGTCTGTGGTGTCATGGGCAGTGCTGGGTCACTTGTGATGCTCTGTTTTTCTACCCAGTTTGTCATCTAATCTGCCCTCCAGCTACAGCACCTCACCAGAGTATGTGCAAATGTATTGGTCTTTTTTTCACCCTGGATACCATGTTTTTGTCTTCTGTTAACGGGGGACTGATGGCTCTTCCACAGACTGTTCTTATTAAAAGGTTGCTATGCCAATTAGTCCTGAGGATAAAACAAAAATAAATATAATTTACCTTTTAGGCTTAGGAGGTAGGAATTTGATGTGCTATGGACCCCAATAAGGACGGCAGCTTACAGTTAAACAACAAAGCCGTAGTTGACCAAAAATATAAGCATAGGCACAACCAATTAAGTTTCTGAATGTTGGGTCTGATTTGTGCACTTGTGTCTGCTAGGGCTTTGCCAGAATGGCTTGGTGTGGATGGAAATGGGTGGGATTAGATGTGAAAGACCCCTCCCCATGGTGAACTACCACTCACTGCTTGCTTACCAAGGGCCAGGCGCTGTACTAAGTACTAGCACTGTGCCTGTATTATCTCAATTAATCTTCAGAGACCTGTCAGTTGGTACCTGTGTCAACTCCATTTTATAAGCCTGAAAACTGAGGCTCAGAGAAGTTGTACTTCTTGCCTAAAGTCCCATAGCTAGTCTGTGGTGGGACAGGCATCTGACACTGGGTCCCCTTAGACCGGTGGGAGGGATGTGTTCTGTAAGTCACAGGCAAAAGCTGAGAAGTAGAATGGAGAGGAGAAACATATATGTAGGCGGACGGGGAGAGGGAATAGGGGAGAGGAACAGACAGAGAAAGAGGCAGAGAAATGAGATGAGGTAGAGAAAGTTGGAAAGGAAGTTGGGGAGTTAAAGGCCAGATTATGAAAGTCTTTGAAAACTAGGCAGAGATGCTGGAGGTGTCATGTTGGGTAAGGGGAAGCTACTGAAAGCTCTTGAGCAAGGGAGTAGCATGACAGTGGCACTGTGGCGGGATCAGTTGGCGGCAGTGCCAGGTGGACTGGGGATGAGTAAGTGCTGTTATAAAAACCAGGTTGGAAGCTACTGGAGTCATTGGGAGTGTGGTGAGCAGATCACTGGGAACCACTGCAGGGTCCTGAGCGGTTGTTCTTGTCCATCATCCCCATTCCCCAGAGGCTGGGAGCCAGCCAACCTCTATTATGTGCCTGCTCTGCACCTGGCGCAACATACCGGCTGCTCAGAGCCCCCATGCAGTTCATATTTCTGCCCTCGACCTGCCAAGGAGAAACGGCTGCTGGGATGCAAGAGATACTGCAGGTCTCCTCTGGCAGGGAGGAAATGGGGTCAGCCGTGTTCGGGCTTTGCTGAAAATAGCAGAGTAAACACCAGAGGCTTAAAATACTTGTACCCCAAATCTTCTGTGAGTGTCAGCAGGTTTGTCAGGAGCTGGCTGAAGGGAAGGGGCTGACCCACCAGCCTTACCCCGACTCATAGCCTCAGGCTCCGGGAATCCGGATGGGCACCCTGCCCCTCTGGGCCAGCCCCAGCTTGGCCCTTGTCATGAGCACAGAACAGGCAAGTAAGTGACCAGTATGAGCTGAGGCATTTGTGTGAGGGCAAAGTGTCATACTGGGTGCTGGGTCACTGCAGTGCCCTCCCGATGGTCTCCCCATTGCACCTGGGCCCTCCATCCATTCCCGGCACAGCAGTCAAAGTGGTCTCTGGAAACATACCTGACATTGTTTGTTCCTCTGCTACAGGCTTTCTTAGACTCAGCGCTGTTGGCATTTGGGGCCAGATGATTCTGCTGTGGGGGCCGTCCTGTGCACTGAGAATGTTTAGCAGTGCCCTTGGCTTTGACCCAACAGATGTACCTAGGTCCCCCTCCCCAGTCATGACAACCACAAATGTCTCCAGATGATCCCAAATGTCCTCTGGCTACAAAAGTCCACTGCACACCCCCGTTGAGAACTATGGCTCCAGCAGAAACGCTATAATTTTTCAGTTAGAATAAGAACCATAGTCCTTAACTTGGCCTGCAAAGCCCTCATTCCTCTCTGACCTTGTCTCCTATGACTCTCCCCCTATTCAGTCCACTCCAGTCACACTGGCCTCCTTGCTGTCCCTCAAACATGCCAGATAGGTCCACTTCTGCCTCAGGGCCTTTGCATTGCCTTTTCTGTCTGCCAGAACACTCGCCTACTAGATATCTGTGTGGCTCACTCGCCTCTTCAAGTGTTCCTCTGGTGTCACCTCAATGAGACCCGCTCCAGCTATCTGACTTACTGCTATAACTTCCATCTCCACTGCCAGCACACACTCCTTGTCCCCTACCCTGTTCCACTTTCCCTTGTATCCTTCTAACATGTCAGAGAGTTTGCTTATTTATTGTTTTCATTGCTTATCGTCTATCTGGCCACACTAGCCTGCCTGTAGGCTCCACAGAAGCAGAGATTTTTGTCTGGTTTTTTTCACTCATGTATCTACCCTTAGTGCCTAGAGCAGTGTTCAACACTTAGTAGATGCTCAGTAAGTATTTGTTAAATAAATGAATTTGTTAAATAAACAAATTATTAATTTTCACAACCTTGAAAGTATTCATATCCTCATATTACAAATGAGGAAATAGAGGCTCAGACAGATTAAGTAAGTGGCCCTAAATCTCATGGGAGATCTGGAATTCAAACCCGGGTCTTGATGGAGCCAAGCCACACGTGTAGGGGAATCGCGATGCTGCCATGTGCTGTGCTGCAGAACGAGGCGGAGAGTCTCTCTCTCTTGCATCTGTAGAATTGGGGGTACCTTTGCCCTACATAGATTTGCAACAGGTACCTATTACCTGGGAGTAACCATGGCAACAAAATTAATGGTGAGGTATAATGCGACTGGCCCAACTGATAAATTAGGAAGTTTTTTTTTGTTTGTTTTATGGAGGCATTCTTTGCCTTACAGAAGGATCCCCTTCAGGCTCTGTTTAATTACCTTCTGGAGGTTGTTTTAAATAGGCTCTGTCTTTGCTGCCTTGGGAAGTTTGGAGAAGCAGCTTGGAAGGAGGCAGAGGGGAAGAGGAGCGCGCCAGGCTGGGGGTGGGGCTGGGCAGTTACTCCTCCCTGCGGGTGTCGGGGGTATGTCCTGCTCTGCCTGCGAAGGCAGGGCTCGTGAGTAGGCCATGCCCTCGAAGTATGTTTGAGATGCACCCTCTGCCCCTCCCTTGGTTTCTACACTGACTTTCAGATTGGTCCAGACGGCAGCTCAGCTGAGGTGCTGGCTGTTTTTGAAATCAGCAAACTTCTGCAATGCTCCAGCCACCTCTCAGCCACGCTGCTTCCCCACACCTCCTCTGTGTCCTCATTCACCAAGTTGAGAAATCAAGCAGGGTTCAAAGTCTCATCTCGACCCTGGTTTATCACTGGAGCCAGTAAGTCCTAGGGGATCAGGGCCACATATTTTTATGTTTAGCCAGAGGCACAGAGGAGATGGGCTGAACCCAAACGAGGTCAGGTCACAAGTAGGAGTTGTAGTTTAAAGTGGAGATGCTTCCTCCATGGGCTGATGAGAAGATGCTCGGGGCTCCCTTCTCTAGATTCCCAGTGTGGACGGCACACCCACTGCCTTTCATCTGGCCCCCTGTCCAATGCTTCACATCCCAGGATGACCCTTCCCTGTAACCTGTTTGCAGGACTGGCTGGTGAAACTTGGAACTGGCAGCCAGCGCTTGGCTTGTGGGCGGTACCTGCTGCTGTTTCTGCATCTACCATTTAACCCCATGGGCCCAGGGAAAAGCCTAGATCCAAGGAGTCAGACCTGAGTCCTTGTCCTGGCCTCCACGCAAGCTGGGCCTGGCATCATAGGCTGTTGGACAGCAAGGGGCCCTAGAGAGGCTTGCTTCCACCTGCTGCCCCTTCCTCTACCTGATTAATTTTAAAAACAGTGCAAGTCTAAGGTGTGAGGTGACTTGCACAGGAAGACCATGCAAGTTAGTGACCAAGCCAAGGCCAATATCCATGAAAGTGACTGTTGTCACTACAGCCTGGAGATAGGAGGAGCCCAAACAAGTTCAAACCATGACTAGAAATTTTCATTGAAAATGAAGATGTCCCTCCTATCTCACCCCAAAACCTCTGAGGCTGGTGCATTGCCAGATGCCACCACAAGAGCCTTAAGCACCATCTTAGCTTCTATTCCTTCCTTTCTTCCCTGGAAAGCCTTCTCTGATGTCACGGGAGGTGGTTTCCTATAACCCCAAATAGGTGATATTAGAGTGACACTAGCTGCTGTAACAAAAGATCCCCAGGTGCACTAGCTTAAATAAGACAATTTGTTTCTCTGCCGTGCAACAGTGCACGTTCCAGGTGGGCAAGTGGCTCTGCTCCACAAGATCATTCAGGGACCTAGGATGTTTCTCCACCACCTCCTTGGGTGTCATCCTGCCTGCATGGCCAGGGCTGGGCTGCAGCCACATCCTTGCTCTGGCTCACAGGAAGGGGACAGAAGGTAGGGAGAGGGAGACACTGGCCTGGAGAAGGCACATTACTTCCCCTCAGATGCCACTGGGGGGCTCAGGCACATGGAGAAACCCCACTGCAAAGGAGCGTGGGAAATGTAGTGCAGCCAGCCAGCCATCTGCCAGCTACTGTTCTGTGACGGGATGAAGGGGACATAGATTTTGTTGGACAGTTCATGGTCTGTGCCATATGGGTTGACAAAGGGCTTGGAAGTTGTGTACCTTTTTTCTATATTTTTAGTGGTTACCTTTAATTTTTTTAATAATTATTTTTGAGTAGGTAATACATGAGCAAAATACAAAATTCTAATGGTATAAAAAAAGTAGAGAATAAAAAAATAGTCTCTTTTGCTCTGTCCCCCAATTGCCCACTTCCCCTCCCTACAGCAATCATCGATTTCTTCCGTATCATGCCAGAGATATCTGCACAAATACTCATGATATAATAACATCTCCAGTGAAATTCACTGGAGCATCGTTTGTAATGGCAAAAAGATAAGACAGTCACAAAAGAACAAATGTTGTATGATTCTACTCATATGAGATACCTAGTGCAGTCAAATTCATAGAGACAGAAAGTAGAACGGTGGTTTCCAGGAGCTGGGGGAGGAATGGGGAGTTTAATGAGTACAGAGTTTCAGTCGGGGAAGATGAACAAGTTCTGGAGGTGGATGGTGGTGATGGCTGCACACAATGTGAATGCACTTTAACTGCACACTTAAAAATACTTAAGATGGTCAATTGTATGTTATGCACATTTTACTATAATAAAATAAAAGCTGGGAAATAGCCTGAAAGTCCACCAACAGGGGACAGTTTATAGTATATTCATTCAAGGTTTCTATTAGGAAGCATAAGGCTGCTTTCTGTGTATGGCTATGGAAAGATCTCCGAAATATACTACTGCGTGCCTGAGGGGCAGAACAGTGTGCAGAGTGTGCTCGCATCTGACGATGGGTGCATGTGGTGGTTAAGAGTAGAGTCTCTCAAGCCACTGCTTGGATTCAAATCCCAGCAATGCTGTGGGACTTTGGGCAAGTCACTTAAGCTCTTGGAACCTCAGTTTCTACATCTATAAAATGGAGATATACTGGTGCCTACCTCCTAGGGCTGTTGAGGGGATTAAATAAGCTAATAGATACGAAGCCCCTAGAAAACACATAACCCTTAGTCTGACATGTAGTATGTGTGCACTAAGTGGGAATGAATGCATGAGTGAATGAATGAATCTGAGTCAGATGTCATGAGCTGTAGTTCTGGCTCCATCTCTAAGAACTTGGGCATGGCTCTAAGCTTTGATCTTTTCATCTATTCTATGGGAGCAGGTTTCTGAGTATGAGAATCAGATAGTTAATGGGAGGAAAAGTGCTCGGCAAAACATAAAAGCATGGAATTATCATGCGAGACTTTACCATTGGCTTTTATCTGTGGCACTAGCCTGCTGGGCCACGTGTGTGGTGGTGTCGTTTGTCGGGGGGGCATATTTCTGTAGATTCTGCGCTCTTGGCCTTCCAGAGTACCCTCCCTGCAGCATCTACCTGACTCTCCATCGCTGCTCCTAGGTGGGGGTGGAGGAGTCAGTCCTTGAATCTGAGGGACGCAGATGCAGTCATTGCTTACAAGTGTGGTGCTGTTTACTGGGACTTTGGCAGGAGGGGAGAGTCTGCTGCCAACCGCAAGGGGGAGGCACTGGGACTTCAGGATGGTGTTAGCCACACTCTTTCTCTCGTGCCTCAGGCCGGGCTGTCACCCTGGCCAAGAGCAGGGAAGACCCAGGCCTGGAGGACAGGAGGCCCGAGTGGCTGTCTGCATCCTGCCACCAGGCCCCTGGGACCCTGGCTTAGTCACTGAGTCTCTCTGAGATGAGCATCTACCTACCTCACAGGCATGATGGAGGAATGACACAATAGAGATGAAGTCACTTTGAAAGATGAGTAAATCGTTTAAAAAAGTATTGCTCACTGGAATTGCGTCCCCTCTATTTTAGGCAACTATATTGAGCACGTTCTATGAGTCACATATTTTATATATGCATGTCTCATTCAAGATTCTGTATTAGTCAGATTAAACCCCCAGATTTCAGGGGCTTACCACAGTAATATCTACTTCTCAGTCATGTCCGAATCCAGTGCAACCCCGGGACTTGGCAGATGCCCACTTAAGGGACTGGCTTTATCATCTGCTAGGTCCTCACTGTCTTCCACTGGGTCCTCCGTGGGAGGCTGTGGGGCCAGGCCCAGAAGTAGAGAATGTCATTTCCGTCCACAGTCCACTAGCCAGCACCCAGTCCCAGGAGGCCACATGACTGCAGGGGGCCTGGTAAGTATAAGCTTAGCCGTGTGCCAGAAGGGAAACAGAGTCTGCCAAGGGGCACCAAGAACTCTCTGCCCTACCCTTACAACAACCCATTTTACTGGTGGAGAAACTGAGGCACAGAGGCAAAATCATTTGCCCAGGGCCACCCATTCAGTATGTGGTAGAACCAGGATTTGTCCCCTGCCCCTTTTTTCATTGCATCCTTTTCTTCCTTCATGTCTTACTGCTTTGAAGATACTATAGCATTTTAAAAGGTTTCTTTAGTTCCTGCATTGTCTCGTTTCCTCAGAATTCCTTTTTCCTTTCACCTCCAGAATTCCTTTTCTATCTGTGCATGTGTAGCTCACTGAGCAGTGATCCTTTTCACTGGGGTACTCTAAATAACAGTATTTATAGGCAGAGCTGACTACATCATTGGTGAGGCTCAATGCAAAATGAAAATGCAAGACCTTTGTCAAAAATCAGAAAAAAGCTTTTCCCTCTTTTCTGTGTTCTCTCTCTCTACTTTCCCCTGGCCCCAAACATGGCAGGGTGGGTTTTTTTTGTTTGCTATTATTTAACGTCTTTCTCCCTCAGCCATGGGGGCACTCACGGTGCCAGTGCAGACCCTCACAGGCTCCCAGAGCCCTGCTCCACAACTTGGTGTGTGGGACCTGCATGGCCTACCTGGCCCTCCCTGCCCCTAGCCCTCCGCCAGGAGTGGAGGGTGACAGCAGTCACCGAGTGGGTGCCGAGAACCCATCCCAGGGAGGTGGCTGGGGGCAGTGTGAGGCAGGACCGCATGTGAGCCGAGGCTCCAGGCCACCAGCACATGCTCCATTGTCCCATCCGTCTTCACTTACAAACCACACATTTGAAGATAAAGACATAGTCACGCATTGCTTAATGACCGGGACACATTTTGAAAAATGCATCATTAGGTGTTTCATCATTGTGCGAACGGCAGGCAGTGCACTTACACAAACCTAGATGGCACAGCCTCCTCAGCCTAGGCTGTGTGGGGCGGCCCGTTGCTCCTGGGCCACAAACCTGTGCAGCATGTGACTGCCCGGAATGCTGCAGGCAGCTGCATGCCTCACAGTGGCATTTGTGTATCTGAGCATAGAAGAGGTACAATAAAAATACAGTATAAGAGATTTTAAAAAAGCGTACACCTGTATGAGGCACTTACCATGAATGGAGCTTGCAGGACTGGGAGTTGCTGTGGTAAGCGGTGAGTGAGAGGTGAGTGAATGTGAAGGCCTAGGACATTGCCGTACACTACTGTAGACTCCATACACACCGTACACCTAGGCTACACTCAATTTATAAAAAATTAGTTTCCTTTCTTCAATAATAATTTAAACTTAGCTTACTGTAGCTTTTTTACTTTATAAACCAATTTTTTTAACTTTTTGACTCTATTGTAATAATACTTAGCTTAAGACACAAACTCACTATACAATGGTACAAAAATATTTTCTTTCTTTATATCCTTATTCTATAAGGCTTTTTGTATTTTAAATTTTTTAATCAAATTTTAAACATTTTTGTTAAAAACTAAGACAAACATGCACATTAGCCTAGGGCCTACACAGGGTCAGGATCGTCAATATCACTGTCTTCCACCTCCACATCTTGTCCCACTGGAAGGTCTTCAGGGACAATAACATGCATGGAGCTGTCATCTCCTATGATAACAATGCCTCCTATGATAACGGGCCTGCCTGAGGCTGTTTTACAGTTAACTTTATATATATATATGGCGCGCACTCTAGATAATGATAAAAAGTATAGTGTCATAAAAACATACACCAGTAAGTCATTAATTATCATTAGCAAGTATTATGTACTGTACATAATTGTATGTGTGAGGCTTTTTTACAACTGTGGCGGCACAGTAGGTTTGTTTATAGCATCAACACAAACATGTGGGTAATACGTTGCTCTATGATCTTACAATGGCTACAAGGTCACCAGGCAATAGAAATTTTTCAGCTTCATTATAATCTTTCGGGACCACTGTCTTATATGTGGCTTTCATTGACCGTAATATTGTTGTGTGGCCCATGACTGTATTAAGAAAGCCAAGACAGCAACCACACAGCATCAGACCCCTAGCACGAGGCCTGCTCAGCACTCCAGCGATGGCGTGTCCTCCAAGCTGGCCTCTCAGTGGGCTGTTTCTCTGAGAGCCTTTCTGTTTCCCTAGAGGAGGTGTCTCCATCCTCCCGCAGGCTGTGTTCTGGGAGCTGGACGCAGACGGGCTCCTGGGGAGACCCGTGTTCAGTACCCAGACCTTTCCCTCATCCCCTCTATGCCTGTGACCCTGTCTGGGCTGCTCTGATATGGCTTCTCTGGAGAATAAGCCTCCATCACCTGGGCAGGAGCTTTGGGCCTCTGTCCCCCACACGGGGACATTTTCAACCTCTCTCCCTGCTCTCTGGCCCTGCCACCCCGCACCTCCATTGAGCGGCCCACGGGGTGCACTGCCACCCTCTGCAGCTGTGCTGGCCACTCATCCCTTCATCAGCCCTCCACCCGTCAGAGATGTGTGGCCTCTTCCGCGTGCTGTTGTGCACCTACTATGTGCTGGCAGTGCTCCAAGAACTTTCCATATACCTCTTCTCCCCTTCCTCCCTGATGGGGTTTTCAGCTGGTTTATCCTTTTGCTCTTCGTTTATTGAGGATTTGGGAAGAAAAGAGATAAATCTGTGCATTTGCTTCACCATGCTTAGCCATAGATCAGTTACACCTTGGGCATACCAAGCATATATTGAACACCTATTGTTTGCCAGGCCCTGTGGGGGGTGCCAGGCGACAGTGCTGAAAAGCAGCTTCCTGTCTCTGAGAGGCTGGGCTGTGCCTCTGGAGGTGAGAGGCCCAGGAGGTCATTATCACAGTGGAGCGCCTGGGATGGCAGGAGTCTGTGCACAGGGCCTGGGGGTGCACCTGGGATGGAGCCTGGACTTGGGGGTGTACTTCAGGAAGGCGCTTTCTGAGCAGAGAGGAGAGAACCAACCTTCTGCCATGTTTTAAAACCTCTTTGCTATTAGGCTCTCACTTACCTTTGTGCTAGCCATGATTCTGCATTTAGTTTTTCTCATCAGTCCCCTCTGTTCTCCAATTATTATTTTTTAAAAATCTACTGCTTCTAATCTGCCTGGGTCTGGAATGGCAGACAATCAAGTGTGTTGGAAATGTATCTAAAATAAGAGTTAATTAGGCTGTGAATTAAGGTTTGAGGGACTCAGCTGTGACTAAAATGCATAAACTTTAATGTATCAATTTTATAACTTCTATTTTTACTACCCAGTAGCCTTCTTAACTTCTGTAGCTTAATTTATATTCCAGATGACCAGCATTGCTATATGAGGCATAGCAACTATTCTCTTATAAAACTTCAAACATCAGCTGTTGCCTGCGTCTTCCTTCTAGCCCTGTATCCTTCTTGCTTCATGAAAAATGCACTGGCCTTTGGCTTCCCCAGCATGTACATTTTTATTGACTATGATTCCTTGATTTGAAGAGGCCTACTCTATCACACTGTAGCATCTCTACAGTGGGATGCGTTTTTTAATTGGGGTCTTGGCATTACATCAGAGTGTTCTTTCTTTTGTTGTCCATACTAATGTATCTTAGGATCAATGATATCTTAGATTCAATGAAATACAGTAGTTAGGTCATTTGAAGGGATTGACAATTGTTCTGTCTCTCCAGCCTGTCCCCCATGCTGTGCTGGAAAGAAACAACCGCATCACTCATTTGAGAAGCAAGTTTTTTCTCCCTGCAACCTTCTTATAACAACAACAGCAACAATAGGGGTAATAATATCAACAACAGTAAGCACGTATAAAACACCTACTATGTGCTGACTCTGCCCTAAGAACTGTCTATACACCTCTTCAACAATTCTACCTTAGAAGCATGGCTATTATCCCCACTTCGCAGATGAGGGAGCTGCGGCTCAGGGGTTGAAGTGGCAAAGCCAAGAATCCAGGCAGTCTGTCTCTGAAAAAAATCACGCTGTGCTGCCCCTAGTCATTCTAGGAGACAACTGAAGTGTCTTCATTTAAATCAGGATTCTTATGTGGTCGTGACTTAGAATCAAATAGGGGGCTTTGGAAAAATGCTGAAAGAATTCTCCAAGGAATCGTAAAGCACAGCCAGAGTCAAGAGCTCCTGGTTTAAATGATCTGTGTGCGATGGCCTAGCTCTGCCTTTCTGGGATCTGTAGCCTTTTTACCCTCTGTTGCCGCGCCCCAGGGTGGGGTGAGGACGACAGCCTGAGCCTCCTGTGCTTTTGGAGCTGGATCCCTCGGTTAGAAAATATGGCTTTAAGAGCTTAAACTGATACGTGCATTTAATTTTTGTCCTTTATTTCCTTTTCCTTTCTCTTTCTCTCTTTCTTTCTTCCAGCTCTGGAGTGCACAGAAAATCAAACAGGTAACCCAATTTTGGCTTCTTTTTCTTTCCTTCTCCGTACCCTCCTGGGCCCCACCCTCCCCTGTCCTGGGATCTAGTGGAAGCCCCTCGTCCCATGGCTGTTTTGGGACTTCAGTTTGCCCCTGGACCCTCACCCTTCCTTCTGCCCCTGCACCTGAGGGCCAGTGTTCCTGAAGGCTGGCCTTGCCCTGGGCTCTCTGAGCTCCAGCAAGGGACTGGGCTATAATGATTTGGTATCATTACATGCCTACTGTGTGCCGGGCATGGGGGTAGGAGGCCTGCAAAGAAGACACCGTCCTGGTCCCCAGAGCTTTTGGTCTCCCCTACACTTGCCTTTGAGGATCAGTCAGGAGAGGGGGTGCTGTTTATGGCCATGTTTTCTTGCCCTAAAGGGTGGAAAGACCTATCAGGCCAGAAGGCAACACACAGCCACTGGCGTCTGAGTCTTCCTGGGGGAGCTGTCCTTTTCCCCTTCTGCCCCGAGCACCTCTGCTTGTCCCCTTCTCCCTCCCTCTCGCCTTCCTCACTATCACCCTGTGCTCTGTTCCCGGCTCTTGCCAGGCTATTCTACACCCGGACACCAATGAGAAGATCTTCATGCCCTTTAGAATGTCAGGTAAGCTCCTGGGACCCTGCTGCTTCTGCCCAGCCCAGCGCACTTACTATGGTCCCAGCTCCAGGAGCGTCCAGATGTGCAGACTGAGGAGGGAATGGAGCGTGTCACACAGGCAGCCACACTTGCACCCACATGTTCTCCTTGGCTTGACCGTGTAAGACGCTGGCCAGGCCTCTGAATCCCCCATGGAGCTTGGCTGCCTTTTCCTCCTGAGCAGTTGGGGTGGAGCCGTGACCTCCCCGGGGTGAATGTGGTGCTCTCACCCCCAGGCTGTGCACCACTCTAGGGGCAGCCTCAGTGACGCCGCCACAGGCAAGCCCTGGCTTCTACAAGCCACCCCTCCTCTCATGTCTGCGCGCCACCCGCTCTTTCCTTCCACGTCCTGCTCCCCGGTCCCCTCTCAGGCAGTCGGTCTCCAGATTGACGCCCTGCTCTCCAATCCCGCTGTCAGCCCTCCCTTCAGGATGCGTGTGTTGTATTTGCACTGCCATGCACATGGAGAAGGCGATTCCTGTCCTGTAGAGACCAGTGGGCAGAGGGGGATACGAGATGGCTGCCCCTGGGAAGTCCCAGTGGTCACTAGAGGGACAGCTCGGTAGGTCTGGGTCCAGGGCTTAGAAAGCACATGCATATGCACTAGCTGGGGCTGGCATGCTTATCCTGCCGACGGTTCTGCGAGCTTTCAGGCCTTGCCCAGGGGCACACTGCAGAGAGTCACACCCACACCAGTGTGTGGACGCCTCCTTCTTGCCATTTCTCCATGCAACGCGTGTACCCACCCTGAGTCATGAGGGTGGGATGGGAGGGCTTCTGCTGCTGCCTGGGGAAGGCCTCGGAGCCCTCTCAGTCGGGTGGGTCAGTCAGGACCCCCCCCACCGCCGGCAGAACCTGACCTCATGGGGGCAAGGAAATAAACAACCAGGGAGGGGATGGACACGGGAAGCCATTGTGTAAACTGAGGCAGCTAGTGCCCTGTGCCCCCTCACTTTGCCATGGCAGACTCCAAGGCAGCAGAGGCTCTGAGCATCTTATGGTTGTGGCTTCAGACGCGCTGCAGTCCCCACGCTGGGCAGACCAGGCTCTCACCCCCCGGAGCCTAGCTTCTCTTGTCATTTCTGACCTTTTTTCTTTTTTTGAGACAGAGTCTTGCTTTGTCACCCTGCATAGAGTATAGTGGTGTCATCATAGCTTACTGCAACCTCAAACTCCTGGGCCCAAGTGATCCTCCTTCCTGAGCCACCCAAGTAGCTGGGACTACAGGTGCATGCCACCACACCTGGCTAATTTTTTCTGTTTTTGGTACAGACAGGGTCTTAATTCTTGCTCAGTCTGGTCTCAAACTCCTGAGCCCAAGCAATCCTCCCACCTTGGCCTCCCAGAGTGCTGGGATTACAGGCATGAGTCACCGCGCCTGGCCAATTTCTGACCTTTTTGAGTCATGAATTCCTCTGAGGGGATGATCAAACTCTGGACCTCTCCCCAGAGGGAAGTGGGGAGGAGAGAGAGGGCTAGTGTGCATGCACAATTTTGCGTGCTCAGGATGCTAACCTGTGCTTTAGATGCAGCTCAGATAAGCATGCTCCCTGTTGTCTGGCTGCCAGCTGACTGGCTGCCACAATTAGAGGTTGGGGACAGCAGGCTGCCCACTGACAGCGTTTGGGGCTGTAGAGGGAGCCTCCCTGGAGACCACGAGCAGTGAGGAGCCAGCCCCAGGGCCTGGTTGTGCTTCACCCAGGCTCTCTACTGCCCCACTGAGGACGTCTAGCCAGGATGCCAGAGAGTTAAGAAGCTCTGGCGCTTAAAGGTACACAGCTGAGGTGGGTAGGGAATTCCCTGTCCTGAAATGATCACCATGCCAGGGAAGTCAGAACCTATGCTAGAAAGACACGCCGAGGGAAGAAGGAAGACATTCTGGGGTCCTTGGAGGATGTCTGGTCTTGTGTAGTGAGTGTGGGAAGGGGGTGTCTCACCTCACAGGGGAAATCATGTGGATCATAAGAGCTGACTCTTCTTTCTTCCTGCTCATAGGTTACATTCCTTTTGGGACGCCAATTGTAAGTGTTACTGTCAATGGATTTTCTTTGCTAAATTTTTGTTTTAATGTATAACTTTACATTATTGTTCATAAATATTTGACTGAGTTGTTGATTTAGGGTAAATAAATTCCTGGAGGGGAATTACCAGATAAAATGATTTACATTTCTTATTATTTCTCTTGATGCTGATTGTCAAACTTCTTTTCATAAGAAGTGTGCTGACTTACACCCAACATGGAGCCAGGCAGTGCCTTCATCTCTGCAGACTTCCATCCCCAGTATCGTCATTAGGACCTGTTGGTTACAGGGAAGTTTTCCCAAAGAGCTTGGGAAGGAGGAATATAAGCCCGCCTTCTGAAAATTAAAGTGTGAAATTGATTCAGAAAGGGTTTTCAGTATTCTTTTTGCTCAGTGTTGGAATCAGGGTTAGGTTTACTCTTCATTTTATCTTCATTGGAATAAAACAAACATACAGAAAGGTGCATTTATCATAAATGTGCAATTTGATAAATTTTCACAAAGTGAGCATAACCAAGTAAATGTCATTTAGATAAAGATTCGGAGCATCATCAGCATCTCAGAAACCTCTCGTGTGTCCCTCCCAGGCACCACCCCGACAGGGAGCCACTTTTCTGACTTCCTTCCCTCTACCCTAGTTTTGCCTGTTATTGAACTTTTTATCAACAGAATCATTCATATGTCCTTTTTTGTGTGTCTGGCTTCTTTTGCTTCACATTGTTTGTGAGATTTGTTTATAATTTTTTAATATCTATACCACAGAGTACTCTGTTTATATTGTTATAGGTAGTATTTGTTCTTTTTGTTGTATAATATTTCATTGCTATAAATATATCATTTCTTTGTGCATCCTACTGTTAGTGAACATTTGAGTTGTTGCCAGTTTGGGATTTACAACAAATAGTGCTGTTTTGAACATGCTTCTACAAGTCTTTTAGCAGATACATGCCCTCATTTCTCTTGGGTATATACCTAGGAGGACAAATAGATAACAGCTAAATGCAGTGTGTGATCCTAGAATGGGTCCTAGATTGGAGCAAGAGGTGTGTAAAATGTATTGCAGTTTTTTATAAAGTTAAACATACACTTATGATATGACCAAGCAACCCTACTTTTAGGTATTTAACCAAGAGAAATGAATTTCTCATGTCTATACAGAGATCTGTACTTGAATGTTTATGGTAGCTTTTTTCACATTAGCCTAGAACTAGAAACAGACAAGAATGACCAACAGATGTTAAAACCATTTGGTGAAAAACTGATTGAGAACAGAATATTTACCTAGTCTCAGAGTTTCCTATAAATACCATAGATATCATTCCTTCTATGTTTATTAGTTGGCACTTTCTTGTAAATAAATGTTTTCCCTTCTACCTCATACTTTAATATTTTTTTAAAACCATCAGTATGGTCTTTGTATTTTTTAATTCAGTAGGTACAAACTTACTCCTGCCATTATTTATTTTGATATGCAAATTATGCCACTTTTGACCAATAGGAGCCCCTTGAAGTCAGCTCTTTATTTGATATGGTCCCCTTATTCTTTGAGAGCTTCAGTACTCTCTGGCACAACAGGATATTCTAGATTCACTGCGTACAGTCCTTTCTCTGCCTCAGTCCTAGGATGATCTGTTTCTCCACAGAGCCCTAGTCCCTTTCAGAGGGAAATGGTATTTAGAAACCAAGATCTGGAAGCTAGGTGTGCTCCTTGTTCTTGGGATGTCATTGCTTCAGGCACTTGTAGAGGACAAAGCTAGGACATACAACTTTTTAAATTTATGACTTTATACTGATACTTCTAATCCAACATCTCAGTGTTCTTTCATTTCTTCTCCTGTTGTGTATTTGTATCTCCCTTCTCCCTGAATGAGGATCCAACAATAATATATTTACTCCGTATTATACATACAAATAAGAGTTCCAGAACTGCTACATCAATACCACTCTAAAAAAATGTATTAAGTAAAGCCCAAGATTTCTTTGACGTTCTTTTTGTCCTTAGAATATATCCTACTGAGAGTATACTGTCAGAGAAGCATGTTCAAAAGTTACTTGAATTAATTTTTTTCTTCTGTGTTTATGTTATCTATTTAATATACAGTTAGGCTTACTAGTTTGCATTGGCATTCAATTTCAGTTGTTTCCCCATTCTTTTTGATTTTTTTTGATATTTAGAAGATTAGAATAGTTAAAAGTCAAAGCCATTTAAAAAGATATCCTCATAACAGTTCCATTTCCCTCCTTATCTCTTCTACCTCCTTCTCACCCCTCTTCTGTAGGTAAACAAATTTATCCTTCCTATTTCTTTTCTTAAGAATAAGCAAATACAAATATATTTCCCCTTTTATTCTTATATAAAAGGTAACATACTATACACAGATGGTCCCTGACTTATGATGGTTCAACTTACAATTTTTCAACTTTATGATGGTGCAAAAGCAATATGTATTCAATGAAAACTATACTTCCAATTTTGAATTTTGATCTTTTCCCAAGCTAGCGATAGGCAGTATGATACTCTCTCGTGATGCTGGGTGGTGGCAGTGAGCCCAGCTCCCAGGCAGCCCCACGATCACCAGGGTAAACAGCTGATACTCTACAGTGTGCTGGGTTACCAGCGTCTTTTAGGATATTGTGTTTTGTGTTTTTCCATCCCATCATATTTACAAAATGCACATTTTCAACTTACAATATTTTCGACTTAGATGGGTTTATTGGGAGTAACCCCATCATAAGTCAAGGCGCATCTGTGTATGATTTTACATAATGTTTTTTTCACTTAATGATATATCCTAGAAATTACTGTATATAGTTTATAGAGATCTCTCTTATGGTTTTTATAGCTGCATAGTATTCTACTAGTGGAAGTACCATAATTTATTTAACTACTTTCCTACATTAGGTTATTTCTAATATTTTACCATTATGAATAATGCCATAATGGTAATACTGTACATATGTTTTTTGATATTGTTGGAATATATCTTGAGGGTAAATTCCTAGGTTTTATGGAAGGACTAGTTAAATAGACATTTCTGGCAACAGTGATTAAGATAAAAGAGAGAAGATGCAAATAAACAGTATTAGGAATAAAAAGTACAATATCTATAGGTACAGTAGATGTTTAACACATTAACTGCCATGTAAGTTGTATTTAACTCACGCTAGTTTTGAGCCTGGGGCCTCGTGACCTGTGTATGACTCATATATCTCTTCACCTTGGGAGCTGTGTGAACTATTTTTCAAGTTGCATATAACTCATGCACAGAAAACAATAAAAAAACCAAAATTTTCATTAAATTAGAAAGGATCATTTTGTTTTTGAAGTTTTTACTCTGTTTTCATGATAACACACTGTGGCCCCAAGGAAAAATCTTTTTTTCTAGTGTGGCAGTCAATGTGTTAAAAGATCAGAATGCATTGAACAACTCAGGGCAATAAATATGAAGACTTAGAAGAAATGGAAACATTTCTGGGAAAGTATAGCTTACCAAAACTGCCTAGCAAGGTGAAATATAGAATCTGAATAGACCAATAACTAGAAAGAAATTAAATCAGTAGTTCAAAATATTTGTACCAAAGAACAAACAAACCAAAAGTTACCACTGGGCTCTGATGATTTTGCAGGTGACTACACTCAAAGGACTAGCCAAACTTGATCTTTGTAAAACTCCTAAAAGAGAAAAAAAGGAAATATTCCCAATTCATTTATGAGACACCTTGAGACTAATACCAAAGAAGTAAGTATAAGAAAGAAAAATTATAGGTCAATATCACTTATGAAATTACATGTAAAAATTATAAATAAAATAAGAACAAACTAAATCCAGCAAGGTATCAAGATACATCATAACCAAATACTTTTCAGTAAGAATGATAATATTAGAGAATGTATTAATGTAGTTCATCACACTAAGAAATTGAAGGAAAAACATGATTTTCCCAATAGAAAAAGCATTTGATAAAATAAAACATAACTGCATTTACAATAATAACTATAATAAAATAGAACAGATTAGGTCTAGAAGGAACTTCTTTAACTTAATAGAGTATCCACAAAAAACAATTTAAAGACAACCAACCCTATAGCAAGCACCATTCTTAAAGATAAAACATACAAGAGTAAATTCTTTATGTCTGGGACAGGGTAAAAATGCCTGATAATCCTACTTCTACCCAACATTTTCCTGGAAGATTAGCAAGTACAGTAAGACATGAAAAAATAAACAACTAGTATTAGAGTTGGAAAGGAAGAAACAAAAAACATTCATGAGAATAAACAAACTATTGGAACTATTATTTTTAAAGATTTCTAGATGCAAGACAAGCATACCAAAAATTGTTTTATGCCTATAAGCCTAAACTAAAGATCTATAATATGAATTTTTTTAAAAAAAGATATCATTTACAATAGCAGTTAAAAATATAAGGCACCTAAAGATAAATTTAAGAAATGATGTGCAAGACCTTTATAGAGAAACTTATAGGACTCTACTGAAGGACATTGGAAATCTAAATAAATGGAGAGATATATCATCTTCTTTTCTTTTCTTTACATTAAAATTTGTATTCAATGTAATTCCAATCAAAATCTCAGCAGGATTTTTCATGGAGCTTGACAAGTTGATACTAAAAATTATGTGAACAAGCTAAGGAACAAGAAGAGCCAAGACAATTTTCTTTCTTTTTTTTCTTTCTTTCTTTTTTAACAGCACCATATATTGGAAGCCAAGGCAATTTTTAAGAATAAGGTGGTGGAAGAGGACTCACTCTACCAAATAATATAAGACAGTTTGGTTTTGGTACAGGGATAAGCAGACAGATCAATGGAACAGAATAGAAAACCTGGAAATGTGCCCATGCCCATATGGAAACTTGATATTTGACAAAGATGGCATTAAAACTCAGTGGGGAAAAGGATGGACCATCTATTATATAGTGCTGAGACAGCTGACTACCTATATGGAAAAGAAACAAAGTTTAGATCTTGACCTGACCTGGTACACAGAACCACATTTAAATATGAAAAGAAAGTATTTGCAACACTGTTTATGATAGCAAAAAATTGGAAACTACTGAAATTCCCTTAACAAGAAAATGGCTAAGTCCTGGTTTAGTCATGCAGTGGAATACTTAACACAGGAAAGAAAATAATGAACAAGGGCTACATTTATGAATATGGATAAATCTCAAAAAGAATGTTGAATGAAAAAATAGTAGCAGAGTAGTAATGCTCTCTGATGTCATTTATATAATGTTCAAAAATATGCAAAGCGATATTATATATAGTTATGGGTACATTTTTCATGTATCTATAAAAACACTCATGGGAACAATAAGTAACAGATTCATGATACTGATTACCTCTGTGGAAAGAGAAAGCAAGGAAATCTAGCACATCAAGGGGTTCTTCATTTGTATTTATAGAGTTTCATCTTTTTAAAAAGCTAAAATTTTTACAAAAATTTGACAAAATGATAAGATTTGACATATATAGATACTCGTTATGTTATCCTCTGGACTTTTCTGTATCCTTGAAATATTCCATTTTATACATATATTTTTAAATATATATAAATATATAGAGAGGTATTATTCACATCTCTATTTTTATGTTGTTGCCTCGAAACTACTGTATTGTTCTGAAATATTCTGAGAAAGGATTATAAACTTTCCACTGTAATTACGTGTGTCTATGTTTAATTTCTTTGCATTTCTTCAGTTGTTGTATTAATATATATTTCAGTGCAGTGGTGTTTGGTGTGTTCATGATAGTTTTGTCTTCTTGATGTTATCATCTCTCTTTTTCTTACACACACACACACACACACGCACACACACTCTATCTCTGTTTTATTGAATATCTTGCCTTGAATTCTATTTATCTCATATTAATATTTCTATTCCTGTTTTGTTTAATTTATTTGCCTTCTATATCACTTGCCTATACTTTTATATCAGAGTCATTTAATTTTTGTGTCATTTTGTATTACATGTCTCTTTAAGACAAAAATCTAGCTGAATTTTACTTTTTTAACTCAGTTTGAGAAATACTGTCTTTAACTTTAATAATAAATGGAACCCATTCATATCATTTTGCCACTGATTATTGTACCCACTTATCCCAACCATCAAGTGGGTTTTGTTTTTTTTTTCTGGCTTGTTTATTAAGCTTTGTTATTGTTTGTACTTCTTTTCCTGATCTGTATGGAGTGATAGTTTTCATCGGTCCTTTTGGTTTCTTAAGTAGTTTGGAAGAGGAAAATCCTAATTCTCTCTAATTACCATTCATCTGTAATATTTTATAGTATACAAAGGTTATATTATAGGTGTTTTATAAATATCAAGAATCAAATAATAAGTATGACTTTCCCAAACCTACCCACACAGGAAGAGCCTTTAAGCATACCATTTTACTCTAATCTCTACTTGAACATTTTACCTCTATACATCTGCTAAATTTTAAGAAATAATTTGGAATTTCATCAGATATAAATCATCAGATAAAGCCTTTCTTAACACCTGTATCAAACTTCACAATTATTTAAGCTTTGTGTGTGTGTGTGTGTGTGTGTGTGTGTGCGCACTTTATATTTGGCTAGAATATTTTTTGAATAATTTTCAGACTTATGTGGGCAGTACACTTTCTGAATCCTTGCATATCTGGAAATGTCTTTTTTTTTCCCCTTTCATACATGAACAATAGTTGGCCTGATTCTCTTTTCTTTTCTAGGTAAACTTCCCCCCTTCCCCTGGAATCATTTGGTATTTTTTCTCTTTATCTTTGGAGTTTGGAAATATCTCCAGGATTTAGGGAAAAAAAAGCTTCTCTGTATATTTTATAAAATTATACAAGTAATACATGAATATGTTCTTTGGGATTCAAAAATACCACCACCAAGAATTTTTTATAAAGAATATTTTTAAAGTTATACAAGTAATACATGAATGTTCTCTCAGCTCAGAATTTAAACAACACAAGCAAAAGTAACAGTCCTTATGGATGACCCCCCACCCCAAATGTGTGCCCAGAAGTAACCTCTGTGAGAGGTTTGGTGTGAGCTTCTAGGCGTTTTGTAAGCATTCGCATACATATAAATCATCATTAAAATTTTTTTTGTTTTGTGGGTTTTTGCATTAAAAATGTAACAATATACTTATCTATGGTTACCTTATTGCACTTAGCAGTTTGCCTACATAAAGATCAGCTTCATTTATTTTTTCATTTGTTCATTTTTTCTGCTGAGTAGTAGTCTCTCTCCCCCAGTGATGGGCGAGGTTGTTTCTGATTATTTGCTATTAGAAACGACACTGCTATGGAAAGCCCTCGTAAAGCTCTTTTAGTACAAGTATGAAGATTTCCCCAGGGCATATTCCAGAAAGTGAATTTACTGCATAAAAGGCTATGTACATTTATATTTTTAATCAATACTACTAAATTTCCTATTGAAAAGGCTGTATTTCCCCACACATTTGTAACACTGGTATTCATTGTTTAACGTTTTTGCCCATCTAAGGGGGGAAGAGGTGGCTTCTCATTATGGTTTTCAATTTTATTTCCCTGAACGCTAGAAACATTGCCCTTCTTTTCATCTGTTTATTGACCATTTGTATCTCCTCCTCCATGAAGTACCTGTTCACACCCTTTCCATTCTTCCATGGGCCGTATTTTTCTAATTGACTTATAAGAGTTCCTTATATATTTTGGATATTAATCCTTTGAATTGAGAATCTTTTCTTTGGCTATTTTTTTTCTTAGTCTCTGGTGTCTTCATGATAGAAAAGTTTTAAATGTGGGTTTTTAAAAAATATAATGATCTTTCCTTTGACTGATTTTGGGTCTTGTCTCACTCCTCACCTTTATTCCCTTTATTAAAAGAACTGAATTTGTGAGAGTTGTGTCTAGGAATTAGCTCTTGGATGAATTTATCAGTTCTTCTGTTTTATCTTCTAATTATTCCTTTCTGCTTTTGTTTTTATAATATCCTTTTTTCTCTCTTTGGTTTGTTTGTGGTTGGTTTTCTTACTTTTTGCCTTGAATGCTTAGTTTATTTATTCTCTTTCTTTCCTTCTAATAAAAGTGTTTGGGGCTGAGAATTTGCCTCTGAATATATCTAAAAATGGCTATATCTAATATGCTTTTATATATAGTGATCCTATGTTATTGTTTTCTAAATAAGTTTGAAATTACGGTTTCAAATCCTCTTCAGTCTATTAGTCAGAAGAAAGCAGTTTTAAATTATAAGTGACTGGGTTTTAAAAAACGTGTTATTTTGTTATCTTCCAGCTTATCTTTATTGTAGAGTGACCTCTACAATTCTGCCATTTGGGATTTGTTGTGGTTTCTTTGTAGTATAGTACCTGATTATATAAGTTAGGATTAGAATCATCTACATATAATAGAAAGTCCAAAATAACAGTGGCTTAAACAAAATAGTTTACTTCTATCTCATGTCAAAGGAGTTTAGAGGTAGGCAGAACTTCATAATGTCATCAGGAACCCAGACTTCCATTATGCTGTACTATCACTTTCGGTACTGGCTTCTATTGTTAAAGCTACCTCATAGCCCAAGATGGCTGCTAGAGTTCCAGCCATCACATTCACATTCTGGGGAGGAGGAAGAAAAGAGGGGTAAAAGGATGTATCTCCCAGCTGAGATAGCTCTCTTTGAGGAGTGTCTTGGAAGTTCCACATAACAGTTCTGCTTACATTTCATGTAGAATTTAACTGGGTATATATTGTTATCTCCAATTATATAGGGATTCTGTTAGTAAGAAAGAAGAGAAAAATGGTTAATAGGCAGGCAAACAAGAATGCCATAATAATTTTTACAAATGTTTGATCTACACTTTAAAAAATAGATAGATCATTTGGCAGTATCACCTCTTTGCCAAACCAGAGAACTGGGTGTTTGAAATGGCAAAAGTCAAATATGGGGCTCATTTTTCCCTAAGAGGCCAAGTGGACCCTTACACAGTGACTGGTTGCTGTTAACTGGGACGAGCTGGCTAACCAAGAGAGGCTGGCACTGTCTACAGCTCGCAAGGTGTTACTGAGGCTCACTCTGTACTTTTTCATTCTCTCCTTGTCCTACCCAAGACCAGCAGGTTATAGCAGGGTCACTATGGCCTGTAGGCAGCCTGGGGACTTGGATGCTGATCTGCTCCCCTGCTGTTTAGGGATCACTGCTGAAGCAGATGCTGTCAGTATCCTATCAGGACCACTCCCCTCCCAGCCTGAGCAAACAGCCCTTTGTGAGTAGATGCATGTGGTGTGAGCACAGCGTGCCCTGGCCCCTGGCGTCCTGTATGAACACTTACATGATGGAGACGAAACGGGCAGCATGACCTGGGCCACCTCCAGGCAGGCCTCCATGGCAGCCAGGGCCAAAATGACAGTGTTCACCTAGCCCTAAATACCCATATCCCAAGGTTCAGAACAGCTGGTCCAGAGGCCAGGTCCCCAGCGGAGCCTTTGCGTTTGGAGAACCTGTGGCCTTCCGTGTTGGCACCTTGATGTGGACAAGCAGCATGAGGACTCATTGGTCCCTGCCCCTCCCCACTCGGGCCTCGCCTTGCGTGGAAGGGGCGTGGTGGCCACTCCAGCACTTCCACCCAAGGCCCGGCTCCCGCCAGCTCCATCAGCTCCTCCAGGGCCCTGCTGTCGTCACCTGGTAGCACTGAACATTTCAGCAAACGCCTGGTCTGAAGGGGAGTGAAGGTTCCAGTCCACACCTTAGGAAAGCCCCTGGTCTGATGGAGTGGGTAAGAAATACACGCATGCAGAAGCCACTAGAAATGCTTACCAAAATAGAAACGAGGGTGCCAGCGAATGTGCTAGGAACTGGGTCCCTGAGTGATGAAGGGAAGGGGCGAGTAAGGCTGGCAGGTGCCTCGACTAGAAGCTTCTGGAAACCGCAGTCGAGCTGCCTTCTGCCCAGGTGAACATCCCCATCTTGACCCCCGACGTTGTTCCCACTCTGCCTGCGAGTCCCCCCGCCCCCACCCCGCTCACCCCTCAGAGCTCAGGAGAAACGAGCTGGTTTTCTCCCAGAGGCTGGTGCCAGTTTAGTCAGCAGATTTCACAGATCCACTGGCACCCATGTAGTGTCTTATTTTAAGCTTAACATTTGAAGATGGGAACTTTTCCCCCTTCGGTGTGCGGCAAAGAGATCCCAATTTATACATAAGCACAGCGGCTGAGCCGGTGCACTGAGGCTGTTTCTGAGGCTACCGTGGTTCATTGCTCCCTTTCTTCGGGTATCTTCTCAGAAGAGCCCTGCCAATGCGGTCACCTCTTATAAATGGCTTCTCCATCCCCAGGTTTCCTCTGAGAGGTGTGTAGCACTGTCCTTTCCACAAAGGTGGCTGGGGAGAAGCAGGCCAGGCTTGGCCCCAGTGGTCTGGCCTGGTCCTGCCCTCCCCGTCCCCCCAGCCGTGCCCTGCACCCTTGGCCGCTGGAGCGCCTCAGATGCCAGCAGCTGGGTTTCCCTCCTGGGCCTGAGGCTGTCCCAGGGAGCATCTGTGCCTCCCTCCTCAGCCCTGAGCTCCCCACAGCACTGCTGCCCTCCTCAACCCTCCCCTCTTCTTTCTGGAACTCTCAAAACTCAGGGGCCAAATGCGTCAGATCCAGCCGGGGGCTGAGGAAGGCAGGGAACGCCTAGTCAGTGAGCCTGGTGGCTTTGGTTAAGGATCAGTCATAGTTCTGTCTTGGGACACTAAGAGCTTGGACTCTGAACCCTCTCATTTTAATACTGCAGATAATCACGTGGACTTAGAAACCCCAAGTATCAGAAGGTGCTCGTGTAGGAGACTTCATCTCCAGGGGTGCGGGGCAGTGGGGGTGGACCACAAAGGGCTCACTTTTGGCAGGACTTGGCCTTGCCCCAGGGCCTTTCTGACATCTCCCAACCCCCCTCATCCCCGACTCTGCCTTTTCACGTATTTAAATCCCACTCCCAAATTTCCCCGGGCTGCCTCCAGTATTACCGGACACCGCCACGTTGGCCTGGCTCATCCCACACCGGAGCTGTCGCTCGAGGTAGGCTGGAGCTGACCAGTCAGGGGCGAGCCTTCATCTGACAGGCACGGTGTCTCTAACGGGCTGGCATCCTTTAAATAGCAGCACCCTAATGCACTGAAGTGTTACTTTTCAGATCATTAGCCACATAAATCAGAAGATGGAGACAAAGTAGAAGGAAAAAACAGGCAAACTGTTGAGTACTGGGGCCCACGGCGGGTCCATCAAATATGAAGAGGAACGTTTTGGAGTTGAGTGAGTCAGGGTGGAGGGAAAGACACGATGTCGAAGGCTGTCGCTTTACCAGTGAGGACTCCCAGGTGCGTGAGGAGTGAGCGTCGTGTGGTCTCACTCTCTGAAGCTTGAGGAAGCTCCCGAGAAAGACAGACTTTAAACAGATGCTTACTACTGAGGTGATTTCTGCAAAGAAGGCCTGCAGGGTGCTGAGGGGCATGTGACAGGGACCTCACCTCATCTTGAAGGTCAGGGGAGGCTTCCTGGAGGAAGTGACAACTAAGCTGAAACCTGAAGAAGGCAGAATGAGGAGGGAGGATTAGCTAAGTCGAGACGGGGCGGGGTGGTGGTGAGCGGGACTGTTATTTCTGCCATTCACTGGGCAAGCAAGGTCGTTCTGCACCCCATAGTCTTCCCGGGCTTAAGTTTTACCACCCAGTTGTTTGAACACATGCCCTGTTTCCTCTCCAGATTTCCCACACTTTAAAAATCTTTCTCCTATCACGTGAGTTGGTCTTGTATGGGAGGTGGCCAGGGGGGCAGGCGCTCTCAGTTCCCTCTCTGAGTCCAGACATCATGGCAGACAGGACTGTGCCCAGTGGCCTTGCTCCCCTGTCTTTGTCTTCACTTGTTCCTGTCCCACCCCTGGCCAAGCAGACTGGAATATCTGGGGATGCCTCTCTCCCGGACTGAGACCTCACCTCTGCGCTGTGGTTAGAATATGCTGAAGGAGGAGGCCTGAAGTGCAGATGTGTTTTTTCTTGCAGCTGGTTGCTGTGTAGGTGCCATTGGCCCCTTCCTTACTCTGTCCTGAGACTAAGCTCAAACACAAACTGCTCCTCTTCCCGGACCTGCCAGGGTAACCCCCAAGTTGGGCTGGTGGCCCTGGGTGGGGTGAGGTGATAAGCAAAGCCCCAGGGACCAGCATCCCTGCTGAAGACCTAGTTCAAGGTGTATTCGTGGCGGTATAGATTGGACCGGGAGGGACAGCACAGGCAGCATTCGCACGTGGTAATCCCTGTACCAGTTAGCTGTTGCCACCATGTGCTGTGTGGCAAACGTCCACAGCACTGCGGTGGCGTTCATAGCATTTGTTCTCAGCGTTGTGCAGTAGGATCTGCGGTTGACCGGGGTTTACCTGGTCCAGAGCGGGCTTGAATGAGGCAGTTGTGCATCTCATGCGGGTCTGCGGATCACCTGAGGGTCAGCTGACCTGGGCCGGACTCTGCTCCTCTGGTCTGTCACCCTCCTCAGCCAGAAGACTAGTCAGGGATGTCACCTCTGGTGATGTTAGACCCACAGGAGGGCAAGCAGGAACACGAGGCCTCTGAGGCTTGGCTCAGAACGGGCACACTGCCACTTCCTCCCACATGCCATTGGCCAAAGCCAGTCCTACGGCCAAGCAGAGCCAAGGAGCAGGGGAGATACACTCCTAGGGTGAGGTCAGGAGAGGGTATGGATGCAGGGACGTGGGAAGAATCGGGACCAAAAATTCATTCCACGCCCGCCCCGAAGGCCAACATACCCTCATGCAATTAATTAGGACGTTAATAAAAGGAGTCAGGAGGGGATGGGCGATGGTGGTCATTGTCACAGTCCAGCAGGGATCTTTCTCTGGCCAAGGGTTGTTTAACGTTCTTAACCATGAATTTGCAATGTTGCTCCAGCCTGGAGTGTGGGCTTGGTTTGGGCTGAATGCTTCGGGGGTCATCAGGAAGAAGAGAGAAGAGCCTTGGTTACCTTTGGGAGCTCTGTTCTTTGAGGGGTAAGACTTGTGTTCAGAAACGAGATGCAAGTGAGCTGATGCCCAGGGGTGTGATGTGGACTGTGGGGTTCAGAGCAAGGCGAGACCAGCACAGGCTACAGAAGGACTTGACGGGAGGGGAGGAGTGACTCAACCTCCCGTGCGCACATGCTGCGTGCCAGACGCTGAGCCAGATTCTCCCCCTGCCTTGTGTCCTCTTGTGACCGTCCTGAGGGGCAGCAGGATTAGCCTCCACTTAGCAGATGAGGAGAGGGAGGTGCAAAGGGTCAAGTAACTGGCCTGTGGTCACCCAGCTGGTACACACTGGCACCAGCATCTGGCAGCCAGGGCCTGGGCATTAATCACTGGGTCTGTGACTGGACGCCCGAGGGGAAGGGAACAGCAAAGGTGCAGACAGATGTGTGGGGAGGACAGCTGCCAGGCTGCCAGAGCTGCAGAGGGGACTTCAGCCATGTTATGAACTATAAATGGGAGCAAAGATAGGATGTGCGATTTGGCCAAGGTCCTGCAGCAAAATAGGGTGGAGGCTGGGCTAGAAATCCGAGCTGCTGGCTCCTGTTTCCCTCTCCTTCCACTTTCCTTGGTACCAGCCACATTCTGGGCTCTCTCCACCCATCTGCGTGGCCACGCCTGAATCTCTTCCCTCTTGGAAGAGGTGCAATCCACTGGCATTGAAGCTGGGTGGACTGGCTCCCTCTCTCTATCCATCTCTTTCTTCCTTTCCCCTGCCATGTTCTGGAAAGGGCAGCGGGAGGGAATGTGGGCAGGTTGCACCAGAGATATACATCTGAGAGCTGAAGGGAACATTTATTTTTAATTTAGACTTAAAAAGAAAAAAGGAAGTTATAAAATATCTGCTCTTGCTCCTGGGATTGTGCAGATGGTGCTGCGTTTTGCCTAATAGGGAATGGGGCTGGCATCCGCGAGCTGCTGGCCCCCGCCTGACTGTAAGGACCTGGAGGGCAGGATACCTGTCCCCCCGCCTCAGCTGCGCATGACTCCCGAGGGCCCCGTTTGGCCAGCGCAGCTCGGTGTTCCCTGTCTTCTAACCTCAGCCTCCCCACACTGGCTCTGCCAGTCTCTCGGCCGTCCCGGCTGTCTCTGCTCCCGTGTATGCGCGCGCGCGCGCGCGCGCACGCGCGCACACACACACACACACACACACACACACACACACACACCCCTGAGATCAGTCCTACCCCCTCTTCCGGCAGATAGCCAGGGCACACTGATCTTTCCCTTCCTGAACTCCTGCTTGGCTGATAGAATTTATCGACCTTACACACACCCAAATGCCTCATTAAACTATCTTATCATTTTCATGCCTGGGTGTCGTAAATGATGTTCTCATGCATCTCATTTGGTCTTTGTGTTTATTGTGGTTAAGGAATAATCTCTGGTGTTCTCCACTGGGAGTAGGGTGGAACTTGGTACATAGGAGGTGCTCCATAAATAGCATGGAGTGTTGACCGAATTCCTCTTCCTTTGTGCTCAGGGGGATGAGCTGGAGAAGGAGCATCCTAGAACTGTGGTCCCCAACTCCTAGGCCATGGACCAGTACCAGTCCGTGGCGTGTTAGGAACCGGGATGCAGAGCAGGGGCTGAGCGTGGGTTAGTGAGGAAAGCTGCATCTGTATTTACAGCCACTCCCCATCACTCTCACTATCGCATAAGCTCTGCCTCCTGTCAGACGGTGGTGGCATTAGATTCTCATAGGAGCGTAAACTGCACATGGAGGGATCTAGGTTGTGCTTCTTATGAGGATCTAATGCCTGATGATCTGTGGTGGAGCTGAGGCGGTGATGCTAGCACTGCGGAGCGGCTGCAAATACAGATTATCTTTAGCAGAGAGGTTTGACTGCACAATAAATGTAATGCCCCTGAATCATCCCAAAGCCATCCCCGCCCCCACCCCCGGCTCCTGTCCATGGAAGAATTATCTTCCATGAAACCAGTCCCTGCTGCCAAAAAGGCTGGGGACCACTGCCCTAGAATCAGAGAGTCAGGGCCCCAGAACCAGGAATCAGGAGACTGAATCATTCTCTAGCTTGCTGCGAAGCCATGGGCAGATCACTGAATTTCTCTAAGCCTCAGCTTCCCTATTTGGAAAATATGGAAAGTAATCTCTATTTCCTCTGATCCCCAGAGTTATTGTGAGGATTATGGTAAGTGACATATGGGGAAATGCTTGGCAAAATCAATCAATCAATCAATCAATCTCTTTAAGAAAGCATGAGCAGACTTGTGCTAAACAGTCAGAGGTGCCGGCGTGGATACCAGGCCCGTGTTAGGGCAGGAGGTCTGGACAGGAGGTGGGGGTTGTCCAGCCATGGGCAGTGTGTGTGTACATAGGCTGGGTACTAGTTTAGTTTAGGGCTCTGGTTTGTTCTAGAAAAGACTTGAAATCTCTTTAAAAATGCATGGTGCTGAAGATAAAACAAATGAAGATGAAAATGAGACAAAGGATGGTTAGGGAAGGAGAGAGAAGATGAAGCCAGGAGTGAGGTTTGGGCGCAGAATACGCGCAGTGTGGGTCTGTGCACTTGCCAGTGTGGCCAGGGAGAGGTGGCCTGAGCTTCCTGATGGTCAGGCCAGAGAGACACAGTTCAGTGGCCCAGTGTCTGTAAGGCACACGCAAACCGTTTGCTCAGAAGTGCAGTTTCTGACCCTGAGACCAGAAAAGATTTGCCCCAAGAGGATTTATAAAGAGGATCCTGTAATGTCCTGAGCACTGTGCTGGACAGCAGCTGTCCGGCACATACGCTAAGTGCCCTGCGGCTGTATCTTATGATGTGCCCGTGGCCCCGGCACAGCTCTGGGCACGGCGGGGATTCAGGGAAAAGACAGTGTAGTCCAGAGGACGCCATGTTAAGTAAACTACAGATTAGGGGGTGATAAACTGAGCTCCAAACAGCGAACAGCTTTAATTTCCTCAGGCTGTGGGAGGCAGTCAGACATGTACACGTGTACACATACATGTGCATGCCCTCTCCCCATGCCCGCCCCCTCTAGGCTCAGCTTCGTCTCTGTTGTCTGGCTCCTGACTGGGGGCCCCAACTAGGAGGAGGTCCTGCGTCCCCCGGGATGCTCCTTAGCATGTGGGACCCCATCACAGACAATGGGCTCTCTCTGTTGAATCCACACCTACTGCCTAGAACCTGAGACTAGAATTTTAAACTGAGATAGAACCTCTTAGGCCAACCCCTTCCCTTTATAGGTAAGAAAGTTAGAGCCCAGAGGGGGTCATCCTCTTCCAGAGATCATGCAGGGACGGAGCAGAGGCTGAGGCTTGGGGTCTCCTGGTTCTCAGTCCAGTTCCCTAAGCTGCCACTGCGAAGAAAAATCAAATTGGGATCTCGTTCTGGAAGGAAAATCTCGTAAGATAATTCCTCATTGGAGCTATGGAATAGCTTTAGATTATATAATTTTATTCAAACTGAGATGGGCCAATAAATATAAATGTGTGTGCGTGTTCGCTGTTTTAAAACATTTTAATGTTTAAAACATGATTTACTAATGCTGCTGAGGATGTCTAGAATTTGATTTACTGCATAGTATTGAATGTTTATACTTGTTCCTTACAGAAATTCTTGCCAAAGAGCCATTTTATCTACAAGAATAATAAATAAGTCAATATGCGGCTGATTGTGCACATTTTTCCCATATGCAATGGTGCTTGGTAGATGTATTTTGCATGCAAACACCACAAAGGTAAATGGGAGACACACGTGGATCCCTGAAGTCCAGGTCTTGGCCAGTGTCAAAATCAGACAGTGAATCTTGACCTAAACCAAAAAAACAGTGAGTCTAAGCCTTAGGTGAGTGATATTTGGGCTTTGGGAATAAGGGATCCACACTTATGTAACCGTACTTAGCCATATGTGTGTATTTATTCATTCCTTCATTCCTTCATTCATTCAGCAAATATTTATCAGACATCTATGTTTCATTCAGTAGCTTAAATGTAGGATAGGTTTTTGCTTCATGGAAATTCAAAGATAACAGATACAAATTCCCCCAGCTTTGTATTTGCAAAGCACTAGAAGGCCTTTTTATGGAATCCTCGCAAGAATCCTATGGATGACGAGGGCCAGAAGGAGTCAGGTTACCTGAGTGGCAGTGACGGTATTCCTTTTGTTTGCTAGTTTATTTTTATCACCCTCCCCCCCATTATGGAAATAATGCATGTCCATTGTTAGGAAGAATACAGAAATATTTAAAAAGAATGTGAGAAAGCAGCCTGTACCCCCACCTCAACCACAGTTAACAGCACATGCCGTGCTACAGAGTTTTCATGCTTAGAGACATGTGTGTATACATGTGTGTCTATATGGTTATAGATAAGATTATTTTTTTCTTTACATACATGGGATTATACTGCAATATAATTCTGTAACTTGATTTTTCTCTGCTGCACACCCTGTCCCCGTGGGCCTCCGTTTGGATGAACGTGTCGTGTGACATCCATTTGTGCAGATCCAGTTTGCTCTTGTTTGTGGCAGTGTTGTTTTTCTTTGTGAGAGTGTAGGATGTTTCTTTTGCCTTTTTCAGCCTTCTCTCTCGCCCATAGGTAGTCGGTCTTCTCTTGCCCAACCAGACACTGGCGTCCACCGTCTTCTGGCAGGTAACAGTCTCCTGGGACACACAGGTGCCCTTAAGAACTCCCTGCCCTGATGCCCTGCCCCGTCCAGGCCCCGGGGTAGAGTTAGTCCCCCAACCCCTCCGCCAGCCCGGAAGCCACTGGAGGAAAACCAGCACGTTGGCCCCACTGAGCAGGTCCCCAGCTGCTGGCGTGTCTCAGGCCATTACGTATCACTGTAACCTTTAGACAGAGGTCATGGGATCTGGGTGCCCTCACCTGGATCATGATGGCTTGCTGGTGGCCACTTGTCTTATAGTTGGTGACCTCGAGGCCCACAGCCTCATTTTGATGTCAGCCCCACCCAAATCTGTAGGGGAAGGTAAACCCACCGCTACCCCCGAGGTAGTGAAGTGCATCACAGACCCTGCTCTCTGTTCTTGGAGACAGTCCAGGTCGTGGCTCTGTGAAAACAGTTGAGGATGTCCCTGTGTATGTCTGTGCAGGGAATGAGGGGCAGGAAGAAAAACCCGTCTTCTGGGAGAAAATGCCAGAGGGTCTTCCCCAAATACAACTCCTGACAGCATATGTGTCTGGTGCTAGAGGTGGTGGAGCGTGCTGGGCTGGGAGATTCTTGAAAGAAGTGCAGGGTTGTCAGTCATTCCAGGGGCCTTGCTGGCCCCCTTCTGCCCAGCGAGTGATATACTAGGGATGACGTGGCGAAGGCAGTGGGCCTGCTGGGGCAGTGAATGCCATAATTCCAGGAGGGGTGACGGCTTCTGGATCGGGGGATGGGGGACTGTTGGGGTGGGCAGCACCACATCCTGGTTTGCCAGGAACTGTGAGGTTTCCCGAGACTTTCAGTGCCAGCACCAGCATAGTCCCGGGCAAACCGGGACAGTTGATCATGCTTCCTAGTGGGAGAACCATCTGTGAGCTGCAGACAGCGTGCCATGTCTTTCTGGGGGTGTGTGGTGCCCCCCAGGGCCCAACGCCTGGCTTCTGGGGAGGTGACCATTCCTTCCCTGACGTCTCTCTCTGTTGCCTTTCAGTGGCTGAACCAGAGCCACAATGCCTGTGTCAACTATGCAAACCGCAATGCTACCAAGGTGAGTGTCAGGCCTTCTCTGGGCTGGGGTTCAGGTGGGGTGACCTAGTTGTCCTCCCTACAGTGTGACATGCCACCATTGGTGGCTGCCTCGTATCAGTTAAGCATTACCCTCCTCTAGGTGCCTTATTTAAGCTGCCAACTCTTCAGGTGGGGCGGCAGACTCACACCTCACCTGGCTGAGCTCAGCAGGAGCGTCCAGGCTGGCTTGGCCTGGGAGGGGCTGTTTACGCAAAGTGGAGCAGATCCGTTAAGTGGGGTGCAGGGGGCAGTGTAAGGGGTGGATTCCGCTGGCTTCAGAATTCTCCTTGAGCAGCTCCCACACCCAGATCTTGGATCAGGACAGTGTCAGCCACGGGGGGGCCAGTTCCCCTAAAGCTTCCTCCAAACTTGCTGGAAGCTGCCTTAGTGCCCCCAGCTCCCAACTGCTGGCCACAAAGCTGCAGGGCTCCTGAGGGCTGAGAGTCGGAGAGGACTGGCTCCTCCTCCCCTGAGTTCCCTGCGTGCCTGGGACAGCTCATGGTGGAGGCCCAGTCACCGGCTGTTGTCCAGGAAGGCTGCTGGGCCCCTGCTTTGCTGGCAAGACCACCTGTCCCTCTATTCGATTCTCCCTTACTTTAGTCCAAGGACAAAGGGAGGGGAGGAGGCATCACGGTCCCCTTCAGGAGGCTGTCAGTTTGGGGAAGGGGAGAGTCTTGGCATTTTCTAACCTGGGGGGAGGGAGGGGGACTCAAGAGCTGGCCTGAGCCGTAGGAACTTGAAGAGCCTGATGTTCTGAGGATCCCCCGACCTAAACCTCCACCCAGGTCTCCCCGGGGCTTCACACACGTGCAGCTCTGCGTGGATGGGTCCTGTTCACCTTACCCAGACATCTCCAACCTGCAGTTGCAGTGGACAAGTTCCTCAGCTGTTTCTTCATGTTCTGTGTTGGAAGTTGGGCTATATTCCTCTGCAGAACTATCATCTTTGACACAGAAACCTAGCTGCTACGAGGGCTGCCAGGCCTGTGAGAGCCAGCCTGGACACAGGCGCGCCCACCTGGAAGCACTGCACGGGCCGCACAGCCTGCTTGCAATATGCAGCCTTCCTAAACCGGACACCGCCGGCCCTTGCTGTTCTCCACCCCCAGCCCGCACTGCCTGCCAGTGACCTTTCTAGAGCAGGGCAGAAGTCGAGCGTGTTTCCACGTTTGGCCTCTTCCTTCTCACCCAGCCGTCCAGGCTGGTGGGCGGGAGGCTTCTTGCTGGCTGGGGCAGTTTGCAAGGGTGGAGTGCGGGAGCCTCGGGCACCCAGCAGGCCTGAAATTCTGCCCTGTCTTCCAGCCTTCACCTGCATCCAAGTTCATCCAGGGCTACCTGGGCGCTGTCATCAGTGCTGTCTCCATTGCTGTGAGTACCTCCTCCCCACCTCCTTCCTCTTGGCCCCGCTGCTGTCCCGCCCCATCAGCTTTGCAGGGGGACCTTGTCTGAGGGCCGGGGCCGGCAGCGGTGCGGTGGGCAGCTTCCATGGGTGGGCCGCCAGGGCAGGCTTTCTAGCCAGAGAGGAGACTCTGACAGGGAGAGAGCACAAACTGGCACTCCATGCCTTGGAGGGCAGGCGGGGCGGTGGGGCGGTGCCCGTGGGGGCCGTGGGCAGCACGTCTGACCGAGAGGGGCCGTGGTTACCTAGCATCTTCTCAGAGGAGCTGATCTTCATGCTCAGGGACGCAGCTGAGGGGAAGGGCACGGGATTGACCCTGGAAGGTTGGCCCCTGTGCCGGCTCCCCTTCGCTCAGCTGCCGGGTTATTCCCTCTCTGTGACCTTGGTCACACAGTCACATGTCCAGTCCTTCCCGAGGACCTGTAAGACAGGTCCCCTGTAAGACAGGGACATTAGGCTCCTTTTGAGTCTCCACAGGACTTTGAGACAAGAGCAGCCACTCAGTAGGGGAGACTTGTAGACTGTGAGTGTAGGATGGATGGTGGGTCCTTGTTTCCCAGATGAGGGCAGAGGGCAGGTGACATAGTGAAGGCCTGGGCCAGAGCCACAGTGATGCTCAAGCCACCAGGACCTTGTCCCACCCTTGAACCCACTTCGTGCCTCTGTCTGGCACTCTCTAGATCCCCACTGGGAAGGCCTCCTACGGCTGACTCCAGAGGGCGAAGGGTCCCTTCATAGCTTCGTCATTTCATTCATTACATAATTAACACATGCAATTGGTAAGAAAAAAATAATTTGAAAATGCAAATCAAAAAACATTCACATAGCTGGGCATGGTAGCCCGTGTCCATAGTCCCAGCTGCTCGGGAGGCTGAGGCAGGAGGATCACTGGAACCCAGGAGTTCGAGGCTGTAGTGAGCTATGATTGTGCCTGTGAATAGCTACTGCGCTCCAGCCTGGGCAACATTGCAAGACCCTGTCTACAGAAAAAAAAAAAAAAAAAAGAATTCACATATAATGAAAGAATTCACATATAATAATCTTTTGGTAAAACCTACTTTCTGCATCTTTCCAGTGTCATTAAATGAATACTGTATGATAATTGTTCACAACTGTGTAATAACCCATGATGCCATGCATCATAGTTTATTTTGCTATTCTTCTAATGTAGGGATTTGGGGTTGTCCTGAAATGGCCTCATTTATTTTACTCCCACGTAGACCAAGTCATCTCCAAATAGCTGTGAAGTGGGACATCCCATCTCATGCCCAAGATCTCTTTCCTTTCCTAAATCCTCATGTCTTAACGGAAGCGAGAAGCCAGACCTTGCGAATCTACTTCGACGGCTCGCCGGGAGACAGCTCACCCCACCCTGGTGGTCCTGCAGCCAGCATGAGGCTGCATTTGGGAGTCGTACAGACTGGGGGTCCCTGATTCTGGGGACTTGCTGGGCTATGGCCAGGCACCCTCCTGAGCGGGGAAAGGGCTCACTCACCTCCTCCGTGTTCCTTATGACGAAAGGAGTTGGTGGTCGGCCTGGTGAGAAGCGTGAAAACCCCCTTTCCTCCTCTGAGAACTAAGGGTGACGTGGGGAGGAGCTGGGAGGAAGAGGCCACGTAGCGAAGGATGTTGAGTGGCCCTGAATGGAAAGGGCTTGGGAGAAGGGGATCGTCGTCCTGGTGGGACTCGCTTCTCCTGCAGGCCTGGGGCTCCAGGAACAGGAACTCAGCTTCTTTCCAGAGCTCAGGGCTCCGTGTCCCCAGTCCTCACTGTCCCACCCAGGGGCCCATCAGCCATCCCATCCCAACCACTTCCCTGGGCAAGCCTAGCCCAGACTTGCGGGGTAGGGGTTCCAAAGACAGGCCCAGCAGAGTTACTGGGGGACTTGGGGCCCTCCAGGGTTCCCAGAGTTGGGGGCTTGCCCGGCAGGGATGAAGCCTCATGCTGGAATGTGCTGGGGACGCCCTCCTCCCTCCTCCCTGCCTAGCTCCAGCACCCCCCTGAGGAGCCCTCCCTGACCACTCCAGCCCATACTGCTTCCCCCACCCAGGTCCTAGAAACTTCCATCCTCCCCACTCGCACTTGCACCGGGTCCCGTCCTCCCCACGTCCCGAGTTCTGAGCCCCTTCCCAGCTGGATTACAAGTTAGCCAGGGACAGGCACTGTGTCTTCTCCCCCGCAGAGGGGAGCACGGAGCGCTGCTCCACAAATACTTATTAATTAGGTTGCTGAGTGATTGCTGGCCTCAGGAGGCCCCTCTCCTCTCCCAACCACGAGCGTAGCGGTGGCGGCGTCCCTCCGCCTGACGTCTTCACACAGTGAGGGTCTAACTCCGGCAGATGGAGTGGAGTTTCTGACTTGGAAAATCTGCAGCTTGCTTGCTTTTCTTTTGTGTGTGTAAATCACAAAACCTCCGGAGAAAGGGCCTTTATTTTATTTCCCTTTCCCTTGTTCTCTGGAACCCCAGGTCCCACAGCCTCATTAACTGATCTCTGCTTCAATTAGTGACAAATCCCCTCCCAGGGCGAGCCTGTTAGGAGGAGATGACCTGCAAACAAGTGTCACGGCCCCAGTGGTTGGCCCAGCTCTGGCATTAATTAAAACGAGTCCCTACAAGCAGGTGGCGGGGATGGGGGCTGACAGGCCAAGAGCAGGTCCCAGGGACTGAGGGTGAGCTGAGTGGAGGCCAGTCTCCTCTGTGGTCCCTGGAGAGCCCTCTCCCCCTCTCCAGAGAGCCCTGACCCTGGCCAGCAACTTCCAGAACCAGGGACCCCTGTTTGCATGTCCCCAAATGCAGTCTTATGCTGGTTGCAGGACCACCAGGGTGGGATCAGCAGCCTCTTGGTGAACCTTCTAAATAGATTTGGCAATGTCTGGCTTCTTGCTTGAGAATAAAAAAGAAATTCCGTCTTAAGTTATTTTTGAAATCTAACAGTTTGCTGTCTTTTAACAAAGGAAGCCTCTCTCAATCCTCACTGTTCTTTCGTTCCGGAGTTGGTGCGGAGCACTTCTGTGGGCAGCCCTCATGGGCCGTGGCCGCACGAGGGTGACAGGAGGCAAGACCCATCGCTCCCGTCGGGTCTGTGGCGTGCCAGGCACTTTACAGGAACTGGGAGCCACAGAGACTGGCGTGTCCTCCGAGATGCTGAGGAGGGAAGCTGAGAACACTCTGGTATAGTCAGAATTATGACGCAGGTGACCCTAGCATGTCATGGGACTGGGGAAAGGGCCCCTAATACACACAGGGCTGACTCACCAGACAGACCAGCGAGAGCCAGGGGAAGGCAGGGCAGAGTGTTCCAGAGAGAGGGCCCAGCACACGCAGGCACGCAGGAGGACAGCATGACAAATTTGGGACACTCAGAAAATGAGTGTGGTGCCAGGTGGGGCGTGCTGGAGACGAGGCGATGATGATGAGTGAGGAGCAGGACTGGCCGTGAAGTGCCACGAGTGCCTTGCTCAGGAGGCCGAGCCCGGAATCCGACATGTGTTCAGAGACCTGGGAACGCAGAGGGTGTGGGCAGAAGTGGGCTGGAGGAGGAGTGGGGGGGCTTGGCAGGCCCAGCACACCGACCACCGTCACTGGGGCAGGATCCTGGCTGAGAGGGAGCCTGGGCTGGAGAGGAAGACTCACGGCTGAAGTCCTGCATGACTGGGCAGGAGCTGGTTGGTGGAGCCAGGTGATGAGAGACGTTTTGTGCCCATGCCTCAAACTCTTGCCCTTCAGCTGGGTCTTGGCTGGCTGAGGCCTTTCCCCGTTGGGACAATGCTGACCTCCTTTCCCAGAGGCTCTGGGCCCTAGGGGGTCCTTTCTGTATGAGATGAAGTGGTCGTCTGTTAACCTTCACTCCCAGACCCTGGAGTACAAGAAGCGGTCCCAGGGGATCCCTGGGCTGAAGCCTCCCGCTGGTTCCCCTTGCCTGCTGGCAACTGCACGTTCCCTTGATAGTCAGACTGGCAAACAATCATAATAATAGTCACAACGGCTAACACTAGCAGAGCGCCCACAGCGCTCCAGGCACTGCTTAGGCGCTCATCCCCATTTCATAGATGCCACCGAGGTGAAGTCAGTGACAGCTTACCCGGCTTAATCACACACTGTTCTGCTCCCCCTGTGGCATGAGGAGGCATAAGTCATGTTCCCCGTTTTCCAGGTTGCAGGAACTATTACCATGCTGCTTGGTGTCAAGGCCCTCCCTAGGTACCGCTAGAGCAGTGGGCACTGGGAGAAATTTTTTGAGAGCTGCTTTAGGTGTAACAAAGTTAGACCCTCTGCTCACCTTCATACTTGGGCCCTAGACCTGTGTTTTCTGGCCAAAGCAGCACATATTTGTCCCTGGTCCAGAGTATGCCCTGTGTCCTGCAGGACAGGGCCTGGCTGGCTCTATGGTGGAGGGTGTACTTCTTGGGGCCTGATGGAGGTAGGGTGGCGGTACCTGAGAGTCCTGGACCACACTGTTGTCTTCCTGCTTTCAGTGAGCGGCTTCTGGGTTGGAGGGCCCATTGCACGGACCCTGTAGCAGCATCTGAAGTGTTCGGAAGCCTGCAGATGGTGATGCTGGCAGTGGCGAGTCAGACACGAAAAGCAGCCCAGCATCTATTCTGGGGAGGACAAGTTGTTGTCCCCTCCTATGTGGAAGGAGTCTGGTGTAATTGGTTTCCCAGCAGCCGACCCCCTGGTCCCTGAGGGGCATGGTTCAGGGGCATGGTTGGTCACTGTTGCCAGCTAATAAGCCACTCAGCTGCAGCTGGAGCTAACTGACACTTTAGGCCATCAATAACTCTGTTACAGCCACTTGGCCACTGTGACAGAGTTACAGGCTGCCCCTACTGCCAAGCAACAGGCTGACTGGGGTCAGAGGACAGTTGACCTCTATGGAGGGTCATGGGCCCATTTGGTTACCAAGTTTGTTCTACGAGGCACGCCCTCTGGTGGACATTTTTGGTACTTCGGCGATTCCTTGACCTTCCCCAGCCCACCCCTAGCACCCCTATCCCGCACCCATGCAAACCCTTGACCATTGGTTACATTATTATCCACCACCCAAGAGTGCATCTAACTTTTGATCACATGCCATCCCTCCTTGTAGGCAGGCCCCCTTCTCCATTGTTCTCCAGGCCCCTTGATCCCCAGAGGGCAGGTGCCAGTAGAGTCTGCAGAGCCAGCTGTAGACTGTCCTCTGAGTGCCCTGCAGACTACCTGCTATTTTATGCCTCTGAACCTCTGCCAGGCCCTTCCCACTCCCTACCTGGCTGCCTATTGCTCACCTTTCAGGGCTCAGTCAGGTATCCCCTTCTTCAGAAGCCTTCGTGCCCTTGGGGCCCACCCCCTCTAGGCCCCTTGTCCTAACAGAGTGGATGACGTGATCTACCCAGGTGTACTCTTGGGCCCGTGCATGCAGGATCTAGCACACAGTAGCGCTCAGTGTTTGCTAAGGTGGACAGCAGCGGCTGACAGGGCAAGTCTCTTTTGTGGCTCCTTTTTTTTTCCTTCCGGCTTCAGAAATCATTCACTTCATTTATTCTAGGAATGTTTACTAAGCACATACTCGTTTCACCAGGCACCAGGAATTCAGTGAGGAGTTAGAGAGAAACAGGCCGTGTGTCCTAGCACTTAGAGTCTACTGGGGGAGGTGGATACTTAGTAGAGTCCACCGGTAAAAATATTTCTGTGCTGTTCAGTATTTTAATCAGATACATGTATTACTTTGATTTGTGCATTTTTAAGAAGGTAAATAAATATATGCTTAGAGACTGTGATAGTTGCATGGAAGAAAGTTCCAGGTTCTTTGAGATACTGTAAAAGAGGAGCCCTGAGTGAAGAGGGAGCTTCACGCTGAGGCTGAAAAGCAAGGAGAACTGGGGGCCAGTGCTTGAAGGCCCTGGGGAGGATTGGCTCCTGGGAGGAACGGGAAGGTGGCTAGGTGGCCGGAGCCTTCCAAGCAGGCGAGGCTAAGAGGTCTTGCAGGGCTGTGCGGCTCTTTGGGTGCTGTGAGCAGCCACTGAACACCTTTAAGCAGGTCGCTATGCTCTTTTTTTTTTTTTTTTTTTTTTGGAGAGTGTTGCTCTGTTACCCAGGCTGGAGCACAGTGGCATCATCATAGCTCACTGTAACCTCGAACTCCTGGGCTCAAGAGATCCTCCTGCCTCAACCTTGTAAGTAGGTGGGACTACAGGCATGCACCACCACATCTGGCTAATTTTTTTAATTTTTTGGTAGAAATGCGGGTCAGGGGAATCTCATTATATTTCCCAGGCTGATCTTAAACTCCTGGCCTCAAGCAGTCCTTCCATCTCAGCCTCCCAAAGTGGCCATGCATTTTCAGAAGTTCACTTTGGCTGCTGTAGAGAGTAGGTCAGTGGGTGTAAGAGTGGAAGCAGGGGCCCAGTTAGGAGTGGGCTGTCACCCAGAGAGAGGTGACATGTGCTAAGTGGTGGGAGCAGAGGGTGAGAAGAGCCGCATTCAAAATATCCAGGAGCTAGAACCAGGAGCGATGGTTAGATGTGGGCTGGGAGAGGCCCCTGTCCAGGAAGGCTCTGAGGTCTCTGGCATGAGGAGCTGAGCTGGGAATGGGTGAGGAGGAAGGGTGTGGGTGAGGAGGAGTGCAACAACCTTCATTTTGGATGTGTGAAGGTGGAGTGCCAGGAGCCCGTGGAAACAGAGGCATCCGCTGGGTGGGACATGCAGGCTGGAGTGAGCAGGGGCAGTCCAGGTGGGAGAGGGATGCAGGCATTGCTCCAGCCCCAGCCAGTGGCTCCTTGCTGGCCTTGGAGAAATTAGGCTGCTTGTGGCCTGGAGAGCCCTTGGTATTTAAGGATGCAGCCACCAGTCACATAGCTCATGACACTAAAGGTTTTGTGTCATGGAGCTCCCACTGCAGGCACAGTTCTTGGTGCTGGTCAGCCCTTTTCCTGTCTCGGGGGACTGTCAGGAAGCTGGCCTTCCCTCCTCTTCCTGTGGCCTCCTGTCAGCTGCCCACGGTAAATTCACTAGCCTGGTAGCCAGAGCCTGGGGAGGAGTGGTCAGAGAAGGCCCGTGGCCTCCCTCAGGCCGATGCTGATGCCCACAGGGCCCGGGGTCATGCCTCTCCCGGGACCCCCGCGGCTGGCCATGCAAGAAATTCTTGTGCAAAATCCACACCCTGTTTATTTTCCCCCTCTGCCAAAATGGAGCTCCTGTTTGGTTAATTTCTATTTTGTAGCTTATTTGGAGGCTGTTAAAACAGACCCTGGGGGACCCTCAGCAGCAATTGTTCCATATCTCATTATCTTTCCCAAACCCGATTATTAGCTCCGAGTTTTCTGATCGCTAGCTGCTGTTCGTGATGAGTTGTGTGCCATTAATGCCAGCTGGTTCCCTTAAACAGGACCCACCATGCCAGGGAAAACGAGCTGGCATTCAGAGCCACCAGCCACTTGGCTTTTTAATTTTAATGGGCTCCACCAAATGTTCCAGGCCAAAGGGCCCCTGAGGAACTAGAACAGACGGGCTCCCAACCCCCGGTCTGCAGCCCACCCTGGGTTCCTTCCAGGCTGTGGCTGTCCTAGGCACTGGGGCAATAAGGCCTGGGCTGGGGGCTCAACGAGGGGCGAGGGTAGGTGGCCACTTGCCTGCTCTGTGTTCGTGCCCTCTCTGCCATGGGCCCATGGCTGGTGTGTGTGCAGGGTGACCTCACACTCCTCATGAGCTCACAGCTACACACGCGCCCAGGTTTTCTCCCCACTTCGCTGGTTCCTGGCCCCTTCCCTGGGCTCACGTATATTGGCCATGCTCTCAGAAGCATACGTTTTTCTCGTTAAATGTTATCCCATCCAGACTGGGGAGACCCTAGTAGGCTTCAGGGAAGAGGAAGCCAGAGAGACCTGGGACCAGAACACTGTTTTTTCTCTTCTTTCTTCCTCCCTACCCTGGGCTCCTGCCTGCAGTTGGGGAGATGGGATGGGTGACTCACTCTGGACTGTGCCAGTCCTAGCCCGTGGGAAGAATGGCTGGCCAGGCAGGAGAGGGCCTTGCAGGGGCTGGGGAACAAGCCTGAATGTTTGCTACAACTGATGGCCACCACTTATCCTTGCCCTGCCACTGTACTCCAGCCCTGCCCACCCCCAAGAGGCTGCCACAGGGAGGGGTCCCAGCCTCCCTGCTCTCTTCCTCGAATGGCCCCTGCTCCGCCTCCTCCAGCACTTCCTGCATCTTCCCAAATGAGCATGTGGGGTTTTGAACCCAGAGCTCCTGACTTCCAGCTGCGGGGGTCAGAGATGGCTCAAGGGTCAGGAGCCGCCTTCTCTGTTCCACTCCTCTGGAAGCCCCCAAGCTGGCCTTTGCCAGGGAGGCTCTTGCTATGCAGACGTGCTGTTGAATGGCATGCAGACGTGAAAGCATCGCTCCTTGAGATGGAAGACATTGGAAAGTGAGTAGCACAGCGGTTAAGGGCAAAGCTTTGGAACTGTCAGGCCCTGAGTTCAAATCCCAGCTTTACCTGCCTCAAAGCAGCTGTCTGGTCTTGGGCAAAGTTACTTAGCCTCTCTGAACCTGTCTCTTATCTGTAAAAAGGGCCACTCCAAAACCCTTGTAGTAGGGATTTCATTAAGATTGTCATGTGAGCATGTGCTGAGTGGCCGGCTCGGAGGAGGTGCTCACTGGCTTCTCCTGAGCCCCCTCCTCTTCATAACTAAAGCCGTCTGCCTCCTCCCATGCTTTCCCTCACCGCACTTCTTTTGGGGTTGGGGTGGGGGCCATTTCTGAGTCATCACTGCTGAGAGCTGGGGAGACCTGGGCTTGACGAGTTCTACCCGTGTAGCAGGGGCATTAGGGCCCAGTGTGGGCTGGCAGCTCCCCCTCCCTGCCCCACTGTACCACTGTGGCGAGTCCAAGCTGCTGCTAGTCTCCCTGCCTCCCAGCCTTCCCTCGAGCGAGCAGGGAGGACAAGGATTGGACTCTGAGTATCAGCCTGGGACTTGAAGTGGAGGCCGGGCACCGAGGGCCCAGGCTGCGTTTACCAGGCAGCACTCTGGCTCTGCAGGGCGCTGGGCTGCCCGAGGGCTGGCGGGCTGGCACTGCCTGTCTTCCTGGGTCTCACAGTTGCAGCCTGGGCCGGGCCCTTCCTGCCGTGCAGCGACTGCTGTATCCGCTGCAGACACCCAGCAGCCCTGGAGGCCATCCCAAGGCTCTGCATCTTCCCCAGCCACCCGGAAGGCTGAGGCCAGAACCAGGCCTGAGGATGCAGAGTGGCCTGCTAAGCCACTGGGTGTGCCAGAACTGAGAGCAGGCTACCCCTGGCCACCTCTGCTTCCCAGGAAAGATCCACAGGGCAGGGACCGGCTCTGGCCTCAGTCTGGGAGTGCAGAGGCCTCTGCACCCCCGACCCCTGGTCCGGCCGCATGCATCTTGTCTTTACTCTCTCCATGCCTGTGCCCATGCTGTTTCCCCACCAGAAACCGTTGCCTCTGCCTCGCCTAACCTCCCAGAACGCCATCTCCCCACCTTCGCTGATCTCGCCACGCAGGCGTTTGTTGGTTCCTGTGTTTCTGCCTCAGTCACCAGGTTATTGAGCATGTGCTATGTGCCGGTGTGTACAGCCCTAGTAGTGGACATACAACGATGAAAAAGGCACGATTCCTCCATCCCAGCCAGTGACATCGTATTATATTGCTTCATTCACTGAGGCCTTTTATGTGCCAAGCTCATGCCCAACACTTCGCATACAGTTCTTATAATAGCTCTGGGATATTATAGATACTACTCTCCCTTTTTACAGACAAGGAAACTGAGGCCGAGAAAGGTTAAATGACTTGCCTGCCCAAGTCCCACTGCTAGTCGTTGACGCTGGAGGCAGAACTGGAAGAACAGGTGTGGGCCAAGGGGAGGAGGGAGGCACCCCAGGCCTGGGGACCAGTGCTGCAAAGGCCCCACGGCTGGCAGCCTCGTGTAGCATCTGATGACCAGCAAACTGGACTCGTGGGGTCAAATGTGGGGTATCAGGGGAGTGGGGAGGTGAGGTTGTGATGGCCGGACAGCTGCGGGAGGGAGATGGCATCTTCTCACGCAGCTCGTGAGAGGAGCCGCTGGTAGTGGGCATGGGCAGACCTGCGCTCTAGAAAGACGGAGGACAGCATGGGCGGTGGATGGATGGAGTGAGGAGGCCCAGGCAGGGGCTGGGGTGGGGCGCCTGGTGTCCTGGGCTGGGCGAGAGCGAAGGCAGGCACAGTGAATCTGGGGTGTCCATGGCACCCGCTGTCCTGCTCTGAGCTACTCTGCTTGTCCCGGCAGCCTGGGGGCAGGTGTGCGGGTCTCCTTCTCCTGAGCCCTCATGGTCTCAGAAAGGCCATGTGCTGAGAGGCCGGGGTGGGAATGAGGGGTTCCTACACTTATTTATGTGCAGAGTATGTGTCCTAGCCCCACCCCTGCACCGTTCCATTCCTTCCCCCTTCTGCTGAGTGAGTGTGTGCATGTGTGCATGTGTGAGTGTGTATGTATATGTGTGTGAATGTGTGTGTATATGTGTGTATGTGTGAGTATATGTGTATATGTGTATGAGTCTGCATGTGTGTGAATGTGTGTGTATATGTGTGTGAATGTGAGTGTGTGCATATGTGTGTGAATGTGTAATAGCGTATGTGTGAGTGTATATGTGTGTATGTGTATGAGTGTGTATATATGTGTGTGTGTATATGTGTATGAGTTTATTATGTGAATGTGTGTGTATGTATGAGTGTATATGTGTGTGAGCATGAATCAGTGTGTATGTGTGTGTATAATATATATGTGGGAGTGTGAATGTGTGTGAGCGTGAATGTATATATGTGTGAGCGTGAATATGTGAGTGTGTGTGGATGTGTGGATGTGTGAGCGTGAATGTGTGTCTATGGATGTGTACATGTGTCAGTGTGAATGTGTGAGTGTGGACGTGTGTGTGAGCATGAACGTGTGTCTGTGGATGTGTATATGTGTGAGCGTGAACGTGTCTGTGGATGTGTACATGTGTGAGTGTGAACGTGTATGAGTGTGTGTGTGTCCGATGCTTTACCTCCCTCCCTCTTTCTTGTGGGCTGGTGACCTGGGAGGACGGGGCAGTGGCACTGTAGCCACACAGGACCCTGCGCTATTGAGTGTTGCTGGGGACTAGGGCTCTGAGGTGCCACGGCAGGGGAAAGGCGATGCCCGTCTCTCTCTGCCCTCCCTCCAGTTCTGCCCCCTTCCTCCCACAAGTCACTACAGCACCGTGCACATTTTCTGTTTTTGTTTTTTTCTTTTTCTTTCCAAGGTGGGCCTTAATGTCCTGGTTCAGAAAGCCAACAAGTTCACTCCAGCCACTCGCCTTCTCGTCCAGAGATTTGTGCCATTCCCTGCTGTAGGTAAGACCTGCACAGTGCATAGACACGCATGTGCTGTGCACGGGTGTGGGGGACTGCAGGGCTCCCAGGAGGCTGGGTGGCCCTTCCACATCTCTCGTGATGCCCAGGGGACGCCCGGCCAGGGGAACTGGAGCAAAATGCGTAGCTAGAGGACAGGATCATGGGGCCTCACTGACAGTTCCGTGCCTGAGATTCTGTTTCAGCACAGGGATTCTTAACCTGGGGTCCCAGGCCCCCAAGGGTCAGTAAACAGAATGCAGTGGACTCCGTGAACTTGGTCATGGAAAATGTTTACACTAACCTCTAACTGCAGTTTAACATTTCTTTCCATTATGAATATAGGCAACAAACCACAGTAAGAAGCAAGACCTGTGACTTTGTCACCAATAGAAATCAAAGATATTTTTGTGTCACATTACAGTTGTTACAAAGATCTTAAAATATCCTTTACATTCAACACTAAGTCATATTTAATATGTCAACTAGATCTTGCTTTTTGATTTATTAGTTTAAAAGCTAGTGTATTACTATATTAGAATTTTAAAAATATTTTGATAACTTATATCAATATAATTCCTTTGTGATCCTAAGTATTTTGTTTTATATATTTAGAAACATTATTGTGAGAGGGGTGCATAGGCCTTACCACACTGCCAGAGGGGTTCCTGGCACAAAAGAAGGCTGGAAGCTTCTGCTAGTTTAGGTTTCAAGCCTCTGGGTCTTGTGGCCCTCTGGATTTTAGAGGCCTCTCTTGTAAGCAGGTGATTGTGGGTACACAAGTGTATGTAGAAAGGATGTCTCCTGCCTTCAGCTGAGCCTTTGCTGGACTTACGGCTCACAACAGATGCCCTGGGCCTGGGTTATGGGGATGCCAGAAAGCCCAGTTTGGCTCTTATTTTATTTTATTTTATTTTATTTTTTGAGACAGGGTCTCACCCTGTTGTGCAAGCTAGAGAACAGTGGCATCATCATAGCTCACTGCAACCTCAAACCCCTGGGCTCAAGCGATCCTCCTGCCTCAGCCTCCTGAATAGCTGGAACTACCAGTGTGCACCATGCCCAGCATAATTTTTAAAAAATTAAAAAGAGAAAGCAACATTGAGAGCAGCACAAGGCAGTGGATAGTTAGTTGTCAAAAGAGAAGGATAAGCAAGTACTTAAACCATAACACCAGTTTTCCCTCTGTGCCAGAGGACAAAGATGGGGGCGGTCCCAGCACAGGGCACGAGGTTCTGTGACTGCCTTGGTGCCAAGGTTCAGTCTGAAGAGCTAGAGTCAGACCCAGGCTCCTGGTCCTGGTCCTGTTCTTCTCCTCCAGGCTCAGCTTCCCTGTCTGTAAAATGCAGGTGCCAGTACCCACCTCCCTACAGCCCAGGCCTCTGGGAGGACTAACGAGGCCGCAGACCAGATTCCATTGATAGGAAAGGCCCCCATGAGAAGGCAGGAGATCTTTACTGGGCACCCCACCTCCTGGATGGCCCAGAGGCTAATGAACTCCCAGAACCAGCTACCCTGCCAAGCTGCAGCCGACCCAGATAATTGCTATAGCAACTCCACACTTTTAATGAACTCTCAGCTATTTCTGTCCTGGGCCATTAATGGAATAACTCTTTAGATCTGACTTTGTTAAGGGGCCTAATTGAGCAAACAGGCCGCCCAACTGGTATTCCTCACCTTTGGCCTGCAGGGTCAGAAGCAGCCCGACAAGGGGGCAGCGCCCAGCTGCCCTGGACTGGATCTAGCTGGGATGTAATCTGCCCTCGGCCAAGCTTCAGATAAGAGCCTCACAGCCCTGCTCTGCCAGCTGTGTGACCTTGGAGTGGTCTTAATCTCCCTGGGACTCCTTCAGGAGGAGGGCCCCTGCCCTCGGTCTGAGATTTTCTGGCTTGTCCCTCTTTAGGCTCCAGCCTGATTCCCCTCCCACCTTCTCCTTGCCCCCACACACAGGTCCAGCCACTGCCAGGGGTCCTGAGATCCCGTGTATCCCTAGCCCATTGCACAGGTTGCACACAGCATGGTCCGCAGCCCTGGCAGTCCTACCTCGCCAGGATCCTGAGAGAAGCAGGCCTTTCCTGGCTTCTTCCTCAGGCCCAGCTGCCCAAGTCCTGGCTGTGTGGAGTCCTGCCTGCCTTCCACCGCCAGCCCCAATCTCTGCTCCCCACGGGCCGGTTCTGTCTCTCTGGCTCTGGTGTCCATCCCAGTCCCACCTGCAAATGGGCACTTGCCGGGTCCCCTAGTCAGTACTGACACAGTCGTGAGATGAGTAGGTAATGCCTCACCCACCAGGGGCTCAAAAACCCCGTGGTCCTCCCAGGCCACCACGCAGTCCCTGCACTTGGCCTTCCTCCATCTTATCCCCAGGAACCCCTGGCCAGGAAAGAGCATCTCTGAGCCCCCTGGGTTCCGACAGGGCCTAAGTCCTGCCAGTGCTCACTCCTGCTTTCCAAGGCAGGCTAGGCCGGACCAGGCTGGGCCACCCTTAAAGGCTGAGAAGCTGGCTCAGGCCACACTTTACCTGGTAGAGGCTCCTTTGCCCCTCTGGGCTGCTGGCATGATGGGGAGACAGGACTCACTAAGCTGCGAGTGCACGTGGGAAGTGGTTGAGGCAAGTGGAGTGATCATATTAAACCCTGCTTGTTGGGATGTGTCTGCAGAGTGGAGCAGAAGGGGCTCTTCAGGGTGAGGAGGGTCCCGAAGAGGCCTGTGTGCCCAGTGGTTGGGGCCACATCTTCACTCCCACCCTCCTAGGCAGGCCGGGAACTCAAGCTCAGGGGAACAAGGAGGCTCCCAGGAGTCAGTCGCTTCTTCCTACTGCTCTGCCCTGCTCCTCCTGGGCCTCCAGCCTGAAGTCTGGGAGGCTGGGGGAGACTTCTCCTCTCTGGGCCCCACACGCTGCCTGAGAGAAGCCTGAGACACACACGTGTAGGACACTTGGGCTGGCACCTAAGTCCCCTGCTGCCACCCTGCACTGCCCTCTGTCTCCGCATCGGAAAATGAGGCCTCTGACCAGACCCCCTTCAGCCCCTTCCTGCTGGGACCTCCTTGACATGACCGTACGCCTCCCCCAGTTAGCAGAGCCCAGCACTCCCAGGGGTCTGCACAGCTGTGCTCGTGCCCCCAGCAGGCCTCTCTTCTCCCCGCATTCTCATTCTGTGCTAGGAGGTCTGAAGGCGGAGTGTGCCGTTCCCATTTTATAGACTCACTTAAAGTTACACTGAGCTGGCCAAAGCCCAGGCCTTCCGGGCCCAGCCTGGGGCTATTTCCAGCCTGATTGGAGGACCCCTTGCCAGCTGTAGCTGAGAAACTGAGGCCCGGAGGTGGCGGGGGCTACTCAGGGCCTCCACGTTCTCGCCTGGGTTTTCAGCCAGGGTTGTGTGTGTGTGTGCACTGATGCGTGTGCGCATGTGTGTGTACGTGGGAAGCCCCGAGATGCTTACTGCAGCCAAGGTGGTTTCAGGGCCGTGCTGTGCCCCTGGTCTAGAACAGCAGTCATGTGGGAAATCTGTTTCTATTTATACAAGGAGATATTGGGAAAGACGGTGAGCTCAGGAGCATGTGTGCTGGCATCGGAATCGATTGGGGACTGGTAATTAATTTGCTTAGACCTTAATTAATTCTCTAGTTCTTTCTTATTTGTGGACTGTCACGCCTAATTGTGCTCAGGAGCTCGAGCTCAGAGCAGGCCCTCTGTTAATTGACGCATGGTCGCTGTGAGGTGGAAGTTAATGGTTTGGGAAGCTGGGCAAACAGTGTAATTAAAGGTCAATAGAGGAGGCATCGGGAAATACACACCCCCAGGTCCAGCCACCACACTCCCTGCGTGGAGTCGGTTCCACGGGCTGCAGGCCCCACGGACTTCTTGAGAGGCCTTGGGAGAGGGGGCGCTGGGAGGAGTTACCAACAGGAGGGAGGGCCGGGGCCAGGTCCCAGAGCGGACACCGGCCAGAGGAATAGGCACACCTTGTCACAGCGATGGGTGGGGCAGGGGCTTTAGTGAGGTGGAGACCCCAGGTGTCACCTCTGCAAGCACATCTATGTGGCTGGCACCACAGACACTGTGTAGGTGTGTGTAGGTGGAGGGATGGAAGCCCTGAAGGTCACCCCCGGCGGCCTGACTGCATCCACATGGAGCAGGGGACAGCCATGAGTGTCGTGTGTCATGTGCTAGTGAAGACCCCCATCTGGGCCCTAAGCATCCGCCAGCTGACGCCTTCCATGGAGAATAGCCTTCCTGCCTGCAGCGGAAATGCGGCCCCAGCAGCCCTTTGCTAGGAAGTGACTTCTTCCTGTGCTGTCCCCGCAGTCCCTTATGGTAAATGTCACCATGTATTTCATTGCCATGGAAAGATCCCTGAGCTCACCAGTGAGTGCATTGCTCAGGGTGTCTGGGCAGTCTTTGGGAGGCCTTGTGCCCACTCGCACCCAACATGCCGTACACCTGCTCCCCCACGCCCAGGCCCCCTCACCCCCAGGACACACTGTCTTCATGTCATCCATCCCTCCCGTGCTGCGCTGCTCCCTCGTGCTCAGTCCACCCTGCTTCCCTCGTCCAGGAGTGGGCCGTGGCAGTGCTGCCTGAGTGCTGAGAGCCTGCCCCCAGGTCAGAGCCTCGTGCCCTGTGAGTGGGAGGCAGCAGGGTGTGCCTGCAGCAGCTGGGCCCTGGGCCCTGGCACATGTGCTCCCTCTATCTGGGGCAGTGGTGCTCCACACGGCATTCATGGCCCCTCAGACGCCTCTGGATGCCATGAGTCCCTGCCTGCACCTGCTCCTGCTCGTGCCCTGCTGTACCCTACTGCAGCTGTAGTGAACCTTGCGACCATCCTCTCCTGCCTCTAGCTGGGCCCAGGCCTTTGCACGGGGCCCTGCTGCCTGGATGCCTGCTCCTCCCACCACCTCGGCCTCTTTCCTGGCCGCTAGGGCTTTGTGATTTGGCTTAGAAACCATCTCCTTTTGGAAGCCCTCGCTGGAGTCCCAGTCAGGGTTAGATTGCAGCTACCTCTACAGCTCTCTGCGTGTGGCCGTGTCTATTTGGGGACTGCCCATTTTGTTTCCAAGTGCGCCTCTCCCATCAGACTGGGAGTGCCCCAAGACCGGACTGGTCTCATTCATCACCAGCCCCAGGACCCCACTGTGCCGGGCACACGGTCGGTGCTCAGTGTGGGTTTGTTCAGTGATCAAATAAGTGCTTTTTTACAAAAGGTTTGAGATCAGGCTCTTGCAGTGGAGCCTCACACTAATGACAAAGGTGACCAGATTCTGTGGCTACCTGGACATTTATTCAGATATTTTTCATTTTTAAAAATCATTTTTGGGTGTTCTGTTTTCTTGTATAAGTTTTTACCCTCACTGGGTCCACTCTTCCAGCCAGCAGGCCTAGGGTAGAGGGGCCCACCCCTTTCCGGGCCTTCCTGGCACGTTCTCCCACCTTCCCTGGCCATGGTGCCCCATCTGTAAAATGGGGATACTGGTGTCACTAATCGGAGTTTTCATGGAGATTAAACATGACAATCTCCCAGCATATCATAAGCACCTAGTGAATGTTAGTCCTCTTCTAGCTCCACTACTCTCCACCTGCCCCAATCAGGGATGGGAAGAACCAGAGAAGACACGTTCCTGCCATTAGAGAACTTACTATTTGGGGCTAATAGGCATTCAAATGCCCAAAATAGCACAAAAAGCAAAAGTTCCACTGACAAGTGCAATAAAGTTTTATAGAGGATGAAATTCGTTAGAATTTCGTTATCTCTAAATCACCTTCTAACACCTCTAAGATTTTAGGAATCTAATATGAACTACATTATTTAGGGAGAGGGCATTTGTTTTTAAAAAGAGAGATCATGAGACCATGTTATCAAAGGAACATGTGAGCACCGTGGTGTGGATTTCGAGGAGCCGTGGAAGGAAGGCTGGGCTGGGCGGAGTGCCAGCGCTGGCGGCAGCCTCAGAACTGGCATGGGCCCCTGGTGTGCGTCAGGCCCCAAGAGGACGTGGGCAGTGGGTCCGCGTCAGCCAGAGGGAAGCATGTAGTGGTGTGTCCCAGGGCTCTGTCTTCAGTCTCATCCCCTCCAGTTATTCCATGACTGCCTGGGACGGAGGAGGCCTGTGGCTCACGTTCAAGAAGCAGGGACACTGGCCTGGCAGGGATTGTGAATTCATGGGCAAGAGTACCAGGATCTAAAAAGATCCGTCGAGGTGGGCCGATGAGGTCTCACGAGGTTTGAGGTAAGCGTTGCTGTTCAGAATGCAGCTGTGCAAGCGTAAAGGTGCCAGGACCTGGCTCGGCCGAGGTACTCAGGACAGAGACCTGGGGATTTTGTGGGCTGTGTGCTCAGAATGGGTCCACAGCGTGGCGTGTGCCTCTGATGACGTTCACTCATATTTCAACTGCATTACTAAAGATAGCATACCCAGAACAAAGGAGTCTGTTTAATTCTGGCTCCACACGTCAAGAGGAGCTCTGATAAGCGGGAGCCCAACAAGAGTGGCAGGATCTTCTGAAAGACAGGAAAAAAAAAAAAAAATGAGTCTGTTATTGGAACGAGCTGCCTGACTCTTGTGTTTCCGGGAAGTGTCTGATTAGTGGATGGGCCCAAAAAGCTATAGGGTCACTCACGCGTGACCAAGTCACCTGTTTCTGAGCAGCTTGCTCAGGACCTGGCAATAGTAGGTGCTCAGTAAATGCTGTTGAGGTTTTATAATTCCTAAAATCTAGAAGGCAGAGAAAGTGGGGAAGTGTAAGGCAGTGGGGAGGGGGTTATGAGAGCAGGAAGGAGCAGGGGCCTGCTTGGGGAGGGCATGCTGGGGCATTGAGGATTCGCTTACCGTTTGAGCTTTATCTTATGGCTAATGGGGAACCACTGAAGAAGCTCAAACTAGGGAGCAGCTGTGATAAAAGGGAGCTTTTTCGAAGACGGATGTGTTAGCAGGAATCTTATATTAACAGATTCCAAACTTCAGAGTCAACCTACACCTAGATTTTCAAGCTGATTTTTCAATCCAGAAATTCCCAGTCCTGAGTTGGTAACACTTCAGTATGGGTTGTGAAACTCTCCCCAAGTTCTCAAGCTATTTAAAAGAAAATCTGTGCCATTTAGCACCGCCCCTCAGGTGGAATAATGGTGATTATTGTGAAATCAAGCAAATGTTAGGGTATGCATCCTTCTTTGATAATCATCACTCCTTTAAAGGCAGAGGGGTTGTATTCTGCTGTGATTTGAGTGTGTGAGTGTGTATGTGTGTGTGTGAGAGAGAGAGTGTGTGTGTATGTGTGTAACGGTGGTGAGGTACATACATGTACACTTTTAATGCATGGACCATCTCTGGCAGGGACCTGAGAACATGGCTACAGAGGTTGCCTCTGGAATTTATTTTTGTGTGTGGTATGAAATAGGGATCTCTTTGTTCTCTGTACTATTTGGAAACCCAGATGCCCAATGTAGTTAAGAAAAAGTTCTCAACCATACTGGGCATTGGAAAAATGCAAAGTAAAATGAGAAATGAACCATGTCAGATGAAGAAAAATTTTAAAAGATTGTTAATACCAAATATTGAAGAGGTGTTGAAGAGGAAACAAAAATTCCTACCCTGCAGGTAGGGTAAAAGCCTGTGTGCCCACTTGGCAATATCTAGTCAAGCTACAAATGTGCATACAGATGGGGAGGGGGTGAAACTAAGGATCAGAATCAGGAAGGAGACTTAATTTTTATGATTTACCCTTTTACATCATTTGAATCATTTACCATGTTGCCAACAAAATAGTGGCAGGAAGGGAGGCAGGAGAGAAGAGAGAAGGGGAGGGGAGGCCGGCCTTACCTTCCCCTCCTTGCAGTTGAGAAAGTGGAGTCTGGAAGTGCTTTGTCCATCACCAATCTGGAGCCAGATTGGCAACTAGAGTCTTATTGTGCTCTGTTTGTTTGTTTGTTTGTTTGTTTTAATGAAAATGGCTCTATTTTTTTCTGATAATACATAACTTTTGTATAAAGCTAACTATCCTACTTCTCTCTCCAGAGACAAGTTTAGTATATATCCCTCCAAATTCAAGTTAACATGTAAAAGTGTGTGAATCTCTGCCTATTTATTATATTGATATATAGTGTCAATATGCCTCTATAAATACAAGTTAATACAAATGGGTTCATGTAGTATACTAATCTGTAAACTGCTTTTTAACCTCACAATAAATTTTGGATGTCTTTTCATGGTGGTCATAAGATTCTAACTTATCCTTTTTAATAGCCACAACAGTTGGTTTGGCGGCTTTTTTCTAAATTATGAAATTTAATTTTTCAATTAATACAGACAATTGAAATAGAGCAATAAAATATTAGATACATTCAAAGCCCTTCATGCCTTCTACCTTTTTTATTCTGGTTTCTTTCTCTCCCCAGGGCAGGCTGCTGATCTACAGTCTATATGGTTTATGTACCATAAACCATCAATTGTATTATTTATATATTTTTTAAATTTGTATTAACTGTATCATATTGTAATTTGCTTTTGAAACTTGCTTTTCATTGTGGTTTTGAGATTTATCCGTGTTAATATATATACATTCATTTCAGCTATTATAGGCATTCTACTATATGACTACCCATAGTTGATTAATTGGGGACATTTAAGTTGTTTCCAGTTTCTCATTATTAAACCACAGTCTGGCTCTAAACAACCTTGTGCACATGTCCACGTGCACATGAGTAAGAGTTTCATCTGGGCAGGGTTTCCAAACGTTGATCTGTATTACAGTCACCTGGGGAGCTTAAAACAAAACCAGATTTGGTGGGAAGATGAATATCTAGTACTTAAAAAAAATTAGATCTGGGCCCTCAGATCTGATTTCAGTTGTGCAGCCGGTGTTGAGAATTACCAATCTAGGACATGTACCTAGGAACCGGATGGGCATGTTAGAGGGTATGCACATTTGCAGCTTTTCCAGATATTGCCAAGTGGGCACACAGGCTTTTACCCTACGCAGGGTTTGAATTTTTGTTTCCCTATGTCCTCTTCAACACCTCTTCAATATTTGGTGTTAATCTTTTTAAATTTTTGTTCACCTGAAAGGGTTCATTTCTCATTTTACTTTGCATTTTTCCAATGCCCAGTGTGGCTGAGAACCTTTTCTTAACCATATTGGGGATTTGGGTTTCCAAATAGTAAAGAGAAGAAGGAGGTCCCTATCTCATACCATGCACATAATAAATTCCAGGTAGATTAAAGACCTAAATGTGAAAAGTAACAGTTTCAAACTTTTAGAAGAAAATGTAGATGAACATTGGAGTAGGGGTAGAGTTTCTTAATGACATGAGAAGTATATACCAGAAAGGAAAGTATTGTTTATTTGACTACATCTTAAACTATATGATAGAAGACACCAGCAACGAAGTGAGGAAAAATGAGCCACAGACTGGGAATAGCTATTTGGAAACCATTTAACCAATTAGGATTAGTCTCCAAGACATATAAAGAACAGCTGCAAATTGATTTTTTTCTGAGACTCAGAAATCTGACATTGACTGTTAGTAAGATTGAATTCATGTTTATTAGGATTTTATATTTTATGAATTGCCTGCTCATATATCTTCCTATGATTTTGATCATTGTATCTTTTTCTTAATAATTTTTTAAAATTTTTATATATTTTACACATGTTTTTGGCTGAACTTAGCAGAAACTCTCAACTCAAACTGGCTTAAATAATAAAGGAATTTATTACTTTGCAAAGGGATAAGTCTTAGGGGAGGCATCCAGGGCCCTCCTCCCAACTCTCTGCTCTGTCGGCTTCCCGGTAGGCTTCATCTTCAGGCTAGCTCCTGTCATGTTCAAGAGAGGGCAGCAGCAATTTCAAGCATCACATCAAGACCCGACAATGTCCAGAGGACAAGAAGCTGTCTGCCTCCCACCCCTTAGATGGGAGGAGACCTTACCCAGAAGTCCCCAGTAGATATCCCTCATTGGCTAGAATTGTGTCACATGTCCCTTCCTAGACCAATCACTGACCAGGGAGGATTATTACTATTAGTTTGGACTAATCTTTTGGGGGTAGAATAGCTACTAAGAGTCAGTCACCATGACCCTCCATTGATGAATATTAGTAGCCCTTTGTTTATCATATATGATAAATATATTTTCCCAGTTTCCCATTTCCTTTTTTTTTTTTTTTTGGAGACAGGATGTTGCTCTGCTGCCTAGACTAGACTGCAGTACCATCATCATAGCTCACTGCAACCTCAAACTCCTGGGCTCAAGCAATCCTCCTGCCTCAGCCTCCCAAGTAGCTGGGACTAAAGGCATGTACCACCATACCTGGCTAATTTTTCTATTTTTTTGTAGAGATGGGGTCTTGCTATGTCACCCAGGTTGGTGTCCAACTCCTGGCCTCAAGCAATCCTCCCACCCCAGCCTCCCAAAGTGCTGGGATTACAAACATGAGCCACCATGCCTGGCCTCCCATTTCTTATAATATGGTTTCTAACTAGACATTGAATGCCATGTTTCTAAGATGCCTCAGTTATAAGAGGTATTAATATAATAGCCTTTCAGAAAAGGAGAGAACTATAATTAACATTCATTGGAAGGAATAAGCAAGCATTCATTTCCACATTCAATACAAGTCACTTTCTTCAGGGCCAGAGTTGGAGTCTGAGCTTTCTTCACATTTTCTAATTATCTTTTGGACATTTGTTACTAAACACGGGGTCATGGCCACCATTGCATTTTGTAATCTCTGTCTCTAATCTCAACTCCTTTAGCCCCTTTGAGATTGACAGTAATAATTTCAAAGCATACAAAAGAATATTGGGAATTTTTTGTCAGCATTTCTGATTTGATTGCTCTTGCAGTTTCATTTTTTTTTTCTTTACTTGAAGGAAAAAATATTTCTAAAGTTACTCAGCTTCTTTAGGAAGTTTCTGACATATAAATCCCTAAGTGTGGGATCCGTGAATAGGTCACACCAATCCCTGCTGGCTTTAAAATTTCCATGATCTCCTTCAAGAAGTTTGGCAATTTCCTTCAATTTTTAAATTAGGGAAGCACGATTATATTCTCATTGTAAAAATTCAAATAATATAGAAAAAATTGGCATAAAAGAAAGTGGAAGTCTTTCAACAACCCCTAATTCTCCAATTGAGTTCTCTTCTCCAAGGGGACCACTCTGTGAGGTATGAACCTTCCAGAATGTAACCTGTGGATTTATGCACACATATGTGTGTATACCAATTACAGGGTTTTACATATAGTAAATCATCATGTACATACTTAGTGGCTTTTTTCACATAACAGTTTGTTTTGGAGATCTTCCCATGTGAGTTCCCTAATGGTGGACATTTAGGTTGTTTCTAATTATTTGCTCTTACAAACAGTGCTATAATTAACATCCTTGTAAATGTCTCTTTGTACATATGGGCAAGCATTTCTTTAGGGTAGCTATCTATGGTTTGGCAATTTCTACTGTCTTTAATTGCATTGCCTGGTATCTGGCAGACGATCTTCTGCATGTACAATAACTTTTCATGTCCGTGCTCCATTATAGCGTAAGTTTTAGAAAGATGTTTTAGGCAACAATTAGGAATCTAAGTTTAAGTTCAAATTCTGTATGGATTGCTGTGGTCAGCTGAGGTGACACTTGAATGAACAGATACCTCTACGCATGGCTAAGTTCACATACATACAGGCAGTTGTTTGGGGTAACAGATAAGGTTCCCCCCTCCCCACTGACATTCATTGTAAGGCACATCATGATTTTTAAAATATAGGAAAATGTATCTTAGAATTGAGGAGTTATAATATTTTGTTCTCCCCAAATCAATAGCCCATTGCTCCACCTCCATGTTCAAATGGTCCTTTCCGTGGTAGTTGACACAACTGCTTTACCACCAGTTCATGTCCCCGACAGGTGGGTGTGTTGCCGGGCAAGGATGCTGCATGATCTGCTGTCTATTCCTGCATTAGTTCAGGAGGAAGGCTCCCCTGTGGTCTTCTTTTGGAGAACTTCCTGGTACATTTGTCTTTCTGTCTACTGCTCTTTCTTCTTCCCCACACTATCCCTTCTACACTGGCTGCTTCCTTAGCTGTTCGCAATCTGCATGATTTTGCATTGCAGTGGGGCGGATGTGAGAACATCTGCAGCAGTCAAGAGCGTATTTTCCTCAGGACTTGACACTGAGCTTGCCATCAGCAAGAAGCAAAATCTCTCTCTCTCTCTCTACCCCTCCCCCATCTCATTCCATGATATCTCCCAGGATTGCTGCTCCAACATCAGTTATGCCTGAGTCTTGAATGGTGACAATCTGAGTTGAAAATATGCCAGCTTTCTTAACATTATCACTAACAGACTGCTTAATTAACCTGCTGATACCATCAATAATAGATTTTGCCCATGTGTTAGAGAGAAGACCCATGGCCTATGGTTGCGCTTTCTTTATCTCTCTTCCCCCCACCATTTGCTTAGGCTCTAAGTGTCCCTGTCACGGGAGGTAGACTTGTCAGGAGTGGGATGGGAGGGACCAGGGAAGGTTTGAAAGTGACCTGACGGAATCAAAAGTTGTGGATGAGATCATGGAAATGAAATCAGTGTAACAGACTGACATTCTCAATGCTCAAAGGAGGGGATGGCTAGTAGCCTGTGCATACAGCAGGGGCTCAATAAATGGACAACTAGTGTACATAGTCAATAGAAGAGATTATAAGGCATGTGCCATCTGACTAGGCAGTAAGAACTGGCTGTTCAAGGGAGAAAGCCGGGGGTTGCCATCGTTCTGAGGTGACTTTTAGGATTTTCTCTTTTTTCCATCCAGGCAGTTTAGATGAAAGGGGGCATTGTCACCCCCAAAAATGTCCCGAAGGGGCTGTCTGAGGGGAAGAAGGCTGGGCCTTCACTTCCTTTCATGCTGCATCTTTTGTCTCCAGTGGGTTTGTGTTTGAACCAAAGTCCCGTTCTGTCCTGCTAGCCCTGCACTTCACATTTGGGGATTGCAGAGAGTAAGCAAGATGCCACCATGAGCCTGGGGCTGGCCTGCCACCCCCTCCAGATCCACGCTGTCTCCTCTTTGTCTCCCTGCCACACACAGACACACACACACACACACAAATGGGGCCTAGAGATGTTTCAGGTGATCCCAGCGTCCCCTCATCTGGCGTGGGCACAGGTGTGGGGGTTGACATTCTGTGTGAGCTCAGCCAGCACCCAGGAATCCCAGGGAGACCCTACAGGCTGCTCCTTTCACACTCAGGGAAGCTGAGCAGGCGTTGAGGTGGCAGTGGCTCAAGTTCTTGGCGTAAGCTGGCAGCCCCCTGACCTTGAGGATGCTCATCCCCTGGACCATGTTCCTGTAACCTTGCCTTTCCTGGAATGGCGGCGGTGGTGGTGTGGAGGAGGGGTACTCCGAGGGCAGGGATTGATGCCTTTCAGGGCAGAACATCCCACTATCCAGTGGTTTCCTTGGGTCTCCTGGGAACTGAGGCCCTGGCAGCCCCAGGGGTGTGGGGGATGCAGAGCATCCCTACCACCACTAGAGGGCATGTCCCCAGCACAAAGAGGCTGGGTGCCAGCTTCTTGAGGCCACCCTGGGGGGCCCTTCTGGACCCTGAGCCCTGGGGGGCCCTGGGACTGGCACAAGCTCACCTCTAGGGGTGAGTAGGGAGAGTTACAGAGCCAGGATTGAAACCCAAGCCCAGATGTCCCCAAACCCAGGCTCCCAATTCTTCCTCCACCTGTTTCCTGCTGATCAAATCTCCCTTACCTCAGATTCACCCTCCTAATTCTGTCGTCTCTGGCTGGGCTTAAAACAAAGGTTTCTCGGTGTCAGTGCTGTTGACATTTGGGGCCCAGTAATTCTTTGCTGTAGGAGCTGTCTTGTGTGTTGTGGGGTGTTTAGCGGTATCCCTGGGCTCTGCCCGCTAGATGCCGGCAGCAGCCCGCATCCCCACCCCCAGATTGTGGTCATCAAGAATGTCTCCAGCCGTGGTCAAATGTATCAAAAAATCACCCCTGGTCAAGACCACGTTGAAGACAGGTGAGCATGCCCACCGTGGGGCAGGAGGGGTGCAGGGCAACTCCCAGCCACAGAGGGTCTGTCTGTGGGTTCCATTGCGCTGAGCGCCACGCGGACACAGTAGAGAGGCTCAAAGATGGCGTCTGTGCTCTAAATACATTTCAGAACTGTATTTGGCCTTCTGCTTCTCTTCTCCAAAGACTGCAGAGCCTCTCGGTCTTCCCCTCTGTTTTTTCCACCTCCCCACTTACTGAAACAGGAGACTGAGGCCCAGAGACCCCCGGGTCTCAAGCCACGCCTCACCTGCAGAACCCCGTCCCCCAGCTGTGGGCACCCTGGACGGCTCGGCTCCCAGCCCTTGGCTTGGGCACTGGGAGCATCTGTGGTCTCCCTCCCAGTCCGCCTGCCCACTAGGCCCCGCCACCCTCCAGCTCCCCAAACCCTGGTGCCCCCCCACTGGCGGGAGGGGGGAAGCAGCAGGTGTTGATGCTAATCAGCGTTCACAGCCCAGAACTGCAGTCGCTCCCAGGCTCACACACTCCCCAAAATTAAACACTCATTATACAAAATTAATTGACATTAATTAGCAAAAATTAAAACTTTAAACACAGCAAGGCGCTTTGGGGGGAGGAGTGAGGCAGGCGGGCTCTGCATTTGTCACCCCCCACTCCCCACCTGCCCACCACTCCCAAGTCCCCCCACTTCCATCCTGAAGCAGGGCTGGAGGAGTTCAGGCGAGGGCGGCCCCGCACTGGGCCACGGGCCCGGGCCCAGCCACGCGAGTCCCAGGCGAGGGGAGCAGAAATAGGCTTCCCGCACTAGTCACCAGCTCACGGGTGGCCCCCCGATGTCAGCATCCAGTGCTTCAGTAAGGAGCAAGGAACCCACCCCTCAGCCCAGGCCCCCAAGATCTCAGCTGAGGCCAGGGGAGGGGACACACCTAAGGAAGGGGCTCAACCTCGGGAATCAAGAATATAGAAGGTCTGCCTTGAACTCTGTGTCCCCCAACCTCGCATCCCCAGGTGTCCAAAGGCTTAGGCACTGTAGCCTTTCTGCTCTGTCCCAATTTGCTGTGTGACCTCAGATAAGTCAGTCCCCCTTTCTGAGCCTCAGTTTTCCATCCATATGATGAGGGGGTGGTGCTGGGTGAGTGCTGAGGTTCCTGCCTGTTCTGGCACCTGCTGTCAGGGAAGCAAATCTCTGGGAACTCGATTCACTCTGAGGCTGCAGGATGGATGTGGAGACTGGCATTTAAAAAGAAAGGGGCAGCCCAGGGGCCTGAGTTGCTGATGGTGAAACATCAGGCCCCAGGGGGGATGTGTCTTCAGGCCGGAGAGCCCTCCCAGATGGGCACCACTTTGCCTGTCTGCAGGGCCCGGCCCAGAGGAGAGGAGGGCGGGACTTTGATAGGTGGCCGCTCTCTGAGCCCTGAACAGCCCTCCTCCCTAACACTGGCTCTTTCCAGCTGTGCTCGCCAGACCCCTCCAAGGCCCCCACATCCTTTGCCAGGCTGATAGGCAGGTGGACAACAGAACCTCGCCTTCCCCAACCTCTGCCCACTGCCCACTGCGGCTCAGGGTAGGGAGGATTGGGAGATGGAGGAGCCCAGTGGCGTTCCCCCCACCCCGGGGAACGACATCCTCCCCTCAACCCTGCTCCCTGCACCCCTCTCTCTCCAGCCAGCGCCAATATCTGCAACGTGGTCCTGATGCGGTACGGGGAGCTGGAGGAAGGGATTGATGTCCTGGATGGTGATGGCAACCTCGTGGGCTCCTCCAAGATCGCAGCCAGACACGTGGGTCAAGGGGCCGGTGGGGAGGCCAGCAACAGGGAGGGGATTGGTTTTCCCCTGCCGTGTTCATTCCTGGGGGCTTCTCTCCAGGGTACCTTGGCTTTGTCCTTTTGATGTCTCCGCCTCACTCCACCCCTGCCTTCCATCTGCATGAGCCCCAGGCCTCAAGGTCTGGCCCCAGCCAAGCCTGCCCCACCCCCAGTCCCTCACAGCTGTGAAACATCCCATCTCTGGTCAGCCCCTCACCCAGCTTCTCAGATCACCTCACCCAGACAAGGTGTTAATTGGTGAGGGCAGAGGGGACTCCCCCAGAACTTTCTTACCCTCCCCAGGGCCTCCCCTAGAACTTTCTTCCCCTCCCCAGGCCCCAGGGGCCCTGCCTCCCTGGGCCTTCAAGTCCTCTTGGGTAAGAAGGGGAGGCCTGGGAGTGCATGGTTTGTGGTTCTGGGTTGGCAGGCACTGCTGCAGGGAGTGAGTGCACTGAGGTTGAGGGATTTCAGGCTTGCCAATGTTTGGAGAGGAATATTTTGTCACAAGAAGACGCTCTTTCATCTCTAGTTTCACTGGTCTCGCCCTCTCTAGCAATCCTAATTTAAAAAAACTCAGTCCATGTGCACATTTCCTTGTGCTTTTCCAGCTTCGTCCTGACAGTAGTTAGCAGCTTCGTCCCTCTGCCCTGAGCTCTGGCCTCTGAGTGCTGGGAATGGGGCCGGGGTAGAGGGGGTGGGGCTGCCAGCTGTGAGGTGGCCGAGCACCCACCCCTGTCATGAGGCCCTGGATCTGGGAAGAGCCCTATCCAAGTCAGTGCCCCTCCAAGGCCTGTGAGGGGTGAGGGCCTGGGGGTGCCATGCCCACGTTGCTTCTCTGCTCCCTGCACTGGCACTAGACCCTCCCGTCCTCCCCACTCCTGTTCGGGACACTGGAGGGACCCTCTCCCAGGCCTGCCTGAGGCTGACTGTAAAGGCCCAGGTTCCTGAGGGAAATTTTCAGCCCTGAGCCCATCATCAGAGGGGGTTTATCCTTAATTTCCTCCCCGACGCTAGTCTCCTACCCCAACCCTACTCTTTCCCCAGCCCCTGTGAGGGAGGCAACATGACAACTCCTCCTTGTGGTGCCAAACTGCAAGGAAACCCTAGGCCTCTTTCGCCCAGCTCCTGGCTGTCTGGGGAAAGACTTCGGGCATCTGTGGGCTGTGAGCAGCTCCTGGAGCCTCCTCTGAGGTCGGGGAGCCTGGCGGTTTAAAGGAACTCACTGGAATAGCTGTCACAGCGCAGAACTGGCCCTGAGCTATGCCAGTCCTGGACTGTGACACCCCCTCCCCGCCCAGGAATCCCATGGGAGCCCCCAGAGCAAGGGCCCAGGCAGACCCCTGATGGAAACCCTGCAGGTGCTCAGCAGGGGCACGTGCCCCTTACCAGGCCAGCCTCTTGTCACCGAGAAAGACTGATCCCGAGCCAGGAGATGCAAGATTAGATCCTCTGAATCTTTGTCTTTAAGGGATGTCAACTAAATAAGCCCCAGAAACTGTATCCTCCGTCAGCACCATGAGCACCATGGCTCACTATCGTGCTGGTCCTTCCGGCCTGCTTGTTTTCAGAGCTCCCCAGCCCTGCATGTCGGGGTGGGCGGCTGCACCCGCCATCTCCCTGGCACGGCCCCTTCCTGGGGCGGCTTCTGTGTTGCCACCCCTCCCCCACATGTGGCAGGTGAGGGGAATCTGCTCTTTCAAATGTGTGTGGCAAGAAGACGGGGGTGGCTTTTTCTATTGTTGGGGATACAGCTTCGTGAGCAATTCCATGAATAATGCCATTCAGCCAGATGTGCTCCGCAGTGGCACACACAGCCAGGGGCTCGGGGCGGGGCTTGCCATCCTGCCGCCGGCCACCCCCGCCCGCTCACCACAGCCTCTGCCCGCCCCCAGGCCCTGCTGGAGACGGCGCTGACCCGGGTGGTCCTGCCCATGCCCATCCTGGTGCTACCCCCGATCGTCATGTCCATGCTGGAGAAGTGAGTTGGGGCAGCCAGAACCGAGGGGCCGCCGTCGGGAGGAGGGCCGGAGGGAAGGGGACCAGGCTGGCCCAGGGCAAGGGCCTGGGGAGCAGCCGGCAGCCCCCTTGTTGTCAGAGGGTGGCAAGTGTCCTTCTCCGTGCTCAGACCCTCCCAGGTAGGTGCTACTGGAATCGTTCTGTGAGATTTCGTGGGCTTTCACCACGCAGGGCCCTGGGCTGAGTGCCGTGAGGGCCGTCGGGGTGGACCAGGCTGGCCCTGCCCTGAGGAGCTGGTGGTTCCGGGGCGTGTGCGTGTTTGCGTGTGCGTGTGTGTGCTCTCACGCGCTCAGGGAACAGGGCAGGGCCGTGTGTGACAGCAGAGTCCAAGGATTCTGGCAGGAAGACCCCAGGCCTGGGGCCAGCAGCACCCTTCGCAGGCACCTACTGTGAGGCAAATCACCACCTCAGATCTCTGCTTATAAAATACAAACAGTGGTAACCCCCCCCCTCCCTCAGAGGGACATTCTAAGAACTCATATTTGTCATGACTGTAAAGAAATAAGGGGACATGGTAACAACAGTAGAGTGATTCTATTAATGAATGGGTGTGAAGTTGAATCGGGAAGCCGGAAGGCTGCTGGGAGGAGCGGCTGAGCGGTGGGGGCAGGCCCTGGGGGTTAGGGCAGACCTGGGAGGGGTCCTGGGTGGAGGGTGCCTGCAGGTGCAGACCCCTGGCTTGTGCAGGTGACAGTGGGAACTCCCTCCCTCCCATCCTCCTGGGGGCTCTGCCCAGTGGGGACACCTCAAGGCCTCAGTTGAAACTGGGGGCGTGTAGGATAAGGACAGGGTTGGGGCACTCCATCTGGGGTTCTGGGGCAAGAGATTCTCCCCAGTTTGGGGACCTTCTCATTCCCCAGTACTAATTATAATAGAAACTGACATTTATTAAGCACTACATCCCAGTCCTCTCTTAGTCTGGTCTCTGCCCGAATGCCACCTCCTCAAAAAGGCCGTCCCTGGCCACCCCATCAGGGCAGCCACCATTACTCACTACCTCCTCTCGCCTCACACCCCCTTATTTTTCTTCACAGCACTTATCAATATCTGCGATTATTTATCTAGTTATATATTATCCATCTGCTCCACTAGAATGTAATTTCCATGGAGGCAAGTGAATCCTTTTGTTTACTGCTCCGCACAGCATCTAGCACAGTTCCTGGCACATAGTAGATGCTCAATAACTGTTTGTGGAATGAATGAATGAGTGAGTGACTCAATGCTCCCATTTAACCCTCACAACAGTGCAGTGAGGTAAGTATATGATATCCCTGTTTTACAGATGAGGAGAGGAAGGTAAAGAGAGGTTATATCATCTGCGTAGGGTCACACACTAGGAAATAGCAGTTCCAGGGGTGGCTCAGGACTCTGGCTGCAAAGCCTGGGCTCTTCATACTGCTGCCTCTTGGGTCTTCACGTCACATCATGTAATCAGCATGTGTCTGGGCCCTGCCCTGTGTGGAGGCAGGGGAGGGGCGGACTTGGGGCCTGACCCCAGGAAGCCTGTATTTTTATAAGGGAGATGGGCAGGACCCACACACAGGTCAGCTGCGGGTGAGAGCGGGCAGTTTGTGAATGAGGCCAAGGTGTCCTTGAGAGGAAGACTATTCCCCAGAGAGCGGCTGCAGCTGACCCTGAGGGCAGGAAGGGAAGGCTTTCTGGGCAGAGTGTAGGCCTGTTGTGTGGACATGGAAGAGTCCAGCCTGGCTGAAGCAAATGTGCTTGGGGCCAGACGATGAGAGGCCCTGTGTGCCCCGCCAAAGGAATGGTCCCTCTCGTCCTAGAAGAGGGCGGAGCCTCTGGGGTTACCTGAGCAATGGCACAGTGCATTGAGTACTGGGATTTAAGAAAATTAGGTGGGGCATGGTGGCTCACGCCTGTAATCCTAGCACTTTGGAAGGCCAAGGCGGGAGGATCACTCGAGCCCAGGAGTTCAAGACCAGCCTGAACAACATAACGAGACCCCATCTCTAGTAAAAATACAAAAATTAGCTGGGTACAGTAGCATGTGCCTGTAGTCCCAGCCACTTGGGAGGCTGAGGCAGAAGGATCACTTGGGCCCAGGAGTTTGAGGTTGCAGTGAGCTATGATGATGCCACTGCACTCTAGCCTAGCAACAGAGACCCTCCCTGTCTCCAAAAAGAAAAAAGAAAAAAAATGGATCTGATATGGAAATTTGCAACAGACAAAAATAAACAGATCCTGGGAGAACAATCACTTCTGTGCCCCTGACCTTTATATATGTACCCCCCCCACACACCCCGGTGAACTGAGGTTGTCCCCAAATACCAGTGACTACGAGTACATGCAAGGAGACAAGGGGGCAAATGAGGAAGGCAGGGCTTCTCTCTTTGAGACTGCTGAATCCTGAACCCTGGGATTGGGAAGCAGGTTCAGCGGGCACCGCTTACTCTGTCACCTGCACCAGGAATCCGGTGAGACAGGACACTCACACAGCAAGTCAAGCAAAGCACAGATAGGCTTCGAGGGGCAAGAGAAGCCTAGGATTCACGACCAGCTGGTCCACCAAGGCTCAGGAAAGCTGCCAAGAGAGGATGGAGTCTCATCCGCCCATCACACTACAACTGAGGGACCCCAAAAGCACTGCACCCTGGGTCACATACCCTGGGGGAAATGGGATTTCTGGGCTAAAGTGTTGCAGGACATCCTGTTCTAGAAGGAGTGGGAACAGAGCCCAGGCTGTTCCAGATAGTCCCTTTTTGTCTCAGGATGTTGCATTCCCAGCACATTCTACAGTTATCCTAAGAACTACAAGAAGGCATGGGGATCTGGTTCAGCCAAGGTCATCCAGGGACCTGTCTTTCTGCAGGAATTTGCTGGGGAAAAACATGGTCTGTGACACCTTCCCAGTTGGCCTCTGGGTTGAGTTTGCAGAAAGTGGAGTGATGGTTAGTGTAGCATTGGCTTGGGGGCTTAAACTTGGCGTTGGGAGTTATGGGAAGTGGGGTGATTCTAGTTCTGAACCTCCCCCGTCCGGGATCTGCCTAGTGTCTGGGGTGCCACATAGTCTGACTCAGCTCAGGGTCCAAAGAAGCCCCTCTGGTAGGGTAGTGAGACGTAGGGAGTCTGTCCTCTGGGAGCCTTGTATTTCATTGGTCCTCCCCTGGAGCTCTTCGGAGGGTCTCTGGGGAGAAGAAAAGTGTCCAGCCCAGGTTCTCCCAGGAACAGCAAGATAAATAAGACCAAAATTTTGCCCTCAAAGACTGGCTGGTGTCACATAAACCCTGGAATTGCAGGACTGAGGGGTAGTCCAGGCAGGACTATGTAACAGAGCGGGCTGGGACTTCTGGTGGGAACACGAAATCCAGTTCTGGCTCCTCCTCTTCCTCCCAGGCTGGTGTGGTTATGGAGACCCCCTCAGTCTCAGTCTCCCATGGGAACATGAGGACATTGCCCCTGCATCACCTCGTTCATTGGGGCTTTGCATTTTCACATCCAGCAGCTCTTTGGCTCTTTGCAGGGGCTGGGCCCACACCCCACAGCCTCGTGGTGCAGGGACACTAGAACAGGGCCTCTGCTGAGGACGCTGGTGGGGGAGGCAGCTCCACACTTGGGGAGCCCTGGTTGAGCAAGGGAGTCAGGACAGCCAGGGAAAAAAACAAAAGAACACTTACGAAGCAGCCTACTTGCAAATTAATGGAGTGCAAACTAAAGCTGAACTCCAAGTGCTGAAGGAATGCGCAGCAATGGGGGAGACAAGCTGTTGTGTGGCTGTGGCTGGGACCCACCGAGCTTCATTCGCTTCTGGCCTCCCCATCATCCTGTCTGGGAGGAGCAGGCAGGGCCCCGGTCCCTGGTTTCCTGCTGGGATAACAGAGGTGGGAGCTCAGCGTGCTCAGGTGTCCTAGACTCTGAGACTGAGAGGAAGAGACTGAAGTCGGAAGCAGAGGAGCCTCCCCCCACCAGCCCAGAGCACTGGGTCACCTCCGAGGGTGGCATCCCCTCACTCTCACTCTCCACTGCACCCTCCCTGCAGGCTGCAGGGTTCACACTCCGCACCCTGCCTGCAGCTCCAACCGTGCTGAGGAGGAAGCCAGTTTCAGACCCAGGGCTGGGATCAGCCCCCAGCTGAGAGGCAGCTGCCAGCGCTGGATCAGGAGGGCTGGAGCTTGCTCACCCCCAGCCAAGCTTCCCTGGCCCTGGGATGGAGGGGGCCGGGCAGAGGCACCAGGCTGGGTCTAAGCTGGGTTGGGGTCCAGGCCACACCCCCCATGGTGGGTCCCCGAGTCCACTCCCCCAGCTTCCTTCCCTCCGTGGGCTCCGGGTCTTTTCTTTCTCCCAGGCATTCGCACATCTCTCCATCTGCATATTTTAACTCCCCCAGCTGCCTTTCCCATCCCTCCCTGCCATTTCCCTCTCCTCCCCTCCCCCTGTCCTGCTGTGTTCACTCTCTGGCTTGCTCTGGGCTGGAGCCTGCTCTGGGCTGGGACTCCGGAGGCTCCTGTTTGGCTGCAGCCTTGGGCCTGCCTCCTTCTTGAGTTGGGAGCACAGGGCTGGGGCTTCCTGGACCCCTTTGCCAGTGGGAACTTCAGCCAGCCACCACTGAGAGACCAGCTGAGGTTATAGCCCCGTGTAGAAGGGGGTCTGTCCAGTGTCCCCACCAGGAGGTCCCCAGGACTGAGCCCATGGCCTGCTCCTCACCTGCCAGGGAGGGAGCTTCACTCTTTCTCCTGATCACCCTTCCCTGCCTTCCGTGGCCCTCGGGGCTGTGCCTCCAGACACTTCACACCCTCTTGTCACTGCCCCTGGAACAGAAGGGCAGGCCCCAGTGAGCAGGGCTCCAGGCCTCCTGCACAAGTTTGAGGGGGGCTGGCGAGCCTTGTGTCCAACACTCCTTGTCCTGCTTAAGACGTTGATCTCAGACCCCATCTCGGCCTTACTCCCGGCCCCTCCACGACTCCCAAGGAAGCCCAGGAGGCCTTGGAGTCCAGGGAAGGGTGTGGGGCTGGCACGGAGGAGAGGGAGAGGATGGGGGTGCCGATGGGGGTGGGACTGAGGGATCGGAGGGGTTTGAGCTTGATTTTAGCACCTTTGTCCTGCTTTTAATCCTGTGGAAACCTCCCTCTCCAAAAGCTCAATTTAGGCTAAATTCAATAGCTCGACAGATATTGGGGTCTGGGCCAGTAGAAGGGCTGGAGGACAGCACAGCCACCAGGACCCTACCTCCTTCCCCCAGGTGAAATGGGTACTAATCACACAATACTGATGCACAATTACTGAGCACTTACTGTGTGCCAGGCTGAGGCTCTTTTAATTGCTTAGAATTTACAGGTAACTAGATCTTTGTTAAAACCTGAGCAGGAACACCCTGGGGCAGGGGTTCTCATGAGTGTGGCCTGGGATCCCACTGTAGACTCAGGGAGGGGTGTTTAAAATGGAAATCCCCAGGTTTAATACCTGGGAGTTACCCTGAACCAGGACTTCACGGTTGTAAGGGGCTCTTGGGAGTCTGCACTTTTGACCAGCTGCCCACACTGTTCCCATGTACTTTGAAGTTTGAGAACTGCCGCTCCCAATTTTGCTGTCTGCTGAGGGCCAAGTGCTCTTGGGATTCTTGTCCCAGGAGGTGAGGGTGGCATGGGGTTTGCTTGCACCCTACACTTGGCCCTGCCCCCGAGGGCTGCCTGTGGCCATGGCCAGCCCTGCTGCAGGGAGGGAGGGGCAAGAGCCCGATTGTATCCCCTTCACGCCAGGAGCAGGTCTCGTGGAGGCTGACACGGTTACTGAGGTCAGATTTATTTGCCAGGGGATACTGGCAAATGTTCTAGTCATCCATCCTGCTGGCACCCCAAGGCCTCCCCAGTGGAGTGCCATGGTCCCCGCTACATTATGCAAAATGGAAAGCTCTGATGAGCATGGCAAAGGCATATCTGCCAGCTGGTATGGCCCTCACGCTGTCTGGGAGCTGGAGGACCCAGGGCCCTGGAGGGAGGTTTATCTTACCCCTCCCCTGCCCTCTGAAGCTGGCCATGGGGAGTGGGTGCCAGCTGGTGATGACACTGCAAAGGCGCCTGTAGGTAGGAGCTGGGAGCAGCTGGGGTGACAGCACTCTGCCTGTCTCCGGCATACGTAGCCTTGGACAAGTCACTGCCCCCCTGTGGTTCTTGGATTGAAGTTGGTGAGGTGGCCAGTGGGGTGTCTTCTGTTCTCAGGCACAGAAGAGGATCACCTCCTCCCGGCTGTGTGTGTGTGTGTGTGTGTACACGCATGCATGTGTGTGTGCTTTGTCTTCTCCCCTGAACTCCGCGCCTAGTCTGGTTTGTTTGCTGTTTAATTATGTGCTGCCTTTGAGAGCAGTCTTACTTTCCTGTGTGTCTCCTGGGAGCAGGGGCTGACATCTTCTTCCAGTGTCTCCCACGTACGGCCTTCTTGGCGCAGGGCTGGACACACGGTGGGTGGGTGCCCCACAAGTGCTCAGTTATGGTTTGAGTCGCTGAGAGTTCTACCAGCAATGTCCTTCAAGGCGGGGCCTGGGGAGAGGAGTGCCGGTTGGGAAAGGCCCCGAAGACAGAATCTGCTGCATCTCTTTAGCTGCAGGCTGGCACTGACCCCAAGAACCATGCCACCTGGGCCCTGAGACTCTGAGTGAGACCCAGCGCGGTGGCTAGTGGCCAGCCCACCTCATCTTCGGGTCTCTCCCCCACAGGACGGCTCTCCTGCAGGCGCGCCCCCGGCTGCTCCTCCCTGTGCAAAGCCTCGTGTGCCTGGCAGCCTTCGGCCTGGCCCTGCCGCTGGCGATCAGCCTTTTCCCGCAGATGTCAGAGGTCAGTGGGGAGTGGGGGCGGGGGTCATGGGCAAGGCGGGGCGGGGTGGGGGGGTGCGGGCAGAGAGCCAGCCGTTGCTCATTTATTAACAAATATGCAGCACTGACTCCTTAGCACTGTGCTAGGCAGTGGGGCTAGAACCCTGAACAAGACTGGCCCAGGTCTGACTTCTCAGAGTTGGGGGTTGAGTAGCCAACACAGCAATTAAACAGAGAAGGGTAAATGTAGTTCAAGGAGTGTTTGGGTGGGAGAAGGTCAGCTGGACGTGGGAGGAGACCAAA